>NW_006408568.1:13836818-13838922 GCF_000296735.1 Chrysochloris asiatica
TCAGTGGTTCAAGTTCACCAGCTGCTCCTCAGAAACCCTATACAGGGTCGCTGTGGGTTGGAATTGACTCAATGGTACTTAACAACAACAACATATATGTATATGTACATATAGACAGATATAGATAGATCAATAGACAGATACAGACAGATATACATACACACACACACATACATATATATATAGAGAGAGTGCACCCTGGTTGCACTCTAAGATAAGCACTGCACAGCTAACCATAGGTTAACACTTCAAACCCACCAGCTGCTCTATGGAAGAAAGATGAAGCTTTCTATTTCTGTAAAGATTTACAGCCTCAGAAAGCTTATGCAGGGTCACTGTGAGTTGGAATTGCAGATGAATACTAAAATGCACAGCCTAATAAATAAATGAGCAAAGACTTAAACAGGCACTTCTCTCTCTCTCTCTCTCTCTATATATATATATATATACTTGTCAATAAGGGTGCCAACATTATTAGATATCATGGTAACACAAATTGAAAACCACCATAAAATATCCCTTTAGAATGGTTGAAAGCCTGAGAATATCAAATGTTGGTAAGGATGTAGAGGTACTAAAACACTTATTGGTGGGAGTGTAAAATATACAACTACTTTGGAAAATCATTTGAAAGTTCTTTTTTTAAATAGATTAAACATATACCTATTCTATGATAAAGCAATTCCATTCCTAGGTATTTATCTAAGAGAAGTGAAAGCTATATGGGCAAAAAGACTTGCACAAAATATTCATAGTAGATTAGTAAACAGAAACAAGAAAATTCAGATATATATCTAATTGGGAGAAGAAACAAATATTATATGATATAGTCATATAATAGATTACTATTCAAGGAGCTCTTGTAGCATAGTGATTACAAATTAGGTTGCTAACCTCGAGGTCAGCAGTTGTGAACTACTAGCTGTTCCATGGGAGAAAGATGAGGTTTTCTGCTCCTGTAAAGATTTACAGCCTCTGAAACCCTGTACAGGGTTGCTATGAGTTGGAACTGACTCCACAGCACACCATCACCACTGCCACTCAACTGTAAAAAATGTATGAAATACTGATACAACATGGCTAAATCTCAAAAACATTATGTTGAACAAAAGAAGTAAGACTAAAAAAAAAGTGCATAATGTATGATTCCGTTGAAATGAAGTTCAAACATAAACTTAATGTGCAGAGAAAGAAATCGCAATAGTGTTTGCTTTGGGTGGGTGAGGTGATGGGAATGCTGGTTATATGGTTACATGGGAGTTCTGGTGTGGCACTGCAGGATCAGCACTAGATTGCAAACCATAAGGTTAGCAGTTCAAACCCACTAGTTGCTCCTCGAAAACCCTGAACAGGGTTGCTCTGAGTCAGAACTGACTCGACAGCACTTAACAACAACAATAACAACAACAAGTTTATCAAAACCTATCAAAATGTGCACTTAAGATCTGTGCATTTCATTATATTTAAACTGCAAGCCAGAAAAGTTTCTAAACCCATAAATTTGAAAAGAGAAAGGCAAGTTGCTTTTGAAGCAACTTTATGCCCTTAGAAAAATTTTAAATTACAGCGTGCTTTTTCTAGACACATTCATGGAAATTCCCAGAGTTGTCATATGTGTCATATGTGTCTGTGTCTAAGTAGATCATGTGAAGACAAGGGGGAGTTTCAGACCTTCTTATTCTCACAGTCTTCCCTTTCATACAAGTATCCTTGGAATTTAGAAAACACTGAAACATCTAGGTTTATAGCTAGGAAACAATGGGGAACTTGTTCTTTCCTTGAAAGGCATCTGATGACAGTGGGAGGAAGGAAAATGTAGCCCTGGAGGTTTGTTCCTTTTTAATCTACTTAAATGGGGGGCGATAAAGCACTTCACAACAACATACACAAAGAATTCAGAAGTCTTAACTCTTGGTACCTGTCAGTGTGGCCATATTTGGAAATAGAGTGTTTTAAGATGTTATAAGTGAACATGAGGTCATAAAGGAAAAATTGTTGTTTTTGTTGTTAAGTGCCTTCAAGTCGGTTGTGACTCATAGGGACCCTGGTTAGGGTTTCCAAGGAGCATCTGGTGAGTTTGAACCACTGACCTTGTGATTAAAAT
>NW_006408568.1:13839632-13868539 GCF_000296735.1 Chrysochloris asiatica
CACTAGTTGAAAGACTGGCAATTGGAACCCACCCAGAGTTGTCATGGAAAACAGACCTGACGAGTTGCCTCTGAAGGTTCACAGCCTTGAAAACTCTGTGGAGTCACCATGAGTTGGAAACCAAAGGTAGCTAATAATAGTCACCAGAATATTAACAGAATTCTATTATTTTAGGAACACCCCGGTTTTGATGTTTTGTTATTGCAACCCTATGAAACTAATACAGATTGTCATTTGAAAGCCACAGACAGGAACCCATTAAGAAAATATTTGTCTTTCCACTTCCTTCCTACAGGGTGGCTTCATCACTGCTCATGAAACAGTCATTGGTGTATTTTTTCTTGGGATATTTGTGGATTAATTGCTTCCTAGAGTTCCCTGCTCAGTGGCAGAAAACAACCCTTGGGAGATTTTGGTGTCTTCAGCTGACACATTGGCAAATATTAGTGACAGTACCCAAGACAATGACTGCCTCTGAACTATATCACAGGGCAGGAGTGGGAAAATAATGGGTGAGGTTGATAGAAGGCTCCTTTTACTGTTTTTATTCCCTTTCAGGGACTTTCTGTAGACCCAGCTTCTCATCTTATCAGGTCCCAGCATTTGCATTCCTCTTTACATAGATGACAGGAGTGACTTAACCAAGGAAAAACAGCAGAGGATTATGAATTAAAAACCAACTTTATGAATTCCAGACATCTATTGCTGTGGGATAAAGCATTGGACTGCAAGTTCAGTTTGAACCACAAGGTCAGCAGTTCAAACTCACCAGCCACTCCTTGGAAACCCTCTACAGGGACTCTATGAGTCAGACTCCACTCGATGGCACATAACAACAACAAAAAGACTCTCTCTCGAAAGGAATAGCCAGAAATATCACCATAGAAAGCTTTTAAGTCCGTCTTCTGCCTATAACTGACTGGAATAAATAAACCTAAAATGAAGCTACAATATGCCCAGTAAAGGAGGCTTCCTGTGGAGCCTTTGCATTACATAAGACCATAAAGGGAATCCTGAACAGCATCCAGAATCTTCTGAGGTATGAAATTTCCACTGGAAATGAGAAGCAGACCAACCTGGAGCAGCTAGAAGAACAGAAGATACTTCTTGAAATAAAGACCGACAGGAAAATTACAAAACAATAACGGCAGTCCAACTGACTACTACAAGAACTAGCAAGTTGCTCTCCTAGGAGACATCAAGGCAAGTGGTCGGGTTCCCTCAGGGCAAACCCCTTCCAAGACTAAGACGCAGTAGGAATTCATGAGCAGAAATGCACTCTGATTGATGACCACATTCGTCACTGATAAGGGGAAGTGAGGGAAAAACAGCAATGAAGCTGTGAGCTAAGCCCTACCATGTTCAACAGACTCTTGTGAACCTGGGTGGAGACCTGATTGGCCAGCAGTGTGGCAAGACCCGGGGACCACTGGGCCCAGAGTCAGTGACATAGCCACAGAGGACTAGAGTGGAGAGTGAAGTGTCCAGCTGATAAGAAGAGAGGGCATATGCATAAGAACACCCACACTTGCAGATAATACCCACTTGACCTGGCTTCAATGTCTAGATGAAGAAGAAAGAAGAGGAAAAAAAGAGTGATTTGATGAACTTGACCTACACCTTTTTGCAGTAGCTCAAAAAAGGGAACAAATCTTTATAGCGAGGATTATTTCCACTCCCTCGATATACAGGGTAGACAGGAATGGGCATATTGGACATTGGCTACCCAAAATGAGGGTGGGGAGCTACAAAGGCAAGAAGTGATTGGCTTACAAGCTTTCAAGAGGGAGCCTAGATCCAGAGGGTGGGAGGAGGGTAGAATCTCCACAGAATAGTATCCAATCTGTCTGGGCGGGGCTGTGAAAGGAGATGGGGATAGCACTTATGTGGCACAATAGTGAATAATTGCTAACAGGACTGACTATGAGGGTTGGAAATGTAAAGGTGGATGTTTTGTAGCAAAATGTAAAATGACTTTGCATTCTAGGAGTGGTGGTCCCTGGGACCCAAGGGAGAAGATCAGAGTGTGGGACCCTACCCAGAGAAACAGTAACACCAGAGATGGAGGCAGGGACGATGACGTGGAGATATGGAGCGGCTGGAAACTCTAGATCCAGAGAAGGAGAGGGTCTTTGTACTGAGGGGCAGGCTTGTGGGGTATACCCTTTGGTTGTTTGATCATGCATGGAGAGGACTGTAACTATGGCAATGAAACGACGGTAGGATGAATGTAAAGCTAATGTTCTCCCATGTAAGCTATCACATAATTCACAATAAAACATTTTTAAAAATGATAAATTAGGGGGAAATTAGGATACGATAAGAAGGCAGGGGACTGTAGAGGTAGAATAAACCTTGGATTTGTTTCTGAAGATGAGGAGGAAAAAAAGACTCTCTTAGGGTTGATAGATCATACTAGCAACCCTCTGTCACTACTCTAGAAGGGCAAATGTGCAAGTTCTGCTTCTGGAATTTACCGTCTGTCTCATTCTCTTCCTGTAAGTGGTCCCATTGCGCAAGAACATGTAAACAGCATGTGTGCAGAACAATGGTTCCAATCTGATTTGAAATGGTGATATAAAACAGTTCCACCATATGCCCTCAATTCCACTCTCTGAATTAAAGGCTTCCTCTTTATTTTTGACCCCTTCATTTTTAGGAGACTGGAACAAAAATGGACTCCTGGTGTGTCACTGTAGGATCAGTAATGAACTGCTAACCACAAGGTCGGCAGTTCAAAACCACCAGCTGCTCATTGGAAACCCATACAGTGTCGTTATAAGTAGGAACCGATTTGATGGCATTTAACAATAACAACAAAAACAAAAATTACTTTTGTTCTGAGATATATTTGTATCTTTTGAGGTAACTGGAAATGTCACCAGAGTGCTAACAAAACAAACATTTGGACAATAATTGATATTTGTTCAATTAGCTACTTCCTATTGGCAGCATAACATCTAAGTTGGATTCTCCACAACTGTCAGAATTGATACTTGGATTGTTGAAAGCGGCACTTCTCAAATTTTAATATGCATACAAATCACATAAGAATCTTGTTACAAGAGACTGTATTGCTTGTTGTTGTTAAGTGTGGTTGTGTCAATTCTGACCCATAGCGACACTGTATAGAGTTTCCGAGGAGAAGCTGGTGAGCTTGAACCACTGACCTTGCAGTTCAAACGGCTTTGTAGTCTGGCGCATTAACCCACAGTGCCACACTCCTAAATGATGATAATGCTTGTCCACAGATCACATGTTAGAGCATGGTTGAGAGTAACAGAAGCCTTGGCTGTTCCATCTTTCCTCTCCATCTGTCCTCTTCCAAAGGGCCCACATGCCCTCCTGTATACAGCAATAGGTCACTGCTGAATTTGCTTACAGTTTTACACCCAGATGCTTTGCTTAGTACCTATTATGGTGAGGTAGAGGGGTTTTTGGTTGGAGGATAGGTGGGTGGGTGAAAACAGCTTGATGGCTAGGTGGTTGTTGTTTTCTTTTGTTTTCTCTGACGCTGTTCAAATGGGAGAATGCTCTTCTGGCTCTTGTGACCCATATTAGCAACATGAAAGACACAGATGAGGAAGGGGCTTCAGAAGGATGTGGAGTGAATCTGAGATAAGATTCTTTGCTCTGTGGGTGAGTTAAGGTCAAGTTATGTTTTCCTACAGCCCAGGAAGCATTGCGTAAACAGTTTTATCTCCTTTTCTCCATCTGTATAATAGGGGCTAGGGTTGAACCTGAAGTGCTCAGAAATGTCTAGATGTTGATTTGCTAAGTATTACAGAAGGATCATAGGCGTATATCAGGAACTAGGAGTAACCAGTAAAGAAGCAATTTGTTTTTTTTCCTTAAAGCCATTTTTCTATGTCAGACCCAATAAGAACTCAAAAGATACACTGAAGTCAAAGACTGTCTCCTACTTCCTTGGGAAAACCAAACCGGATGCCTGGGCCTGATAGAAAGTAAGTGGATTCCTTACAGAAAGAAAATAAAATAGCATGGGCCATGTTCAATTTTCCCTTTAGTAGAATTATAGGGTCCTAGCTCTGGGAGAGACCTTAAAGATCATTGAGGCCAACCTCCACATTTTATACAGGGGGAATCTGAAGCTTGGGCTATTCAGTGAGCTTGTGGCAAATTTGGGATTAGAGCCAGGTCCCCTGATTCCCACATGAGTGCTTCTCCACCACACAGTCCTCATCTTCAGGAAATGGTATGCTTTTCACTCATCTGTTGAAGGGTAACACTCCTTAAGAGGTAGAGTGACGGCTAAACTATCTGGGTCACTGGGAGGTGTTTGTGAATAGTTGTGGTTTAATTCAGATCATTATCTCTGAAGAAGTCAGCAAGCTCAGGCCTTCCATTGGAGCTATTTATAAAATAATAACGATGATGCCTAAATTCTGCGCCTTTGTTATATTATCTTTAGTACTGATTGCAACTTGAAAGGTAAAATTTGTCATCCCTGTTTTTCATAGCAGAGAATGAGGTTCAGAGAGCTTAGATAAATTTGCTCTCAACCACACGGCTCAAGGTGGTAGGGCAGGAATCACACGAAAGCCTACTACTGCTGCTCTCATTTCTGCCTTTTAGTTTTTTGTTTTTTTAAAAAAGCTTGATTTTTACTTTCAGGAAATTTTTAAAAATTAAATATATCAGGAGGAAGCAAGGATAAAAAGGGAAAAGTGTGGGGAAAGGATTTACATTGAACTCAGGCCATCATAGAAAGCAATGTAGTTGATTTCTCTATAAGACTGAGATTCAAAATATTTAACAAACAGAATATGGGGTCATGAACCTTCCAAGATATAAAAGTATGGATGAAACTGAAGGTTCACCCAGGTATTAAAGTTTTGGTTGCTGGGGTGAAGGCAGTTTGAAGACTCCTGTTGGAAGGGCCTGGGTAATGGATATGGAAGGGATCATTCAAAAGACTCAAGGCAACAGGTATTTACCAATGAATTTGAAAATATTGCAGTTTTTCAGTTGCTGAAAATTTGACTAGGTTATGGCTAGGTCATATGTTCTCAACGTTAAATCTTAGGATGCCTTTTGTACTCTTAAAAATTATTGAAGGCCCTTCAAAGCTTTTATGAGTTATAGCAATCATTGTTTACCATATTAGAAGTTAAAACAGATCAATTTAACATTTACTGAAGTACTAATTAGTTTAAAAATAGATTCAGGCCCAGGTCCTGAAAGGTTGCCATGTATGGGGCTTCACTTTGCTCACTAGGTCTGCCGTTTTCACTGTTCATGTTTGGGAAAGTAGAGGGTCAGCAGAAAAGAGGAAGTCCCCCAGTGGAATGGATTGACATAATGGTTATGATAATGAGCTCAAACAGTACAAGTGTGAGGATGGCACAGGATTGGGCAGTGTCTTGTTCTGTTTGCATAGCGTCACAATGAGTCAACTCCAGTGCACCTAACAAAAGCAACAGCTATATGTCTCTGTAAAAGGCTCCGTTCTTACAATAAGAAGAACTAAAGAAAGCAATTACATAGTAATTCTTCTTAAATGAAACAACTTTTTAAGGAATCTTGGTGTATTGCTACAGGGTAATCACTGGACTGATAACTACAAGGTTGGCTGTTAAAACCAACCAGTGGATCCTTGAAAACTCTATACAGGGTTGCTGTGAATCAGAATTGACTTGATGGAACTTAACAACAACAACAAAAATGTAACAATTTTCTTAAATTGTCCCAAAATTTATGAAAAAAACAAACAAAAAACCAATAACAAAAATCTAAGCCAAACCCATTGCTGTAGAATTGCTTCTGATTTACAGAAACTGTATAGAACTTTGTAGAACTGTCCCACAGGGTTTCCAAGGCTGTAATCCTGGTGTGGCGCTGTGGGCTAATGTGTCAGACTGCAAAGTCCTTTGAACTGCAAGGTCGGTGGTTCAAGCTCACCAGCTACTCCTTGGAAATCCTGTACAGGGTTGCTGTGGGTCGGAATCTACTCGACGGCACTTAACAACAACAATCTTCACAGAAGCTGATTGCCATATCTTTCTTCCATGGAGCGACTGGTGGGTTCCAACCATTGACCTTTTGATTAGCAGATGAGGGCCTAACCACTGCGCTCCTAGGGTGAAATCCTAATACTGTTAAAATAATAAACAACATAGTTTTATGTTAATTTTTCAAAAACCCAAAAAACTTAGTGAGAAGAATGGCATTGTTTTACACTTTTGTAAACTTCTTCTATATCTGATTTGTAGACGATAATTGGATTCTCATGTTTGCTTCGGTATTCAGTCTATGGCAATAATATATTGTTTCAATGTAAGTACATGAAGAAAATGTATCCCCAGACCCTTGGAAAGGAGAAAAATACTTTAATAGCCTTCTCAGGTAATTGTAAGTATTTGATAGTATACCAACACTTGAGAAGTGGCAGTTTCTTAACTGGTAATTGCATGTCAATGCATTCCCTCCCCCATCCCCATTAGTCTAGCTTGTATTTTGAATGGATCATGTACTTATCCATGATTTTGTAACACTGTGGCTCAGTCATTTAGAAAAGGATGGTTCACTGAATTATACAGATTTTCCAAATATTGACACATTACATATACTGGGGGAAAAATAATCACTTTATATATATATAATCACCTCTAATCTCACCAGAAAAATCTTTACATCTTGGAAAGCTGTCAATTCACAGTAGCAATAAAAGTTTTCTTAAAGTCTAATTTCTGCTTGAAAGATCAAATTTTGTCATTGGCAATAAATATTATCAGTTGTAGTCCTTAAAGTGACAGGCTTACTGTTCATTTTCAAGGAAGGTCTGCTGATGGTACTTTGAGAGCCACTGCACAAGGGTGTACCAAATGAATATTAGCGTGCTCCTCAGTTTCTAGAATGTACTTTTTAGAAATGACATAGTATTAGTGCTGATTCCAAGAATCAGATGTGGCAGATTGTAGAAATCTGTTCTGTTCTGCTATGTTTGGTTCAGTTACCATTTCTAAAATCTATGTGGATTATATATAAATATTACCCTGTACTTTACAAGATATTAATGTGATAGTAATAATATTGTCCAATGACTTCTGCATTCCATTGGTTACCTCTCTTTAGATTGGACACAAATATGGACCCCTTCCAATCAGTTGGCCAGCTAGCTGTCTTCCAAATTTCTTGGCATAAATGAGTGAGTGCCTCCAGTGCTACATCAGTTTGTTCAAAGATTTCAATTTGTAATCCATCAATTCCTGGAGCCTTGTTCTTTGCCAATGCCTCCAGAGCACCTTGGGCTTCTTCCTCAGGATCATTGGCTCTTGATCATATGCTGCCTCTTGAAATGTAGCATATGATCAAGAACCATCGACCATTTCTTTTTGGTACAGTGACTCTGTGTATTTCTTCCATTTTCTTTTGATGCTTTCTGCATCATTCAATATTTTGCCCATTTGTTGTTATTGTTAAGTGCCATGGAGTCTGTTCCGACTCATAGCGACCCTATATAGGGTTTCCAAGGAGTGGCTGGTGAGCTTGAACCACCAACCTTGTTGTGGTTCAAACCCATTTTGCAGTCCAGTGCATTAATCCAAAGCGCTACACCAGTACTCCAATATTGCAAGTTGAGACTTGAATTTTTCATTCAATTTCCTCAGTTTGAGAAATGCTGAATGTGCTCTTCCCTGTTGGTTTTCGAATTCCAGATCTTTGCAAATGTCATTATCTTGCTGAAAGCAAAGAGGACTTAAAAATACTTACTGATGAAGATCAAAGAGTTTGCAGTATTGGTTGCACCTCAATGTAAAGAAAACAAATGTCCTCACAACTGGACCAATAAATAACATTAAGACAAATGGAGAAAAGATTGAAGTTGTCCAAGACTTCATTTCGCTCAGATAAGCCATCAACATGCATGGAAGCAGCAGTCAAGAAGTCAAACGATGTATTACAACAATAACAAAAACAACAGTTTAAAAGGGTTAAGATCTATGCTCCTTGACAAGATGGCAAGTTAACATGAATTCTGACTTTCTCCTGTAAAAGTAACTCTGGAGTGTCACAAGAGTAAAAAGGCAGTTTAGAGGTCTGAGACACTAACAGAAACATGGCAGATGGTTGAGTTTCTCTCTTTCTGTATGTGTGCATGTGTGATGAATGTGGGGTTGTAAAAATTGGGGAGTGTGGGCTGAGTTTTTAATTGCAACCTTATCTCTCCTGTACACTTCCTTCTCTATTACCACTGAAAAGAACAAAAGAAAAGCGCTAATCTAGTCCTAACCAGCACTGGTGATACAGTGGTTAAGTACTCAGCTATTAACCAAAAAGTCAGTGGTTCAAACCTGCTAACCACTGCATGAGAGAAAAGACCTGTAATGATTGCAGCCTAGAAAACCTGTTTACTCTGTTCTGTATATGAGTCACTTAACAACAGCAACAACATTTAATAAAGTAAAACCAACCATGAAATGAATAAACAAAATGTTAGAATTTACAGCACAGGGGAAGGAAGAAGTTAAAGCTTTCTCTCCAAACTATTTAAGCCTTCACATGCCTAACCCACAAATTGCTCTGGTAACAATAATATAACACTGTCCAAAGGTGCAGTACGGTGCTCTGCTAATGTACTGGTTATGAATCGGGCTGTGAACTGCAAGGTCAGCAGTTCAAAACTACCAGCTGTTCCGCGGGAGAAAGATGAGGCTTTCTGCTCCCATAAAGATTTACAGCCTCAGAAACCCTGTACAGGGTCACTATGAATTGGAACCGACTCCACGGCACTTAACAACAACAGCAACAAAGGTGCAGTAGGCATGGAAGAGCCATTATTCTGCTGTAAATGACTGAACAGATCATCCAGTTAGGATGTACATCTGTACGTTAGAACATTCAAGTCACCATGAAATCCTTAGTAATCCTCTAAAACGTAATACTTAATTACTTAAATAGATAAATTTAACATGTAAGTTAGCCCAAAAGGCTTTTTACTATCACCTCTGGGAGATAATATCTGTTCCTAACATTGTTGTTGTTGTTAGGTGCCATCAAGTCAGTACTGACCCATAGCAACCTTGTGCACAGCAGAACAAAACACTGCCTGATCCTGGGCCAACCTCACTACTGTTGCCGTGCTTGAGTCCATCAATGCTGCCACTTGGCCAATCCATATCGTTGGGGGTCTTCCTCTTTTTCTCTGACCCTGCACCTTACCAAACATGATATCCTTCTCCAGCAACTGGTCCCTCCTGACAATATGTCCAAAGTATGAAAGATAAAGTTTAGCCATCTTATCCTCCAAGGAGCACTCTGGCTGCACTTCTTCCAAAATGCATCTATTGGTTCTTTTGGTAGCCCACGGCACTTTCAATATTGTCCTCCAACACCATAACTCAAAAGCATCAATTCTTTTACAGTCTTCCTTATTCCTATAATGTTCCTAACATTATAGGCCCCAAACTCAAGACATATATGACCAGGCACTGTAGAACAAGCACTGGACTGCGAAGCACAAGGTTGGAAGTTCAAACCTACTAGCTGCTCCTCAGAAAGCCTGTACAGGGTCGTTATTTGTTGGAATCATTTTATGGCACTAACAACAGCAATATTTACACTAGTATTTAAATTACCCAGTGGAAAAAAATTTTTTTGGCCATACTTTATTTACTTTTTTACAGACTTTGTCCTACCATATGTATGCCATGATCCTAAGAATCTACCTAGTTCTCCTTCTAATCTTCACTCCCTAAATAAAATGTTTATAAGTTTGAAAATGAATTTTCAAAAGAGAAATTTGGAAGAACTATGGGGAAAGCCATAGAGGTGTGTGAAGGGAAGAAGAAGTGTGAATGGTTCCTACAGAATTTCACAATCACTTTGTCAAAACAGACTTTAAATATCGAGAATTAATATTTGAAACCACTTTGTGCAGATACTAAGTTTCTTCTCTTAAAAACAAGTTTTGATTCACAATATTTCATTTTATAACCAAACAAAAAGATTCAAATATAATATATATTTTAGAAGTATACTTATTACATTCAGATTGAATTAATTTCTTAAGTACTCTAGTTCAACTAGAACAAATGTGGAGATCATATAAGTTATCATAAAAGAAATATCCTCTAGCCTTTTATTAAATAATTAGAATAAACTTATTAAAAGCTAAAAAGCCAACATTTGCCATTCACCCTTAAATATTAAATATAACATAGAAAAAGTCTTTAAATGGTTAATATGAAAATAATATTATTCAGGTGAACATTTTATTTGAAGACACTGCCGTTCCTTCTGAGAAACTAGCCATTACAGTTTTTTAACAATGAAATATTGTCATTATCTCATATCTGAAATTGTGTGTCTGGAATGTTTGAGTAATGTAATACTCTCCCATGTATTGCAATTCTGACAGACTTATGAACATAGAAGTCGCAAAGTTTAAAAGGAGACTATTTGTATTTAATAGGGATAAATAAACAAGAGATATTTGATAACATTTTAAATGATTGTTAAAATATTTCATTTGTATTGTTGTTGTTATTTTAAGTGCCATCGAGTCAATTCCAACTTACAATGACCTTTTACAGGGTTTCCAAGGAGCAGCTGGTAGATTTGAACCACCAACATTGTGGTTGGCAGTCCAGTGCTTATCCAATAGCAGCACTCCAGGAGTCCTATCACTAATAAATGTAAATTTAAACTAATCTTATAATTTACTGCTATTTCAAGTAAAATAATTTGAGGTCTATTATTTTTCCTTCTTTAGGTATATGCTTAGCGTAGAATTACTTACAATTGCCACAATAGATATTTCTATTTTAAAATTATTGTTATGTGCCGTGGAGTCAGTTCCGACTCATAGCGACCCTACACAGAGTTCCCAAGGCTGTAAATCTTTACGGGAGCAGACCGCCTCATCTTTCTCCCGCAGAACCACTGGTAGTTTCGAACTGCTGACCTTGCGGCTCGCAGCCCGATTCGTAACCACTACGCTATCAGAGCTCCTTAAAATTAGGAAAGGGAAAAAAAAAAAAAAAAGTTTATTGGGGGGTGTTAAATTTAAAACAGAACAATTTTTTTTTACTGTTTAATAATGGTATTATCTGCTATGTAGTCTAAAATTTTAATTATCCCAAGAAAACAAAGTTTCCTTCTTATTTTTTTTTTAATTAAAAGAAAGAGTTTGCTTATTTATTTGTAAGTACTTAAAAAATATTTTTATTGCTATTTTGGTGAAGATTTATATATTTTTAAAAAGATCAACAAATCCACTTTTTAATTTATTATATTTACACAAAGATTTTTAAAAAACCTTATGGCTACCACACCAAAGGCTGCGAACACAAAAAACTTAATTAAATATTAAAATGTAGCATTTAAAATTTTTTCCTTGTATATTGAGTCCTTATCAATTGTATTGATTTCTAGATTTCTAGTTATATTAATATGAGGCTTCAAGGCAAAAGCATTTATAAAAATCCAGAGGTCGGTACAGATGATGGTACTACTTAGAAAATTCAAGGTCTGCAATTATCCCAAAAGCAAGTATTCAGAATATTAAACAAATGAATTAGTAAAAATCCAATAACCCAACAGTAAAAGGGGCAAAATATACAAACAGAGGAGGAAGAAGCCATTATGACCAATAATGTATAAAATACGCTTAATACCATCAGCAATCAATAAAATGTAAATTAATAATGATAATTCATTTCATTGTATCACATGGCCAAAAAAATTTAGGGTCCCCACTACTAAATGATGGTATGGAATATGTGAATTGGGGAAAACTCATAAATTGATTGTAAGGCGTGCAAATTAGCATAGCTACTTTAAGAGAAGGTTCTCTGGTAGCATCATGGTTATGAGTTGGGCTGCTAACCTCAAGGTCAGCAGTTTGAAACTACCAGCCATTCTGTGTGAGAAAGATGAGGCTTTCTGCTCCCATAAAGATTTATAGCCTTGAAAACTCTGATTCAGAACTGACTCCACAGCATACCACCACCACCACCACTTCTAAGAGAAATTTGAAAATATTGTAGTAAAAGTGAAGCTATATACTTGTATGGCCCCACAGAATCTATTTCTAGGTAGATTCCCTAGAGAAACACTTGTACATGTGCACAGATTCATTGTAGTTCATCACAGCATTGCTATAATAGAGGTAAAGTTAGAAACACTATCTCTTTACCAGTTAGAGACTGTATTCAGAAACTGGATGTGGCAGAATCACACATAGAACACTCTACAGGTGTTGAAAAGACTAGACATGCACAATCAAGAATCCTAGAAGCCCTGGTGGCCCTGTGGGTTAGGCATTGGGCTGCTAAGTACACCCACCAGCAGTTTTATAGAGAAAGATGAGATTCTCTCCTTCCATATAGATTTATAGTCTCAGAAGCCCTATATTGGGTTGCCATGAGTCTTAATAGCAACGGGTTTCGGTAGTTAGTTTATCAAGAACCGTGGTGGCCCAGTGGATTAAGCATTAGGCCATTAGCTGAAAGGTCGATGACTCAAACCCACCAGCTGCTCTCTTGGAGAAAGATGAAACAGTCTGTTTTTGTACAGACTTATAGTCTTGGAAAGCTGGCCAGTGACTAAGGAAGACCGTAGAATTGATGCCTTTGAGTTATGGTGTTGAAGGAGAATATTGGAAGTGCCATGGGCTGCCAAAAGAACCAATAGATCCGTTTTGGAACAAGTGCAGCCAGAGTGCTCCTTAGAGGACAAGATGGCCAGACTTCGTCTCTCATACTTTGGACATATTGTCAGGAGGGAACAGTCGCTGGAGAAGGATACCATGCTTGGTAAGATGGAGGGTCAGAGAAAAACAGGATGGAGCTAGATCAAAGGATGACTTTAAATGAAAGACAGAAGGTTTGCCTAAGAAAACCATAGAAATGAATGATACCTGCTGAAAGCTTACTTCCTTTGAGCACACACAGAAAGTGTCAGCCTGTATCCATGGTTGAGGGCAGGGTTTCTGGTCAAGTAGACTAGACTAACTTTCTTGGGCAAGTGAGTTACTGCCTCCCAATTTTAGTTTCCTCATCTGTCAAATGGGATTGATGATAATAGTAGCCATCTTCTAGAATTGTTGAGAGGATTCAGTGAGCTGTTAGATACATATATTACTAAAGATAAAACAGATGGTTGTAAGAGAGAGTCACAGTAAGTTAAATATGTTATAAATCAAGGACTGGAGCTCTGGTAGCATAGTGGTTACGAATTGGGCTGCTCATCTCATGGTCGGCAGTTCAAAACTACCTGCTGTTCCATGGGAGAAAGATGAAACTTTCTGCTCCTGTAAAGATTTACAGCCTCGGAAATCCTGTACAGGGTCGCTATGAGTCAGAATCGACTCCACGGCATATAACAACAGCAACAAACCTTTAATTTAAAGTATTATTTTTAACAAATGAGGGTTTTTTCCTTAAGATCTTGCCAAGGTTTCAGATAACTAATTCTTCCCTAAAACATCTGCAGAAGGCAATGGCAGAGTCAGAACCTTTCCCCTCCACTTGTGGTTATGGAAGTTTAGTCAATTTACCCGGCCACAGGAAGAAATAGAAAATCATATGTCTAACTTCCTAATTTTATTTCTTATCTCAGCTTTCCACCCTCTTTCTCAGTTCCCAGGAGCTAAATTGAGTGAAGTGATAAAGGTTATATAGCATCTTCTTAGAGGATGTGGTAAGAGGACTTTTAAAGATTACACAATCCCAGCTAAATGAAATAGTATATATGCTAATGGACAAGAACAACACCAACAAAAATGTGATAGCACAAAATACAAATGGTGGACCTCATCCTCATACCCAGTATTTCAAGCTAGATAAGCACCCAAGAACAGAAACTATACCTTATTTGACTTTGTAACTCTTCTGAAACATGGGCTGAATTAATGAATACTTGGGTATATTGACACTGGTCATACTATCAATCCATTCATTTATTCATTCCAAAACATATCTGTCTTTGTTCTCTCATGCATCAAGGATAAATGCTAAGGGAAATGTGGCAGATACAACATGGGGGACAGGGGAGGGACAAAAGTTCAGAGAAGTTACAGCCATCAAAGAAAAGACACCTGATTCCTCTGAGGAGTAATAGGGGAGACAGTCCGCTTGAGGGAGCAAGATTTCAGCATAGTTGGACTCATTTCCCCCATTTATTTATGTTATTTCAGCCACGATTTTTGCCTGGATCAAATGGTCAGGGTTTTCTGTGTTCTATTCCAACACCCAAGAATGAGTGATTCATGGATGGACACCTGTTGGAGAATAACTTGTCTCTTAATCAATAGTTGTTATCTAAAATAATAATAATAATAAATATATAGTCATTATATTTTTACCCTGAGAGGAAAGAAAAAAAGGACTCAGAGAATCAAAAACAATTCTCTAAAGACTGCTGTCTTTAATCTAATCTCTCCTGGGTTGGAATCTCAAACACATCTTCAAATGACATATGTTGGGGTCTGGTTATTTTCTATCCCTATGAGAGTTCACAGTTAATGTTGTTGTGAAGTGCCATTGAGTCAGTTCTAACCCATAGCGACCCTGTATAGGGTTTCCAAGGAGCAGCTGGTGAGCTTAAACTGCTGACCTTGCAGTTCAAACGGCTTTGCAGTCTGGCGCATTAACCCACTGCGCCACACCAAGACTAATAGTGGCTTCTAAACAAGCTTCTATACATGAAAGAGTTAACCACAAATTTACCACAAAGTGTGAGCCTGATGAAAATTAAATGGCTCTCAGATTTAAAAAAGCAAAAAACAAGGTGTTAGAAATATACTCTTGTTCTTTCTCCGAAATCTAAAAAGAGATTTTCCCCAAACCTTTGAAACCTATTTCTTGGGACAGAGTAGTATTTTTTAGTAGAAATATGCTATATCAGTGAAGCCCACTCACTGTTTTCTGGAAGACAAGAGAGTCTTCTGAGAAATTAGACAATAGAGCTGAGGTGATTTGTCAACAAAGGACTTTCCCTGAGATTTAAAAAGAAGAAGAAAAGAGTGAATAGGTAAATATAATACTGGATGGAAACTTAAGACCAAAAGGAAACACAGAAAGAAGGGAAAAGAAAAAGTTCTGTTAAAAGAAAAAGATCTGACTGTGATCCTAGTAACACTGTGATCACACACAGTCTGAGGGAAATGAAGAGGCAAAGTGTTTATCTTCAGGACTATAGCATAATCCAGGTGTTAGGCAAGGGCTAGTCATGTTGACACAGGTCCTAATCATGTTGACACAGGTCCTAATCATGTGGGACATACCAAGTTCATGGGTCTCAAATCTGGATGTCCCTAGGTAAAATGGTCCCAATGTTCCATTCTCCACATCCTTCTCTTGGGAGTGACTCATCCTCAGGCATCCTGTGCCCTCTCAAGCACTTAATACTGGCTCTCAAGAATTCACACTCAATTTTAAACAACACAGACATTATATACACAATCCATTTTTGATCAAGGTCAAATCCTTTAGCACAGAATAGCAATCCAAGCATGGAAATTAGACCACAGACCCTCTGAAGAGGGAATTGTTGATTTAAGTTTTAGGGTTCTTGGTGCTTCCGATCTAGCCCCAAACAGTAGCTCTGTTTCTCTACTGTATAAATAACTGCATGAAAGTTCTCCCCAAATTCAAGTGTTGACAGGAGATATACCATATATGTTTTTGTTAGTTTCTGTTGAGTTGGTAACCTTTTGTGCAACAGAACAAAGCATTACCTGGTCCTGAATCATCTGCATGATCATCAATATGCTTGAGTCCATTGTTGCAGCTACTGTGTATGTTGAATGTTTTCCACCATAGGGACTTAACTTCCAGCACTATATCATACAACATTTTGTTGGGATCCATATAGTTTTCATTGGCTAATTTTGGAATTAGGTAACCTGGTCTAATTCCTTTCTAGTCTGTCTTTGTCTGGAAGCGCCAGTGAAACCTGTTTACTTTGGATGATGCTGATGGTATTTGAAATATTGATGGCATAGTTTCCAGAATCACAGCACACACAAGCTACCAAAGTACAACAAACGGACAGATAGATGGGGGCCCCACATGTAAGTGAAGAATGATGACATTTCAGGTGGGGTGGGCAATACAGGGGAGGCAGAAGATTATGTTAAGAGTCTGTTAATAAAATACCAAACGTCGCTGCTGTTCTCCAGGGACTGTCTTTAGAAAAACAAAGACTGATATGAAGGCTTTTATTGAGTTTCATCTGTGTAATCAGAGTGAGCTGAAGAATTCCTATTATGCACTAAGTATCTTGTTGAATTGATTATCTGGGATTGAAGAAATTAGGACCATACTCTTCTGGGATACATTGATAGATCAGTTGGGATCATATAGTTCAAAAAGTTTATGTTCTACATTCTAGTTTGTTGAGTAGTGTCTGTGGTCTTAAAAGCATTTGAGTGGCCATCTAAGATACAACTATTGTTATCACAGCATGGTTCTGATTCTTTCAACAATTACAAATTCTTGTTGTGCATAGTTCACCACTCACTAATTATAGTTTTCTAGAATATTTGTAAATATTAAAGTTAAACTAATTTTGAATTTACTAAATGTTACATCAGTAGAACAACACCATGTAGTTGTGATTTTACAACATTTAAAATATACATCCAGATTCTGCTGACAAAATAATTAATTGTCCTTGTAAGTACAATTCTAATTGTATGAAAAATAAATGGACCTTTGTATAATGTGGGGGGAAAAAAAGGATACAACTATTGATCTGTATTCATCTGAGGTAAAAGAGACAAATAAAAACTAGTGACTCTGCTAAGAAACTAGTCTACAGGACCAAGAGCCTTCACAACCATGGCCTCATTTACTCCAAGACCAGAAGAGCTACATGGTGCTGGCTACTACTACCAACCATTCTGACCATGGCCACAGTAGATGAATCCTGATAGAATAGGATAAAAATGAAAGAGAACCTCAATTCATAAAAAAAAGCTTAAAAACCAGATTTACAACACTAGCTTAGATTGGCGAACTCCCTGAGACAATTGCCCTAGGACATTCATTAAACCTTGAATGGAAACTAGCCTCTGAGGTCACCTTTTAGCTAAATAATAGATTGGCTCACAAAATAAAGAATACCACCAATGAGTACTATTGTTGTTGTTGTTATATGCCGTGGAGTTGGTTCCGACTCATAGTGACCCTGTACAGGGTTTCCATAAATCTTTACAGGAGCAGAAAGCCTCATCTTTCTCCCGCAGAACAGCTGGTAGTTTCAAACTGCTGACCTTGCAGTTCGCGAACCGATTCGTAACCACTACGCTACCAGAGCTCCTTCTCTTGTTAAAAAAAAACAACCATCTACAGTATATGAGACCAAACAGTCAATAGTTATTTTAACACAAAGATGGAATTTAAGAGATCAGGGAAACTAGACTAATGGAAATGGAACAATCAGAATGGAAATATTGAGAATGTTCACACATTGTGAAAAGTGTGACCAATGTAACTGAACAATTTGCTGTGCGAACTTTCACTGAAAGCACAGTAAAGTATTATTTTTAAAAAGTACTCCTGTTCACTGAACTGGCATCTCTCTCCCTTGTTGTTATTAGGTGTTGTCAAGTTCGTTCTGATTCAGTGACCCTCTGCACAACAGAATGAAACACTACCTGGTCCTGCACCAACCACACAATCCTTGCTACAGTTGAGCCCATTGCTGCTGCCACTGTGTCAATCCATCTCATTGGGGAATCTTCCTCTTTGTCACTGACCCTGCACTTTACTAATTAAGATGTCCTTCTCTGGGGACTGGTCCCTACTCTATATCTGCAGTATGAGAGACAAAAATCTCACCTTGGCTTCTAAGGAGCATTCTTCCAAGACACATTTGTTTGTTCTTCTGGCTGTCCGTGGTACCTTCAATATTCTTCTCCAACACCACAATTCAAATACATCAATTCTTCTACAATCTTCCTTATTCATAGTCAACTTTCACATGCATATGAAGTAAAAGCCTCATTGTTTTCTCACAGCGTAGCTGGTAGTTTTGAACTGCTGACCTTGAGGCTAGCAGCCCAAATCATAACCACTAAGCTACCAGATCTCCTTAGCCAATGTGAAACAAATCACAGTCTTACATTTTCCCCAGAGCTCATTTTTAAAGTATTGCCTCTAAAAATTTCCTGCCTTATATAAATTATTTGTTTACATGTGAAATCATCATCTCTGATCATTTCAGATAAACACATCCTATTATTTCCAGTAGACACCTGATAGACCAGATAATGTTCCTGGTGTGGCACTATAGGATAAGCAATGGACTGCTATCAGTGGTTCAAATCCACCAGCAACTTCTCAGAACCAACTCAATAGCATTTAGCAACAAAACAAATGCTCTTGCAATGGTCAGTGATATTGGATTCATATAGATTTAAAACCAAAGTTACCACATTTTTCAAGGACATGGAAATTTTAGATATATTACCATCACTCACTGGAAATTGTTTTGTGCTAAAAAGTGAAAAGGAGTCACAGTGTGACACTGTGGGTTAATGCTCTGGACCACAAGGTCAGTTTGAATTGCAAGGTCAGCAATTCAACCTCACCAGGTGCTCCTTGGAAACCCTATAAAAGGGTCACTATGAGTCAGAACCAACTTGATGGCACTTGACAATAACAACAAACAGTGAAAAATGGGAGTGTTCATGGATATAATTATAGCACAGACTAGATAAATTTTCTTGTGTTGAAATAGTGCATTCAGTGATCTGCTTGTGAATTGCATGCAGGTAGGAGAGCTTTAGAGGAACTCTGTTGGTGCAGTTAAGCAAAATGTCATAGTTTGAACCCCACAGCCACTCTGCAAAAGAGAGCTGTTGCAATCTGCCTCCATAAACATTACAGCCTTGGAAGCCCCATGGGGAGATTCTTCTCTATTCTATAAAGTTACTGTGAGTCAGAATTGAGTTGTCACACAGCAACAAACAGGGGAGCTGGCTATCAAGCTGGGAGGGTAATGACTTAGTCATTGAAAATATGTTGCTTTTTAATCAGCTATAGGACTAGGTTCCTATATAAGCACTGGACTGCAAACTACAAAGTCTGTGATTTGAGCCTACCTGCTCTTCCACTGGAGAAAGATGGGGTTTTCTGCTCCCAGAATGATTTACAGGGTCACTATGAGTCAGCACCAACTTGATGGTATGTAACAACAACATAGGGCAAGTCTGGAGGCCCTGGGTGGCACAATGGCTAAGCACTCCATTACTAGACAAAAGATTGGCAATTTGACCCTATTCAGAGGCACCTTGGAAGATAGGCCTGGAGAGCTGCTTCTGAAAGGTTGCAACCTGAAAACCCTATGAAGCGCACAGTTAGGGTCACCATGAGTTGGAATAGACTCTACAGCAACTGGCAACAACATAGGGCAAGAACTGGAATCCTTGAGCGGCACAAAAGGCTAAACTATGACCTACTAACCACAAGGTTGTGGTTTGAGTCTACCTTGGGGTGCCTTAGAAGAAAGTCCTGGCAATCCACGTCTGAAAAATCAGCTAATGGCAACCTTATGCAGCACTGTTCTACTGTGAAACACATGGGGTTGCCATGAATCTGAACCAACTTGACAGCAATGAGTTTGGCTTTGGGTTCAGGGTATCCTCAGAAACCCTATACAGGGTCGCTATGAATTGGGACTGACTTGATAGCACTTAACAACATCATCATCAAAGTATGTGCTAAAACAGAATGTTAATGACTGAAAAAGGGGCTTAAAGACACTATCAGTCATCTCACTTATGTAGAGAAAGCGAATCTTTTTCCAAAACCTCTCAGAGTTCTTGGAGGCCCACCATGTGTCTGTTCCTGTATGATATGGTATAAACCCTAGCAGCCGTGCCAAGACACCAACTACAGGACCTTCAATGATCAGAAGAAGGGCACAACAGGCTCAGGAAACAATTGGTCATGACGGATTGAACAGCATTATGTCCTAACATACAAAAAAGTACATTACATAACACAGAGGCCAGAAGCATGGCCTACTCGACACTTAGTGCTCAAGACAAAGTGCAGAAGAGGTGAGAGACTGGTGAGGGGTTGTTTGACAAGCACCGAGAGGATGTCAGAAGTGATGACACCCTAGGAAAATTTAGGAGCCAACCTTGCTTTGAAACCTTTCCTAATATTGTCAGGCCTACCCTCAACCTGTTCCACTGGACCACTAATCATAAGCTGAACACTTAACTGCATGCCACACACTGTTTTATAGACACTTGACATATAGTAACGTCTCTGCTCTTCCCAGCCACTCTATGAAGTTGTTTTTTTTTGTTAAGTGCCATAGAGTTGATTCTGATTCATAGCGACCCTGTACAGAATTTCTGAGGAGCAGCTTGTGGGTTTGAACTGCCAATCTTGTGCTTCACAGTCCAGTTGCATAGCCAATCCTACAGTTGCATAACCAGTCAGGAGTGAAACCAGGAGTTGAATCCAGGCGGCCCGATTCGAGTTCATGTTCTTAGTCACTATTCTTCTGACATTTTCTCCCTTTGTGTACTCACTGCACCTTGTCCCTGTGGCTACTGTAGCCTTGGACCTTTTATAGCACTTGCTACAGATCTGCCTCTGCACCTGGGAAGATCCAAGAATCTTGGTGGGAAGTGATGAGAAAGTGCCTGAGAACAGTGATTGTAAGCACGAAGAGAGATTCCTAACATTAAGAGATTTTAAGTGCTGGAAACTCTGGGAATCTGGGTCTGAGTGACTTTGTGGGGTTAGTGAAAGTAAAAAACAAAGCAAGGATTTTGCCCAGGTTTCTTGGGCAACTGGGTACATATTGAGATAGACAATATAAAAGAAAGAGTAGTCCTGGGGTGGGGGAACAGTATTAGATGCAAAGAGTTTGAGAAGCCCACCAAGATATCCACATGAAAAGATCTTTGGCTGTGTTGATGAGAAGTCTGGCATGTAACATTTACTGATCAGCTGCTATTTGCTGGATCTTGTGACAGGCCCTGGTGTTGCTGTAGGATAAGCACTGGATGCTAACGAAAAGGTCACCAAAACCCACCAGCTACTTCTTGGGAGAAAGATGAGAGTTTCTGTTGTTGTGAAGATTTGCAGCCTTGGAAACACTATATAGGGTCACTATGAGTGGGAATCGACTCAATGACAGTGGTTTTGGTGTTTACTTTGGGTATCTGACTTAATGTTCCTGGATGGTGCAAACAGTTAAGCACTGGGCTACTAACTGAAAGGTTGACTGTTCAAAGCTACTTAGAGTTGCCTTGGAAGAAAAGCTTTGGCAATCTGCTTCACAAAATCTGTAATTGCAGAAACCCTATGGAGTCGTTCTACTCTGACACTTGTGGGGGACCCATGAGTGAGGCTCAACTGGACAGCAACTGTTTTTGTTTTGCTCTTTTAAATCTTACTTCACTTTACAGCAAGTGCGGGTATCTGTAGTTCTCATTTTATACGTATAGAAACCATGGTCCGCAGAGGTTGTAAGGGCCTGCCAAACAGCAGCTCTCACCTAGATGACTGCAGGTCCTTTTAACTTTGTCCCTCTTGGCCTCCCCTCTCATTTGCTTTCAACTATTCTTAACATTGCAGCTAGTGCTGTCTTTCTAAAACACAATTATCATGTCATTCCTTCCTAAAGGGCCTCTGTGGCGTTTCATTCATTTCAGGATATGGTTTAAACCCCCTTCCATGCCAAGGCCTCCGCATGTGTGTCCTCCCTCAAAAATCTCCACTTCCCGCCTCACATCTGGACCCTTGGGACTTGTAGAACTGTATGTAGGTCTTTGGACTCAGAGCTTTGTCTTTTTATTGCTCATTAAATAGTGTTCACTATTTAGTCTCCATCTTCTTAATTCTTGCTTAATAAGACTGTAGCAGAATCAATGCATTTGAATTATAGTGTTGGAGGAGAATATTAAAAATATCATGGACTGCCAGAAGAACAAACAAATCTGTGTTGGAAGAAGTACAGTCAGAAAACTCCTTAAAAGCCAGGATGGGCAGACTTCATCCATTATACTTTGCACATGTTTTCAGGAGGCATCATTCCCGTGAGAAAGACATCATCCTTGGTCAAGTGGTTGTTGTTATTAAGTGCCATCGATTTGGTTCTGACTCATAGCAACCATGACTACGGTTTCTGAGGAGTGGCTAGTGAGTTTGAACCACCAAACTTGCAGTTCAAACTGATCTTGCCATTGAGTGCTTATCCTACAGAGCCACACAAGGACTCCATTATAAAATGTAGGGTCAGTGAAAAAGAGGGAGACCCTCAACAAGATAGATTGACACAACTGTCAACAACAGTGGGCTCAAAAGTAACAATTGTGAGGATGGCACTTGACCAGGCAGTGTTTCGTTCTGCTGTGCACAGGGTCCTTATGAGTTGGACTGCACCTAACAATTGCACCTAACAATGATTCCTTCTCATCCAGAAGGCCTCCCTTTAGTTGTACTTTTCTCTAGGAAGCCTTCTAGAACCTTCCCTAGCCTTGATTTTGTGGCATTCCTCTGCATTCCTAGACTATCTTGCCATGTCTTCTTATGGCACATACCAAACTGTATCCATTGTAGCCCAATTTGCAGAGAACAAAGCCTCAAAGATTGTTTAACATAAGGGTCAAGCTAAGATTTGAGTTCAAGCCTGCCAGACTCCTAAATTCATAAACCCTTTCTGTTATCCCAAGATATTTTCCAGTTGGAAATAATTCTACTAAATAGATGAAATTTGGAAGATTATTTTAATAAGTGGGGAGGGTGCCCCAAGAAACCAAACATTGAAATCACAGATGAAGAAGTTGTGTTTATAGTGCAGGAGGAGACCTGCAGGCTGTGGTACATGGAGCTCGAGTGCATGCTATTCTACAGGGGACTTAACATGTTATTACATAGCCCAGACTGTTAGGCAGAAGAGAGTGCTCTGTGTCCCAAGGGCCATGGAGAATGACTGCAGCTCTTGGAAAGGGGAAAGACACAATCTAAGTTATTTTTAAGGAAGATTAATTTGGAGCTGGATCAAAGGATGACTTTAAATGAAAGATAGAAGGTTTGCCTAAGAAAACCATAGAAATGAATGATACCTGCCGAAACCTTACTTCCTTTGAGCACACACAGGAAGTGTCAGCCCGTATCCATGGTTGAGGGCAGGGTTTCTGGTCAAGTAGACTAACTTTCTTGGGCACGTGAGTTACTGCCTCCCAATTTCAGTTTCCTCATCTGTCAAATGGGATTGATGATAATAGCAGCCATCTTCTAGAGTTATTGAGAGGATTCAGTGAGCTGATAGATACAAAGCATATGTTGTTTAAGTGCTGACTCATAACAACCCTATATAGGGTTTCCAAGGAGCTGCTGGTAGGTTTGAACTACCAACCTTATGGTTAGCAGTCCAGTGCTGATCCTGCAGTGCCTCACCAGGACTCCATTAAGTCTATAATAGTTGCAATGACATGACTGTTTCACGACGAGGAGGAAGGCAAAATGACTGGGAGACCTTGGCAGCTCTGGCTTGCAGCTCCTTTATACAGTTAGTTGCTGTTGAGTTGATTGTGACTCACGGCAATCCCATGTGTATAGAGTAGAACCGCTCCACAAGGTTTTCAAGGCTGTGACGTTTCATCGTCAGCAGCAGATCACCAAGCCTCTGGGTGGGTTCCACCCTTTAGGCTAGTTGTGAAGCACTTAACCATTTTGCTGCCTGAGAACCATTCCCATGCACTTGTTGTTGTTATGTGCCGTGGAGTCAGTTCTGACTCATAGCGACCCTGTACAGGGTTTCCTGACGCTATAAATCTTTACTGGAGCAGAAAGCTTCATCTTTCTCCCACTGTGGTTTCGAATTGCTGACCTTGCGGTTAGCAGCCCGATTCGTAACCACTACGCTACCAGAGCTCCTTATACGTACATATGTTGTTGTTATGTACCGTGGAGTCAGTTCCGACTCATAGCGACCCAGTACAGGGTTTCTGAGGCTATAAATCTTTACGGGAGCAGAAAGCCTCATCTTTCTCCCGTGGAACAGCTGGTAGTTTAGAATTGCCGACCCTGAGGTTAGCAGCCTGATTTGTATCCACTATGCTACCAGAGCTCCTTATTCCCATGCACTGGCTCATTTAAAAACTCATACCAGAAAAGTGAAATTCAGGAGATGGGAAAGTAAAGCTGATGGTTATACTGAGTGAAAGGTAGTGAAAGCCAAAAGTGAAGTAGGTGCCAAAATGTGATCGAACATCAAGAGCTTAAATGTTAACTCTTTGCGGTCTTCATGATCTCCCGTGGCTTTGCAGGATGTCTGAAGAAATTGCCCTTTTATTTTAAAAGAAACAAACAAACTGGAGGGTTGGTGTGTGTGTGTGTGTGTGTGTGTCTGCTGTTTGTTTTGCTTTCCACTTAAAATAATGCATTTTCTTTTTACAAAGGTCCTTTTATTCTACATCAGTTTCTTAACAGAGGTGTCACTACCACAGAGCCGGAAGTATATACCACCGCGGTACTCAGCTGGGTTTGAAGGCGCTGCCTGTTTTATCAGAAGGGGAAGCCTGCTGAAAGCCCCGCCCACAGGCCGCCCCTCTCCCCTCCCCTAAAACTCCCAGGAAATTTGCAGAGCTATGGAACAGAAAGAAGCTGCTATAAACTTACATTTGGGAACTTCAAACAGGAGTTTAGAAACGATTCCTTGGTTTTGTAAACAACTGCCTGACAAGTTGAAGAACTCAAAGTGAATCGTGTGTCAGAGTAGAACTGTGGCCAACATTTCCAAGTAGATCTCCAGGCATTTGTTCTGAGATGTCTCTGAGGTAGACTCAAACCTCCAACCTTTTGGTTAATAGCCAAGTGTGTTAACAGTTTGCAGCATCTAGGGACTCCTCCTATTCTTTACTAGGTAACTTATTAACCTGAGCTTTCTCAGAAGAGATGGGCTACATTGCTTCTAGGGGACATTTTCATCAAACAGCATATAGATAATAGTTGTTGTGTGCTATCAAGTCTGTTCCAACTAATAGGGCTTCTGTTCCAACTAATAGGGCTTCTGAGAGAGGCTGATGGATTTGAACCATCAACCTTGTGGTTAGCAGTCCAGTGCTTATCTTACAGTGCCATACATACCAAGGAGTCCTGGTGTGGCGCTGTGATAAGCACTTGGTTGCTAATCAAAAGGTCCGCAATTTAAACCCATCAACCACTCTTCAGAAATCATAAAAAGAGTCACTATGAGTGAGAACCAACAGTCTGCACTTCACAACTCATATCGACCGTGGTTTCTCTATAGTATGTATGTATGTATGTATCTATCTATCTATGTATTTTGTTGTTAAGTGCTGGTGAGTTGGTTCCGACTCACAGCAACCCTGTATACAGTTTCTGAGGAGCATACAGTTTCTGGGAACATTGAAGCTTGACTGAGAAGGCAATTACTCAGTATTGTCTATAGATGGTGGGGGCTATGGAAGCAATCAAAGAGTTGTTCTTAAAGGAACATCAATACTTCCATCTGACATGATTCCATGATCTATGTGAGGGAGTTTCTTAAACAAAACAAAACAAATGCATGTCTTCTGTGTACATCATTATAAATTCAAAATTAGTAGCATTTGATTTTAATAATGCAGGGTCGCTATGGGTTAGTACCAATTCAATGGCACTTAACAACAACACATGGTGAGCTCCTAAAGGCCAGAGTGGGCCTTAGTTGTCTTTGTATCTCTAATCCTCTATCTGACTAGTTGCTCAATAAATGTCCTCCGAATGAATAAACAAAAGGAATGAACAAACAACTAACTGGAAGTCCTGCCCTAAGCAAGATAGTCCTCAATCACCTGGTGTTCCCCTCTTCCATCTGTCACTCCTACCCCTTCTGTTGACTCTACATGTGCAACAACTTTTTCACTCTGAAAAACATCACCCGAGAGAAAAATCCCACCTTGTGCCTCAGAGGCACACAGCTATCCTTGACTTTGATTTCTGTTGCTGCAAGTAGAGTGAACAGTGAGGTTCCTGAAGGAGGTATCTATTTTGGTCCCAAACAGAAAAGAGTGGGTGATTCCGTGAGCAGAGATGGCAATTCCTGAATATGGTGACTCATGCCCAGAAGTGCTCAGAATTTCCTCTGTTCTGTGGGCTGCTGGGCAGACTTGAATCGACAACAGTGCTTTCTTTGAAGCATAGTCAAATGCAAGAAAGACCCAAAGATACTCATTGAGGGTAGGGAGATGACTGAAGGGAGGCAGCCGGATGCAGAGAACCAAGACTGTGGTTCAGACAAGGCTGTAAGTTTCTACAAGAGATCAATCACTCTAGTCATTTAAGGGTGGCCTTGGGTAGTCTGTGGGTCATACAAATGGTTAACACTCTTAGCTGCTAACAGAAAGACTGGAAGTTTGAATTCACTCAGAGGCACCTTGGAAGGAATGCCTGGTGATCTACTTCTGAAAAAAGTGAGCCACTGAAAGCTCTAGAGACCATAGTTCTACTTTGACATACATGAGGTCCCCATAAATTGGGATCAACTCATGGCAACCAGAATACAGCCATGGTGGGTAGGGTCCTGTAGGCACAATTGCTCTTAATTTATGCACAGCCACAAAAGCAGCAGCTGCTTAGAAGCATACTTAAACCTGTTAGAAAGTAAAAATAAACTTTTAAATTAACATGGTGTGTACAAGAGGGCTTCACAAAGTTCATGGAAAAATGCAACTGAAAGATATGGAATTGTCCCACGAACTTTGTGAAGCTTCTTTGTATTTCTTTGACCTTAGCAGCATTTTAAAATAGTAGTAAAAAAAACTCTGATTCTGTAATTAGAATCTTGGTGTCGTGTGCTGTTGAGTGTATTCCAACTCATAGCAACCCTACATGATAGAGTAGAACGGCCCGATAGGGTTTCCAAGGCTATAGTTTTAAGGAGCAGATTGGCATCGCCGACGTTTTGGTTCACAGTCAAGCACTTAACTAATGCATCATCAGGGCTCCTTGGAATTATGCTGCCTGGGTTCAAATTTTAGCCCTTCCAAGGAGCTCAGGTAGCGTAGTGGTTATGAGTCGGCCTGCTAACCTCAGGGTCAGCAGTTCAAAACTACCATCTGTTCCATGGGAGAAAGAAGAGGCTTTCTGCTCCCGTAAAGATTTACAGCCTCAGAAACCCTGTACAGAGTCGGAAACTGACTCCACAGCACATAACAACAACAATAAGGTGTGTTACATTGGAAAACTTTCTTAACCTCTGTAAACCTGTTTTCCAGTTCCAAAATGGAGATTATGAGATGTAACAATTTGAGGATTAAGTAAAGCAATACTGTGTTTTAGCATAGTACCTGGAAAACAGTATATACAACAAGTATTAGCTCTATTTCCATTAGTTTTTAAAATGTTTCCTGGAGCAAAGTTTAGCAAATAGGCATCAAAGGTGTGAGAGTGGGAGTGGGGGGACTGTATTATCATTATAATGAAGAATGGGTTGATTTTGTAATTCACAGCCTTGCTTGCCTATATTTCTCACTTATGGGGATCAGACCCTATTGGAGCCTTGTCATTCCTCTAACACTTTAAGTTAAAGGAACCAATTGTCTCCTGATAATTTCCTTTTTATTTAAAAACAAAAAAACATGCTGCTCCGTCTTCCTTTGGGAATAACTCCTTGATATCTCTTAGTCTCCTGACACCAGTCTGCTTTTCTTTTGCATCCAATAGGAAGGGGAAAACCTTGCAAAATGGCAGGAAGACCAGAAAGCATGCCTGAGTAACCTGAGCCGTGTCCTTGGCAGAGCTACCACAGGACAAGTGCTTTCTGGTCCCTATGTTGCTCCTTCCACTTCCTTCACTCTTCTTCCTTCCAGCATGGTGACCGTCCAGTCAGCCCTGCCAACTCAGGCTATGCAGTATTGAGAATACCTGATACAATCCAAACTGGGTCAAAACCCCATGAATTGTATGGGCCAGATGGAAAAGTGGGCAATCAGGATGGAAGCTTTGTGGTGTGTGGTTTTCTGGAGCTAGGTCAGAGGTAAAAATTGGATGTAGGCAAATAAGACCCAGGATTTCTCTAACTGTAACCAGTTGCCATTGAGTTGATTCTAACTCATGGTGGCCCCATATGTGTCAGAATAGAATAGTGCTTCATAGAACTTTCAATGGCTGATTTGTTTTGGAAGTAGATTGCCAGACCTTTCTTCCAAATCATCTCTGGGTACACTTGAACTTCCAACATTTCAGTTAACAGCTGAGCATACTAATTGTTTATATCATCTAAAGACTCCTTGGGGTATAGTTTTACCCAGGGGATACTAACTGGTAATACTGATTCAATGATCTATCATGTCAAGAAGTTTAATCAGAGACTAAGACCATCTGAAGATACTGAAGGATTGAGGTGATAAGGAAATTTTGAATTCTTTTTGTCTGAGCAAAAGTATTAGTTGCTATCATTTGAGCACTAGCCTTTTTTGTTCTCATTTTACTTACCACACACACAAAAATGTTTATATATATTAGATATGGATCATTTATATCCTTGTGAGTCCCTCAGTTTTCAGAGTTGATCCATACATACAATTTGAGTAAAATAAATTGGAAAGACCTCCATTCAACTCATCCCATAATATTCATAAGTACCATTCAGAGCCAGCATGTCACAGGGCCATCTTCTCCAAGAAGCCTTTCCTGGTAGAATATTACATTCATGAACAGAAAATTTCAAAGATCAGCTCAAAAGATAAAGCCAAATATTACAATAAAATGCGCAAAGATCTGGAATCAGAAAACCAAAAAGGAAGAACACGGTCAGCATTTCTCAAGCTGGGGGAACTGAAGAAAAAATTCAAGCCTTGACTTTCGTTATTGAAGGATTTTCTGGGCAAATTATTGAATGATGCAGAAAGCATCAAGAGAAGATGGAAGGAATACACAGAGTCACTGAACCAAAAGGAAATG
>NW_006408568.1:13869955-13881231 GCF_000296735.1 Chrysochloris asiatica
AGATGGATTGGCCAAGTGGCAGCATCGATGCAGTCAAACATGGCAACAGTAGTGAGTTTGGCCCAGGATCAGACAGTGAGTCGTTCTGCTGTGCATAAGGTCGCTATGGGTTGGTACCGACTCAGTGGCACCTAACAACAACAACATACTAACCACCAAGGAGCTCTAGTGGTGTGATGGGTTCAACCCCAAGATTAGTGGTTCAAACCCACCAGCTGCTCTGTAGGAAAAAGACGAGGCTGTCTGCTTCTGTGAACATTTACTGTGTGAGCATTTACAGTCTCAGAAACCCTACTGAGCAATTCCAGTTTACCCAGTGGTAAATCAGAACCAACTTGATGGCCATGGGTTTGATTTTGTGGTTTATACTGGCATTCATCAGCTTGACCACATACTCTTTTGAAATATTTAATCTTCTGTCTTTTCAAGATTTGTTTTCCATTTTAGTTGCAGTTTCGGGTGGGTAGAAGCAATGTGTATTTTTTCTCACATCATAAGCTTGCTGCTTAAAATATGGTCCATGTACCAGCATCTTAGTTAGACCTTCATGAAGGATCCTATTAGAAATGTGGAATCCCAGACTGTGCTCAGTTGTTCTGTGTCAGAATATAAATAATGGGAAATGGTTAGCCATGGATATCATTATTGTGTCTTTCTAACTCTAGATTTCAGACATAACTGTATCTTACATTATGTGAAGACCCTAAAATAGCAATGTCTGGTTTTCATCCTAATTTTTTTTTTTTTTAATTGGGCTTGGTTAGACTTGGACATTATTTTTTAAGGGATTCCAAATTGTTGTGACCCTGTATAGGGTTTCTGAATAGAGGCTGGTGAGTTTGAACCACCAACCTTGAGGTTAGCAGTCCAGAGCTTATCCTAATGCATCCCAAACACACACATTAATATGTGACTAGTGCTGGGAATCACTTCTCTAAATACATTTCCCAGTAAGCCTTGTGCTTTCTTCTCAATGGATCCAAATCTCAGAGTAACATTAAATCAGTCAAAGAGCCAAAATACATTTGAGTAATCTTAGAGTGGAAAATTATTAAAATTCCTAGACACATTGATTTTGTTTTCCCTTAAATGAGTGATTTTCTTGACAGGGCAGTGGGGGATTTAGCAATGGGTTGTTGAGTCATTGGCTAACTCTGTTGGCATTCCCTTGGCAGAATTCCCAGAAGAGGACAGGCCCAGCAGATGTCTCATCTCTATTGTTAACCTCAAACAGTTTGAGGGCAAGGACTGTTAGATTTATCTTCTCTGTAATCCTAGTATGTAGCAAAGTTCCTGGTCCAAAGTAAGAGTTCATAGATGCTTGTGGAAAGAATGGATAGATGAATGCATGAAGGTGGGATGAATGAATATATCACTGACAGTGTATAGACATGCAGAGTATATTGGACTGAATTTTAAGAGGACTGAGTTCTAGTCCTGGCCCTGCCTGCCACTTCTCTTGCTTGCCTAGTGTCCTTGGTTTGTTTCTCATACCCTTTTTTTATTATCCCCCAAGCTACCCAGGCATCTTATATTGCTCTTGCCAAGCTACCTTAATCCTCTTATGGGGAGGGGGGGGGTCCCTTCCAGTGTTTCATTCCCTGAGTGCCTATGCTCTCTGCTCTTGACTATGGTTATTAAGTGTCGTCGAGTTGATTCTGACCCATAGCAACCCTGTATAGGGTTTCCAAGGAGCAGCTGGTGATGGTTGTTAAGAGACATTAAAAACCATGATCAAAGGTCTTACCTAGGGATCCTGGTTTATAAGGAGACTATAACCTCAAGATTTATATATAAAAACTTGTGTTCATGTACGTTTCTCTTAAGACACAAAGAATACATATCAACTTTGCTAAGGGCTTACCACCCAAAAAGATCTGTTGTTGTTGTTAAGTGCCATTGAGTCAGTACTGACTCGTAGAGACCCTATGTACAAACAGGACGAAACACTGCCCAGTCCTGAGTCAACCTCATAATTGCTCCTACGTCTGAGCCCATCGCTGCTACCACTTTGCCAATCTATCTCCCTTGTGGGGTCGCCCTCTTTTTCTCTGACCCTCCACCTTACCAAACATGATATCCTTCTCCAGTGACTAGTCCCTCCTGACAATATGTCCAAAGTATGAGAGATGAAGTCTGGCCATCCTGGCCTCCAAGGAGCACTCTGGTTGTACTTTTTTCAACACAGATCTATTTATTCGTTTGGCAGTCCATAGCAGTTTCAATATTCTCCTCCAACACCATAACTCAAATGCATCAATTCTTCTACTGTTTTCCTTATTCACTGTCCAACTTTTGCATGCATATGAGATTATTGAAAATACCATGGTTTGGGTCAGGCACACCTTAGTCTTCAAACGGACATGTTTGCTCTTATACACTTTAAAGGGTCTTGTGCAGCAGATTTGCAATATGTTATTTGATTTCTTGACTGCTGCTTCCATGAGTGTTGATGGTTGATCTGAACAAAATGAAGTCTTTGACAATTTCAATCTTTTCTCCACTAATAAGTGTGTGATGGGGATTTTTGTCTTCTTTACATTGAGATACAACCCATACCGAAGGCTGTGGTCTTTGATCTTCATCAGTAAGTACTTCAAATCCTCTTTGCTTTCAGCAAGCAAGGTTGTATTATCTGAATATCACAGGTTGCTAATGAGTCTTCCTCCAATCCTGATGTCATGTTTTTCTTCAGATAATCCATTTTCTCAAATTATTTGCTCAGTATATAGATTGAATAAGCATGGTGAAAGAATACATCTAAGAACCCAAAATCTAGGTGGATTCATGCTCTTCCTATTGAGAATTTTAGATTGTGTGTATAGGGCTGATAAAGGAGGTTCATCTTTATATATAGTGTGGTTTTCTGGGCCATTTTTTTTTTTTTTTGCCCCCCTTAGTGCTACTAGGAGCAGCAGCTGACCCACCAGTCAAAATTTTCCAAAGAAATTATTAGAAAGGGTCACCAAGGAGGAAGGAAGGGGGAAGGGAAATCTAAATCTTAAAAACCTCTAATCCTTCCTCAGTTGATATCTGCTTAGATGAAAACCTAACTGGAAAGGGGGTCTCAGAGAGGATTTAGAGATCCCTATAGTCGATAGCTGATCCATGGGAAAAAGATGGGGCTTTCTGCTCCCGTAAAGATTTATAGCCTCGGAACCCTGTACAGGGTCACTATGAGTTGGAACCGACTCCACAGCACATCACCACCACCATGGTCGATAGACTTCTGGTGTGGCACTGTGGATCAGCACTGGACTGGGGACCACAAGGTCAGCAATTCAAACCTACCAGCCGCTCCTTGGAAATCCTATATAGGGTCGCTGTGAGTGGAAACTGACTCGGTTGCATTTAACAGCAACAACAGTCTTAGATGATCCCTGGGTGGGCCATAAATTGCTGCCAAGGTGGCATGAATTTTCAGCCCCAGAAAAAAAGGGATCAGAAGCTATTGCTTCAGTTTCCTGCACCCCCGACCACCACAAAAAACAAAAAAACAACCCATCACCATCTAATCGATTCTGACTCACCGCAACCCTATAGAACAGAGTAGAACTTCCCCCTTAGGGTTTCCAAGACTGTAAATCTTTACAGAAATGCATTAACTCATCTTTCTCCTGAGTAGCAGCTGGTGGGTTTGAATCACTGACCTTTCAATGAACAGCCTGATGCTTAACCCACAGTACCTCCTGTCCAATAGAGTGAAATCTTTGCAGTACTTTTGACAAATTAGTCATTTAGGCTTTGCATAAACACTTCCAAAGAAAAGAAGCCCATGATGGTGGTGAGAATTTTATGATTAATCACGATGGTCACAACTGTAATTGTAGAAGATATGTAACTAAAAGGGGGCAGTAGTTAATCTTTCATTTGGGGAACTGAGGACCCCAGGACCGTTAAGAAGGAAGAACATGAGTGAAGCGTGAGATCCTACTCAGAAAAGCAGCGACAACATAGACAGTGGCAGAGGTGATGGCATAGAGAGAGTAGTTGAGGACTCTAGGCCCATAGATTGAGAAAGGCTGTGTGCCTGTGGGCAGGAGGCTGACTTGCAAATTGTGCCCTTTGGAAATTTAAATGAATATACATTTTTTGTTGGTGTGGTGCTGCAGGTTAATGCATGGTTGGTTTCAACCATCAAGTTGGCAGTTCAAGCTCGCCAGTGGCTCCCCAGAAACCCGATGTTGTTGTTAAATGCTGTAGAGTCGATTCTGGCCCAACACGACCCTGTACAGTGTTTTGGAAGAGCAATTGGTGGATTTAAACCGCTGACCTTGTGGTGTGCAATCCAGTACTGACCCACACCAGGAGTCCATATAAGGTCACTATGAGTCGGAACCAACTTAACAGCACTTAACAACAACAATCATGTGTTCATAAAATATTTTTCTTTGTTCATTTGTGAAAAATAGGATGTAAAAGGGAAGCCACAGGGTAACTGTTGTAATGGGGGGTAGGGCGGGGAAGTATATTGTTGAGATGAAACAGAGTGTGTGATTGGTTGAGAGTAAAACTGATGAGCTTATCTGTTACCTTCACTCCATTGACAATAAAAAAATGTTTAAAAACAATAAAGTGAATAAAGATTATTAAAAAATAAAAAAGGAAGGAAGCCCACAACTTGTGGAGAAAAAAGGGGGTGGGAGACACTCTTTGTTCTAAGTGTCTGGATATTGGAAGCTCACCAAGCACAAATAGATGTATGGCTCAAGTCTGATCTTTTCAGGGGATTCTCTTCACACTGCCTCAGTTACCATTGTCATTCAAATTCTCTTTCCTTTTATGCTTTTCACTGTCCCCAAAGTTTAGGACATGGATCAGACAATGGACAGAGTCATCCTTTTCCACTCAAAGTGCTATTTGTTCAAGAATCCATACCTACTAATTTGGGTGTTTCTTGGATTTTAAAGTCAGCAAATTATGTGTTTCTAATTTTACTATCTCTAGTAGCACAGTGGTTACGAGTCAGGCTGCTAATCTCATGGTCAGCAGTTTGAAATTACCAGCCGTTGCACGGGAGAAAAATGAGGCTTTCCGCTCCCATAAAGATTTACAGCCTCAGAAACACTATGCAGGGTTGCTATGAGTTGGAACCGACGCCACAGCAAATAACCACCACCACTACCAATTTTATACTATCTTGGAGAGGAAATAAGGAGCTTTGGTGGAACTGTAGGGTAAGCACTGGACTGCTAACTACAGGTTGATTGTTCAAACTCACCAGCTGTTCCGCAGGAAAAAGATGAGACTTTCTGCCCCCATAAAGATTTATAACCTCAGAATTCAATGCAGGGTCTCTGTGAATTGGAATCGGCAGTGTGTTTGGTTTGGGTTTGGGAGAGGAAGTATGAAATGGAAACAGGAAAGTGGAAGAGGAGACTCAGAGCATATATATTGGAAGGAGCCAAGAATGCGGTCCAGTTCATCTCCCCAGCAACGATCACCCCTCAAATGGACCTATAGCCTCTATTTGAATACTTTCAAGGATGAACAGACTTACCTTTCAAGAAGATGAAAGGGCAACTTTTGGAAGCACTCCATTGAATTTAGGTCCTCTTTCTCTTTCCTGAAGTCCATGGCTGGTGAACAAGGTTTATGCACTTGGTAACTAACTAGAAGATTGGAGGTTCTAGTCTACCCAGAAGCACCTTTGAAGAATGTCCTGGTATTGTGCTTTCAAAAAATCAGCTATTGATTCTGATTTAAGAAGCGTAGTTCTAATTGGGCACACAAAGGGTCACCATGAATTGGAATGGACTCAATGACCACCCTTTTATTATCCCCACTCTGCCTTTCTCACAATGGAATGGCCTGGTCTTAAGAGAAACAGTATTCCAGTTATGTAAGACCTTTCCTGGGGGAAATAAAGATATTGTCAAAGGATGGAAATTCCCTATCAGGCAAACAAAAGCAGAAGTCCTTAACAATGGCTGGTGGTGTTTCTGCCTTGATGTCTACAATTGATGTGGTTACGGAAGCAGTGGGGCATGCATGAGCACAGTACAGAACCTTTTAACAGTTGGAAATAACCTACAAAAAGATGTCAGGCTTGAGTACTTTGACACTCAAAGGTCTCTGAGTCCATACTCTACCTTTAAATGTTAAGTTTGGAAACTGTTTCATCCAAAAGCACCACATATTGAAAATACCTTCTAAGCAGAGCTTATTTCATTTCCTTTTCAGAATTCTTAACCTAGAGTTAAAGATCATCTAGGTTAAACTTCTCATTGTACAGAGAGAAATTGAGGCTCAGAGAGGCACAGTGATTTGTCAAAAGTCACTCCTTCACATAGCTTCTCTACAATTCTCCAACACAGTTAATTAGAAGGGGCTTTGCCTACTTTCAACTTCCTGCAAAGGTTCAGTTTCCTTCAAATTCTACTCTCCTCTGACCTCAGGCAGCTTTCTAACTTAGGTTTATTTATAAGGTTTCCAGTGACAATTGTGAATGAGCTGAGCAGGGAAATTAAAAACTTGAATGACTATTGGTCTCTACACGTGCATAATAAAGAAGAATAATGAAAACTGAAGATGCTTAGGATCAATTCGTGCAGTGGACTGATAGAACACATAAGCATTATTCTCCACAACTGTGAGACCAGAAGAATCTGCTGGTGCCTGGCTACCACTACCAACTGCTCTGAAAGGGAACACATCAGAAGGTACCAGATAGAATGGTAGAAAATATGGAACAAAACTCCAAGTTATAAAAACAAAACAAAACAAAGGGCGTAGTTGTCATAAAGAGACTGGAGGAACCCAAGACTATGGCCCTCGGCCACCCTTCAAATCTGGAAAGGAACTCACCCTTGCAGCCCAATTTTTAGCCTAGCAGTAGTTAGGAATATAAGAGGGACAACACTAGTAAGGAATGCTATCCATGGAATGGTCAACCAGTCAAGATCAAAAGGACAACATTTACTTAAGAACCAAGGTTTAGGAAAAAGGGTGGAATAGAAATAAGAAGCATAGAGAGGAAGTGGGACAACTGTTGCTGTATGGAGGGGATTCCAATCATTTAGAAGAAAAACAGTGTATGATTTGTTGAATGTAAAGCTGATGATCTGCTCTGTAAACCTTGATTCAATTCACAATAAAAAGTTTCAAAAAAAAAAAACAAAACAAAACTTGAATGGCCATAGTGCTGAGGGATAGTCCTACTAAGTGATGACTGTAGCTTTTAGAGGAATGAATTATAAAGAAGCATCTAGAATACCCAAAACTTTAGCAAGTGAATGCCACAAAAGTCTAAGGTTACTGCTCTTTGGAATGAATGAATGTAAATGGTAAAGTTATGGATTCCATTGACAGTCCTTTGCAAACATCTCTAAATCATGAGTGAAGTTAGTTCTAGTTGTGCTTCAGCTTTCACAAATCTACAAGAGAACACGTGCAAAGGTGAGTTTTAGCACTGCCTATTTAATGTGGCGCTGTGGGTTATGCACCAAACTGCAAAGCCAGTGAACTGCAAGGTCAGTGGTTCAAGCTCACCAGCTGCTCCTCGGAAATCCTATACAGGATTGCTATGGGTCAGAACCAACTCAACAGCACTTCACAACAACAACAACAACTTAAGACATATAAGGAGCCCTTGTGGTTCAATGGTTGTGTGCTTAGCTGCTAACTGAAAGGTCTGTGGTCTGCTCCACAGAAGGGAAAACCTGGCAATCTGTTCCTGTAAAGATTACAACCTAAGAAACCATAAAGGGAAGTTCTCCTCTGTCATATAGGGTCACAAAACAACAACTTAAGCTGTACAGTTTTAGAGAAAATAGTGATATTTTTATGATGCTTCCAATACTTCACGGTAAGATCAGCACTGGACTGTGAACCACAAGGTAGACAGTTCAAACCCACCAGCTGCTCCTTGGAAACCCTATACCAGGTCATTATGTGTCAGAACTGTCTCAAGGGCACTTAACAACAACAACATACTTACTGAACTTCTAACAAAGATTATCTGAAGATGGACAACAATAATAATATAATAATACTATGAGATCTAGAGAAATTGAATGATTAAATGTAAAGAGTTAAAACTTTTGTGTGTTAATGACAAATGTGAAGGTGGGAAATTCCACTGTGGGCAGCAGTCTTTACAAGAAGGGATAATAGACAAAAATATCATCTTCATGGGTTTCCGCACTTTGTTATTTATTTGAGTCTAGGAGCTGAAGATTTGATCACAGAATTCCTAGAATGAAAGAAAGATGATCAAGGGACAGATAAACTCTCAGAATTTCCACAATTCTGAGAAAGGTAGCTTCGATAACGTGCCGTGTTCAAGACATCAGGAGAATTCTCTTTTTAACCACATCCCAGGACCCAGTAATACAGAGACTAAAAAACACCCAAGTTGACTAATACACACACCCCCTCCAGCCTCCCACCACTGCCACCCATCACAATTTTAAATAGTGGTTTTGGAAATTTTTAGAATGAAGATCTGCCTTATGAATCAGCTAGAAATTGCATCTGTTGACAATCTGTTTGACTGCATCAGAGTACTCTCACCTCTTGAGGAATAAAAAGATTTGTTTATTTAAAAATTGGACTCCTCTTAGATGAAGAAGTCTGAGATGAAATTATTTCTGATCCTGAAGTATTTCCTAAGTCATATGTTGAGACTAGACGTTCAAGCTATTTCATTCGCTTTGGCCACCTCATTTGTGTTGTGATTAGACCATTTCAAGGACTTTGTGCCATGTCTTAGAATTGGGTGGCACAAACAGTTAAGCACTTGGCGACTAACTGGAAGGCTGATAATTTGAACCCACCGAGAGTTGCTTCTGGAGACAGAGCTGATGATCTACTTCTGAAAGGTCACAGTTATAAAACTCTACAGAGTGCAGTTTTACTTTGACACACATGGGGTCGCCATGAGTCAAAGTTGAGTCAACAGCAGCTGGTGGTTATGCTGGGTCTCTGTATATTTGACTTTCATCACTGTGTTATCGTCATAAAGTCCTGACCCTATTTGCAGTGAACAGAATGAGCACAAATCAGAAGAACCTGGGTGTCAGCCTGGCACTGTCCTTGCCCAGGCATCTTCTGAGGTTTTGGCTTCTTCGTCTAATAGGGTTTATGACATTCGCATTGTAAAGAGGTTTTGAGGATTAAAATAAGATGTATCTGTCTATCACATAGAAGATACTCAATAAATGGTAATATTTAGACTGAGTTGGAATCAATTCGATGACAATTCATTTTGTTTGGGTTATTATTGTTGTTTTAAATTGTTCTTTGTTGCCTACTAAAATAAACTTTTAGAATGTTTGACTTGCTTTTTATCAAGGCCATATAGCATTCATTTGAACCCATCCTGCCTTTCCAGTATCCCCACATACACGCCCAGTGCTAGTAGCCCAGCAGACCACACGCTGTGCCCTAATGTGCTGATGGGAGCAGTGGTAGTTCAGTGGAAGCCACCACTGGTCTGTCAGGGGAGGCTTATGTGTTGTGATGTTCAAATGGTTTTAGTGGTTTTTCTAAGCCGAGACAGATTTGGAAGAAAGGCCTAGTGATCTACTTCTGAAAATCAACTAAAAAACCCCTGTGGATCACAATGGTTTGATCAGACACTGCTTGTGTGGATGGCACAGGACCAGACAACATTCTTTGGTGCATGGGATTGCCATGAGTAAGGGGCCAGCTCAATGGCAGCTAACAACAGTGTATTGTGCCTTTGCTTTATATTCTCTCTCTCTCTGGACTCTACACTTAGGGACAATCTTGTTGTTAAGTTCCGTTGAGTCCGTTCCGACTCATAGTGATCCTACGTAGTTTCCGAGGAGCAGTTGGTGAGTTTGAACCGCGGAACTTGTAGTTCAAACTGACCTTGAGGTCCAGTGCTTATCCTACAGTGACATTCTACCAGCCTCTAAGGCTCTGTTTGCATGCTTCCTTCATAAGGCCTTCTCTGATAGCCCCAGTTTCTCGTAACTCTTCCTACATTCCATCTCGTATTGCTGTTATGAGCTCTGTGCCTTTCTCCCCCTTACTATGTTATAAACCTCTTAAGGATCGGGAGTATGTCTTATCATTTTCCCATTTCATATAATGTTGGAAAGAGACATACTATGAGGGAAAATTAAAAATCATTGCTATAAAATCATAGAGGTTTTATTAAACAAAAATGTGAAGCTATTATTTCTGATGTGGAATTGTAGGATAAGCACTGGATTGCAAGATTGGTTTGAACTGTAAGGTCTGCAGTTGAACTGTAAGGTCCACCAGCCACACCTCAGAAACCCTATACAGGGTTACTATGAGTCAGAATTGACTTGATGGCACTTAACAATAACAGTAACAAACATTATTTCTTGATGTATTTTCTTTCTATATCTAGACACTTCTGAAGGTTCTGTTTTCATCTCTCACCCTTCCCAGAAGATCTCTGCCCTCTTGGATTTATACCACATCAAACAGCAGTTTTGGCATCCTTGAGGGACCCAAATCATGTTATTTTTCAACATTCTTTGAGTTTGGGGGGAACACAAATATGTCTGAGGAGCAAGGTTGGGGCTGGAGAGTGCATGGGGTAAGGTTTCCCAGAGAAGTTCTCATAGAATATCCCTTCCTACCGTTGAAGTATGTGCAGGTGCATTGTCATGAAAGAAACAAATTCCTCAGCACAAATTTCCTGGCCTTTTGCTCACCAATGCAGTTTTCCATTTTCTCCAAATGTCTCCATAGTAAGCCCTCATGATAGTCTTGTGGCCTTCAAGAAAATCTATCAAGATTATCCCTTTGGAATCCCAAAAACCAGTCACCATAATTTTCTAAACTGATCTCTTTGCCTTAAATTTGATGAGCCCAGCAAATTCCCTTGGAAGTCACTATTTTCGTTGGACCTTTTGTTTGAAGGCAACTAATGAGATTAAGACAAGGGTGTTACTGAGAGAACTTCTCTGCAGCCATTCACTGATAGCAGAGACATGGGGAGACATATTTTGTTTGGAATAAACCCATGCTTTATGAACTGGAATCATAGTAGAATACTTTTTGACTTACCTCTTAAGTACCAGTTAGATTTTTGGAGAATGGAAATGAAAGCGCCAATATGGTATATCCACTTGCCTCACTCATGGCCACAAGACACCATTAAACTCCTGAGAGAAAGTTATCAACACTAGTAATAGCTTGAGTTTATTTGAAAAGTGTTTTCCAGAGACAAGGCTTGATTAACTATAGAGGTTTTACTGTTCTGACTTGAACTGATCTCTCACTAGACAAAGATCCTGTGACAGCTAAGGTAGAAATCATATTAAAAGCCT
>NW_006408568.1:13882551-13883303 GCF_000296735.1 Chrysochloris asiatica
GAATTAAAAGATAATGAAAGTGATCCTGTCTATATAGGGTTTCTGAGACAAGCTGGTGGGTTTGAACTGCCAACCTTACAGTTAGCATCCAGTACTTATCCTACAGCATCATAACTTCAATTTTGTAGAAATGTTAGAAAATCTAAGGATATTTGCTGTATATATATATATGTATATACATATGTCTGTATGTATGCATAGAAACATAGGAAAAGTAATTTCCTGAAAGCAGTTACCCTTAGATTTTCTAAAATTTCTATACAACTGAAGTTGTCCTGTTAAAACAAGGTATACATCCTTAAAGCTAAGCATTTCTAAAATCTTAAATTATCCTAGTTTTTTATATCATTCTTATTGACATTTCACATATATTAACCTGGATTTAGAGAGATTCCTAAAAGCTTTTTAGTATTTTCTTACAGCCAATGGAAAGCAAAAATAATTGAAAGATGAAAGAGAATTTCTTGAGGAATCTGCCTGTCAGTATCCTGTTAGCATTTACATATCACATCATTTTATTCTTATAAAATTAACCAACAAAGACTTAGAGTGGCAGAGAGACTACAACCACAGATTGGGGACCACTGAGGTATAAAGGGGTCATGGACATGCCTTTCCATGAACTTTCTACTTAGTGGGCACCTCTCTGATCCATGACTGGAAGACATAACATACACCCGCCTTCTCAAGGCTTTCCTTGGCCCCTTACTTGTCATGTAGCCAGAAGTCATGGTGAATGTTAGTAATCCATA
>NW_006408568.1:13889823-13924019 GCF_000296735.1 Chrysochloris asiatica
CCAGGCACCCCTATAGTCACCAGAATGAAGGTGCGCAGACAGCAAGGGACCAATGAACAGCTACCAAAAGAAAAGAATGTCTACACCTTTATCTCAGCAGTTCTGCCAGGCGTCTGTGGCCGCTCCGATCCTTCCCCCACGTGGTTTCACCCAAGATGGCGGCTCCTGGAGCAGCCGAGCGTCCCGGACTCGAAAGCAATAGATTTCTTGCATCTGCCACAAATTCCCCCAGCTGTGAGCCTTCCAACCTTCTAAGTATTCCTTTATATGTGGCTCAGAGTTCTGGGACCAGCCCCTGAGCCTGCTTGGTCGGGTATTCTGTGTTATTGTTGGCGGAGCTCTCTGCTATACTTCCACCCGATCCGCCATCTTGTTTGTTCTTCTGTTCAGTGTTTTCTTGACCTCCTCATTTCTTCCATTTGCTTTCGCATCTCTACACTGGAGAACAAGTTTCAGGTCTTTTCTGGCATCCATTTTGGTCTTTTTCTTCTTGTTTGTCTTCTTAATGACCTTTTGCTTTCTTCCTGTATAATGTTCTTGATGTCATCCCACAATTCTTCTGGTCTTCAGTCTTTAGTGTCGAATTCATTACATTAGTGTCTTGAAATGATCTCTAAATTCAGGTGAGCTATATTCAAGGTCATATTTTGGCTCTCACGGACTTGTTTTAGTTTTCTTCAGCTTCAGCCTGAACTTGTGTATAAGCAAATGATGGTCTGTTCCACAGTCTGCCCCTAGCCTTGTTTTGTCTAATGGTTTGAGTTTTTCTACTGTCTCTTTCCACAGATGTAGTCAGTTTGATTCCTGTGTATTCCAATTGGTGACGTGCATACCTTTTATGTTGTTTTAAAAAGGTTTTACAATGAGTAAGTCATTAGTCTTACAAAAATCTCTCGTGCAATCTCCAGCATCACCAAGGCCATATTGCAACTACTAACCCTTCCTCTTGCTCTGGTAGCATAGTGGTTACAAATTGGGCTGTGAACCGCAAGGTCAGCAGTTCGAAACTACCACCCGTTCCGCGGGAGAAAGATGAGGCTTTCTGCTCCTATAAAGCTTTACAGCCTCAGAAATCCTGTACAGGGTTGCTATGAGTCAGAATCGACTTCACAGCACATAACCACCACCACCACCAATCCTTCCTCTTTGTTTCCAACCTTTGCATTCCAATCACCAGTGATTATCAAAACATCTTGATTGCATGTTTGATCAATTTCATACTGAAGAAGTTGGTAGAATTCTTCAATTTCATCATCACTGGCTTTAGTGGTTAGTGCATAAATTTGAATAATAGTGGTATTAACCAGTTTTCCTTGTAGGTAATTGGATATATCCTATCACAGACAACATGGTACTTCAAGATAGATCTTGAAATGCTCTTTTTGATAACGAATGTGATGCCATTCCTCTTCAATTTGACAGTTCCTACATAGTAAACCATGGGATTGTCAGATTCAAAATGGTCAGTACCAATCCATTTCAGCTCACTAATGCCTACTTGAAATCTATCTGATGGCACTTGATTACAACAATGCCTACAATATTGATCTTTATGCATTCCATTTCATTTTGTACAACTTCACATCAGCAAATGAAAGTCCCCAAAACTTTGTTCCATTCATATCACTATGGTCAATTCTACCAAGTTGGCAGTTCAAACCCACCAGCTGCTCCTTGAGAGAAAGATGAGGCTTTCTGCTCCCATAAAGATTTACAGCCTCAGAAACCCTGTACAGGGTTGCTATGAGTTGGAATTGACTCTATGACAGCAGGGTTTCTTGGGACATGTATTTATTATAATATTCACTTCTTTGCATTAAGTATCTATTTCAGTAGGTTGAGATTTTCTTTAGTGAAGAAACTGTATCTTAGTCACTTCTGTAATCCTAAATACAGAACCTAACATATTACAAAATCTACATATATTTGTTGACTTAATTTGTTAAATAAATGATCCTTTGAGTTAAAGAAACAAACAAACAAACAAAAAAACTGCTACCATCAAGCCAATTCCACTTCATAGCAACCCCATGTGACAGTGTAGAGCTACTCGGTAGTGTTTTCTTGCCAGGTTTTTCTTTTGCAACACCAGTGAATGGGTTTGAACAGTCAACCTTTATTTAGTTTAGTAGTCGAGAACAAATTGTTTACACTACTCAGGACTCATAGATCCTTTTAAAATGTCTAGTGGCTTGCAAAGTTGAGTCTCCATTATTTGGGTATCAGCTAAGTGACTGATATCCAGAATTCATGAGTAATCTCCAAAGATTTGAAATCAGTAGTAATTATAATCATATCACCACGATGTTCTGGCTTCCTGATGGTGGTTTGTCTTCTTGTAAAATAGTTTGTCTTCAGATTTGTCTTTCTCAGAAGGAATCATGCTAAAAGTGGGTTTTGGTTTTAAACTTTGAACACTTTTTCTTTTTGTGAATTAAATCTTGCTTATTTGTTTCATTATCAGAGCTATCTTCTTATTTTCATGGAATCATTGACTATGTTTTTTTCCCTCTGGAAGTTAGTGCCCATTAGGAATTATACAGTTATAGCAAAAACAACAACAACAACAAAACAATTTAAAAAAATATCAGAAATCAAACAAAGATACTGGCAAAAGGAAGATCACCTAGGTAAACCAACACAGTTCATGGATCTAACATGTGTTGTCCTTAACCCCTAACATAGCCCACTAAAAAGGCAGTACCTCTAAAAAGAGTCTTGGGGTTCTAAAAATGATCTGAGTGGTCTCTAAGCAAAGAAACAGAGTTTGCAGACTAAAAACATGACCTGCTCTTTCTGGGAATGAGGGAACTAATGAAAATATGAGATGTAGCCTTATTTTTAGAAACCTTTTCAACTCCATAGGTAAATGCTTCAGCAGCAATTTCTGTTATCCCCTGGACCTGTCCCACCTGTTAAGCTGAAGACTTACTGGCTATTGTTAGCATCAAAAGTTGACATCTACCAGTGTTTCCAGGGAGACAGATGAGGTAGAAACCCTATAGAGCGATTCTACTCTTATGAATTAGAATTTATTGTTACTATCATGAAATTTTGAAAAATATCACAAACTTACAGAAAGATTGGAAGTATAACACAAAGTACTTCCGCACCCCCACCCCCAACCATTTTGAAAGTAAATTGCCAGTGTGCTGATCTATCATCCCAAGTACTTTAGCACATTCTCTGACATCATTACAATGCAACTATAAAAATCATGAGCTAACTTGATGTTTTAGTACATTCAGTCCTCAGACTCAAGTGTCTGTACAGTTCTTAGTCGTGTCTTTCACTCAACATATTCTTTCAAAAGGATCCAGTTCAGAATCACTTGCTGCATTTAGTTGTCATGTATCTTTAGCCTCCTTCAGTCTCTAACAGTTCCTCTGTCTTTTTTTCCAACTTCATGACCTCAACACTTTGAAGAATGCTGGCCAGCTATTTTGTAGAATATCCCTCAACTTGGCTATACTTGTTTGTTTTCTTATGGCTAGATTCAGGTTTTGCGTCTTTGGCAGCAGTAACACAGAAGTGCAAGAGTCTCTTCATTGCATCCTTTCAGGGTTTCAGTGCATCCTATCACCGATGGTGTTCACTTTTATTACTTGATTAAAGTGTGTCTTCCTAGTGCCTCCACTTCAAGTTATTCTTTTCCACTTTTTCATAAATAAGTATTTCATGAAATGATGTAACTATCCCATTGCTCGTCACACTTTTAATTTATGTATTTACTTATTATATCTGCATGGACTCATGGGTTTCTGTTTCATTTAATGGATTATCTAGTATTGTAATTCTTTGTGTCAATGTTCAAACCATCTTCTGTTTGTCTAGTGGCAGCACATTCAACCTGGCTTCTGGGTCCTTTTGACATTTGCCCATTATTCTCTGAGTACAGGTAGTCCCTGGCCTGATTTATGTACAACCCTTCATATGCACCAACCCCTGGAGAGGCTATTATGTTAAAAATTAGAGGCACATACAATGGTGAATAAAACTAACGGGCACTATTTTGAAATGTACATCAAAACTTATTATTACTGTACTTTTATGTTAAAGTACATAACATTTGTCTCTAATGTTTTTTATTCATAGAAAGGAATATGATAAACATTTGCCAAACTGACATTAGATAGAAACCATACCTAACAGTTCCTAATTATATGCAAATTCAATTTAAATACAAATTTAGGAATTAACTCATTTATAATCCTGAAACTGCCTGTAATCTATCAACAAATATTGGCTGAGTGCCTTCCATTAAACAAAGCAGTATGCTAGTATCTGGGGGAAATCCAAGAAATGAAGGCATGGTCCCTGCTCTGAAGATGGGCACTTGAAAAGGGAAATGACTGATCAGTTTGGCAGGGATCCTTTAAACAGTAGGCCTGCCCTGCCCTGCCCTGCCCTGCCCTGCCCTGCCCTACCCAGCTGGCACCACATAAAAGCAGCCTCACTCTCTCATCTCAGAGGTGCTCATTTGGGGACACAGGGTCAAAATCTAAAGAGGAAGAAAGTCTTTGCTTTCTCGGACAACAGCAGTATAATGACAGATGTAGCTACAGTGACCTGGCATTTACATATTTGCTCTTCTTGTTAGCTTCAGCAATCAAGGAGGCTCTTTTCTAAGCTTGTGATGTCCCAGGCCTTTCTCTCTTCATCCTTTAGCAACAGTCCTGAAACCTTCATCACTGATTTTTCACAAAGCTCCTGTGCTTTTTGTGTTGATTCTGAGGCATGGCGACCTATGCACATCAGAATGAAGCATTGCCTGGTCTTGAATCAGTCCCATGATTGCTAGCCTGGTTTGAGCGTATCATAGCAACTATGGTGTTAGTCCTCTCACTAAGGTGTCCCCTTCTCTTGTTGACCCTCTGCTTGAGGATGTTCTCCTCCAACAATTGATCTCTCGGATGACGTGTCCCAAACAAACAAGATGAACAGTGCTCGGTTGTTTTCCTTGGCTACAGTTTGGTCTTCCTTCCTAGTCTGTCTTAGTCTGGACGCTCAACTGAAACCTGTCCACCGTGGGTGACCCTGTTGGTATATGGAATACCAGTGGCATAGCTTCCAGAGTTATAGCAACGCACATGCCGCCACAGTACAATAAATTGACAAATGGGTGGTGGGTGTATCTTTCAGTATCATTCAATTCAGTGAATACCTATTGATGATCTGGGACCGAGAGACTCACCCTGGATCTGGCAGTTGCAAACTGAAAACAAATTAAAAAGGGATACTTCTTTTGAAGAATCTAAAATCAAATTGTGAGTATTGGGGAACAGAAAAGTCCCTAACTGACTGTAAACATGAATGTCAAATCAAGAATTCCCCAAAAAATAAATAAACCATGTTTCCAATAAAACGTATCTTCAATATATATGTTCAGTGGGTGGATGGATGGTGTCTGTGGTGACTGATAACCCCTAACATTTTCAAGAGTGTCAGAACCCTGGTGGCCCTGTGAGGTAAGCATTAGGCTGCTAACCACCAGGCCAGCAGTTCAAACCCACCAACCCATCCATGGGAGAAAGGTGACACTAACTGCTGCCGTAAAGATTTACAATGTCAGAAACCTACATAGGGTCGCTACGAGTAGGAAACAACTTGATGGCAATGAGTTTGTTTTGGGGGGTGTTTAAGAACCCTTTGGGTTTTGCCCCAGTTGGAAATACGCAAACAGTCTCAATTCTCTCAAACATCAGTTGAGAATGCTGCTGCTAATTCTACGAAATCTACAGGTGCATCCTGTTATTGTAACAGAGTTAAATTTCTACAGTTTGTAATTTCCACCAGACGGGGCATAGGGGTCCTGTGGAAAACTAAAATCCACAATGAACCAAGTAACTTCCTCCTCTACTCAAATGTCTAGCTCCCAAGGAGCTATTTGACTGTTGTGAATTGCCCTGCCCATGAAATACCACAAAGGTAACCACTTGGGAAGGAGAACAGTTGGGTTGTATGAATCATAAGCTAAGTGCTCTGTCTCCAACAGTTGAAAATTGACTTTGCCATAATTTTGCAGCTAACAATGCCACCGTTCCTGTTGGGTCCCACAGAGAATGTCAAAAAGTCAAGTTCCTTTACCCCATTTCCATTTCAGAGCAGGGTGTATTTGCTGAATGGAACCTCACCTCTTTAGTCTGGTTTTAGTTCAGAGATGGTTAGCATCTCCTCTCAAGCCAGCACTATTCAGTTACTAATGACTGTCGGGAGGAAAGACTGAGGCATTAGCTAAGTTCAGTGGGTTGTGGGTGTTCAGATGGGTTGTGAAAGTACAACCATATCTCTTTATACAGATTTCTACAGTGATTTTCCAATTGTCTTCCCTGGTTCACCGGTATCTCCCTCCCCCAGCACCTCAATCATTTTTATACGTTGCTTTCCATTTAATCTTCCTGAAGTACAACTGTAAATTTGTCCCTCTCTTTATCCTAACCTTATGTCTTTAGAATTGGATAGAATCTCCAGTTCCTTAGCCAGATATTCAAGACTCTCCACAGTATGTTCTAGTCTATCTTTTCAACATCAATCTCCCATTATTCTCCTTGTCCAGGCCTGGTGGCACAAATGATTAAGTGCTAAACTACTAGCCAAAAGATTGGTAGTTTGTACCAAACCAGAGATGCCTTGGAAGAAAAGACTGAGCATCTGGTTCCAACAGGTTGCAGTCATGAAAACCCTATGGAGTCGGTATCGACTCAATGGCACCTGGTTTATTCTTCCAACTCGGAGGTGTCCCGAGTGGCACATACAGTTGGCACTCAGTTGCTAACGGAAAGATTAGAAGTTTGAGTTTACCCAGAAGTGCCTCACAAGAAAGGCCTGGTGATCTACTTCAGAAAAATCAGACATTGGAAACTCTATGGAGCACAGTTTTATTCTGACACACATGGGACAGACAGAGTAGGAGTTGACTAAACAACAACTGGTTTTTTTGTTATTTGGGTGTAGGGGGATCCTGACCCTGCAACAGACAGTCCTTGTCTTTGCCAACCAAGAATGACCAGGTTGGACAGACAGCGTTTCCCACATGCAAAGGATACAAAGATTTATTGAGATGAAAGATCTTGCCAGAGATAATGAAGAGGGCTCTGAGCAATGCTACCCCACCTCTCCAAGTCTTTGTTTGATTGGGGTCTTTAAAGGATGGGCAGGGAAAGAGAGAAAGGCGCTCATGTTTATTAGTGATTCTCCTTGGGAAAAGGGTGAGAAAAGGCTAGGATAATGAGGCAGGCATGCTGTAAGAATTCAGAATGGAGTTGGTTCTGTATAAGGTGGAATTAGCTGGTAAGGATTCTGGAAGGCACTGGCAAGATAAATATGGGGTGATGTGCATGTGCTCTGTCCCCAGAATGCAGTTCGAATCTCAGGCTGGATCTGAGGTGCTTGGTTGCTCTCAGTGGGAAGCCATGCAGTGGTCAGGACTGGGGATACTACGCTTGCTCTAAAAATTCATGTGCATCTAATCACATGTGAAAGACACTTCTAAGGAGGCTTATCAGGCTCACAAATCATTCTTATCTTACTCATTGCAGGATGCAATTGCTCAACTATGTGCACTGGACCTATTTTGAAAATATTTAAACTGCTCAAGCAGGGGGAGACATAGCCTTCAACATTCTTCGATGATTTTGGTCATAATATTTTAGTAGGTAAACGACCCAGGATTTAATCCTGTTTTCTGAGCCTGCTTTTCTCCCTGTCTCATACCCCTGAGAAATTTCTTACTCATAATTATGGGAACATAAGTGGAGGTCTCTGCTTCTGTAACTTCTTCAAACTAAGTAGGATCTCATACCCTGCCTGACGGAATAGAAATCTCTTGCTGACAGTATCTTTGTCAGGTGAAATGGGCCTAAACCCCAGCATTAGCATAAATTTAACTTGGAACTGCTATGGCCTCATGGATACAAACAGCCAAAAGCTTAAGTAAGCAGGGTCCAAAAATTAAATAGGTACCACCACAATTTATCTGTCAGTTTGTCATACTGTGGTGGCTTGCATGTTGCTGTGATGCTGGGAGCTATGCCACCAGTATTTTCAATACCAGTAAGATCACCCATGGTGAATGGGTTTCACCAGAGTTTCCAGATTAAGATAGATTACGAAGATAAGATAGACTACTTGTGAATTGTTCACCACTGAAAACGTTATAATTAACAGCAGAACAGTGTCAGATATGCTGCCAGAAGATGAACCCTTCAGGTTGAAGACATTCAAAATATGGCTGGAGAAGAACTGTCTTCTCCAAGTAGAATTGAGCATCAAGACATGACTGGAGCAAAGCTTTCGGGAACTTCATTTGCTGATGGGGCACAACTCAAAATGAAGAGAAAAAGCTGCAAACATCCACTTATAATCGGAACATAGAATATACAAAGTATGAATCTAGAAAAATTGTCAAAAATGAAATGGAATGCATAAAGATTGATACCCTAGGCATGAGCGAGCTGAAGTGGACTGGTTTAGACCATTTTGCATCAGACAATCATATGATTTTCTATGCCGGAAATGACCAGTTGAAGAGAAATGGCATCACAATCGTCATCAAAAAGAGCATTTCAAGATCTATTTCCAAGTACAGTGCTATGTGTGATAGGATATATCCATATACCTATCAGGAAGACCTGGAGTCCTGGTGTGGTGCTGTGGGATAAAGCACTGGACTGCAAGGTCAGTTTGAACCACAAGGTCAGCAGTTCAAACTCACCAACCACTCCTTGAAAACCCTATACGGGGTTGTTATGAGTCAGAATCCACTTAACAGTCCTTAACAACAACAAGGAAGGAAGACCAACTGATACCACTATAATTATCAGATTTATGCACCAACCACTAAAGCCAGTGATGATGGAATTAAAGACTTCTGGTGCGGTGCTGTAGGATTAGCACTGGATAGTAAACCACAAGATTGTCAGTTCAAACTCACCAGCTGCTCCTCAAAAACCCTATACAGGGTTGCTATGAATAAGAACTGACTCAATGGCATTTAACAACAACACCAACTTTTTTATCTGAAATTGATCAAGCATGCATCAAGATGCATTTCATAATTACTGGTGATTGGAACATGAAAGTTAGAAGCAAAGAGGAAGGACCTATAGTTGGATAACATGGCCTTGGTGATAAAAAAGATGCATGATGGAATTTTGCAAGACCAACAATTTCTTCATTGCAAATACCTTTTTTAAACAACTTAAAAGGTGACTATACACATGGACCTTACCAGATGGAATACACAGGAATCAAATTAATTACATCTGTGGGGAAAGATACTGGAGAAGCCCAATACCGTCAGTCAGAACAGGGCTTGGGGCAGACTGTGGAACATACCAACAATTTCTCCTATGCAAGTTCAGGCTGAAGCTGAAAAAAGGTAAAACAAGTCCACAAGAACCAATATATGACCTTGAATATATCCCACCTGAATTTAGAGACCATCTAAAGAGTTTATCTGACTCATTAGACACTAATGACCAAAGAACAGAAGAGTTGTGGGATGACATCAAGAATATCACACAGGAAGAAAGCAAAAGGTCATTAAAAAGAAAGGAAAGAAAAAAATGGATGTCAGAAGAACCTCTGAAACTTGCTCTTGAGTATAAAGAAGTTAAAGTGAATGGAAAAAATGAAGTCAAAGAGCGGAACAGAAAATTTCAAAGGGCAGCTTGAGAAGGCAACCAAGTATTATAATGCAATATGCATAGACCTGGAGTTAGGAAAACAAAAGTGAAGAACATGTTCAGCATTTCTCAAGCTGAAAGTACTAAAGAATAAAGTCAAGCCTCGACTTATAATAAGGATTCTATGGAGTCCTAGTGTGGCACTGTAGGATTCAAACTGGACTGTAAGCTCAGTTTGAACCCCAGTGTCAGTGGTTCAAACCCACCAGCCACTCATTGGAAACCCTATACAAGGTACTATTAGTTGGAACTAACTCTGTGGTACTGAATAACAACAACAATGGGCAAAATATTGAATGATGCAGAAAGCATCAAATGAAGATGGAAGAAATACACAGAGTCACTGTACCAAAAAGAAATGATCAATGTTCAACCATTTCAAGAGGTATTATATGATCAAAAACTGGTGATACTAAAGGAAGAAGTCCAAGCTGCATTGAAGGCATTGGGTAAAAACAAGGATCCAGGAATTGATGGAATACAAATTGAAATCTTTCAATAAACTGATGCAGCACTGGAGGCACTTATTCATCTATGTCAAAAAGGACAGCTGCCAGGCTAACTGATTTGAAGAAATCCATATTTCTGCCCATTCCAAAGAGAGGTGACCTGATGGAATGCAGAAATCATCAAACAATATTACTAGTATAACATGCAAGAAAAATTTTGCGGAAGACAATTCAAAACAATTACAACAGTATATCACCAGGGAACTGCCAGAAATTCAAGCTAGATTCAGAAAAGGACCTGAAACCAGGGATATCATTGCTGACATTGGATAAATTTTGACTTGAAGCAGAGACTATCAGAAAGATGTTTACTTGTGTTTTATTGACTATGCAAAGGTCTTCCACTGTGGATCATAAAACCAATGGCTCACAGTGTGGATCATACAAGCAATTGATCCCAATGTGAAGAATGGGTACTCCAGAATACTTCACTGTGCTCATGAGGAACTTATATGTAGATCAAGGGGCAGTTGTTAGAACAGAACAAGGGCATAACAAATGGCTTAAAATCAGGGAAGGTGTTTGTCAGATTATTTGCTGAGCAAATAATCCCAGTAGCTAGATTGTATGAAGAAAAACATGGCATCAAGATTAGAAGAAGACTCATTAACAGCCTGCAATATGCAGATGATACAACTTTGCTTGCTGGAAGCAAAGAAGACTTAAAATACTTACTGATGAAGATCAAACACTACAGCCTCCAGTGTGGATTGCATCTCACTGTAAAAAAGACAAAATTTTTCATAACTGGACCAATAAATACCACCATGATAAATGGAGAAAAGGTTGAAGTTGTCAAATACTTCAATTTGCTTGGATCCACAATCACCACTTATGGTAGCAGCAGTCAAGAAATCAAATGGCATATTGCATTAGGCAAATCTGCTTCAAAAGATTTCTTTAAAGTGTTAAAGAGCAAAAATGTCAGTTTGAGAACTAACGTGCATCTTACCCAAATCATGGTATTTTCACTCACTTCATATACATGTGAAAGTTTGACAATGAGTAAGGGAGTCCATAGAAGAATAAGAATTGATGCATTTGGATTATGGTATTGGCAAAGAATATTAAAAGTACCATGGAGTACCAGAAGAACAAACCAATCTGTATTGGAAGAAGTACAGCTAGAATGTTCCTTAAAACCAGTATGGTGAGACTTTACCTCTCATACTTCAAACATGTTGTCAAGAGGGACCAGTCACTGGAGACAGTCATCATGCTTGATAAAATGGAGGGCCAATAGAAAAGAGGAAAACTTCCAACAAGATGGATTGACACAGTGGCAGCAACAATGGGCTCAAAAGTAACAACTTTTGTGAGGATGACGCAGGACTGGGCACTGTTTCATTCTGTTGTGCATAGGATTGCTTTGAGTCTGAACTGACTCGATGGTGTCTAACAACAACAACAAAAATTCAAAGCAAGTGTATTACTACCAGGGGTCTCAACAGATGAGAGAGGGTATGTAGCCTTTAATCTGGTTGTAAATAGAAGAGGTCAAGTGACTTCTATTTTCTTTAAATCCTTTAGCTTTATCTAGGAGGCCCTTGAAGACTAAGGTACGCCTGACCCAACCCATGGTAGTTTCAATAACCTCATATGCATGTGAAAGTTGGACAGTGAATAAGGAATACTGTAGAAGAATTGATGCATTTGAATTATGGTGTTGGAGGTGAATATTGAAAGTACCATGGGCTGCCAAAAGAATAAATAGATCTGTGTTAGAAGAATTGCAGCCAGAGTACGCCTTGGAGAGACCAGGATGGCCAGACTCCGTTTCTCATACTTCTGACATATTGTAAGGAGGGACCAGTCACTGGAGAGGGATATCATGTTTGGTAAGATAAAAGAGGAAGTAAAAGAGCAAGACCCCCAGCGAGATGGATTGGCAAAGTGGCAGCATCAATGAGCTCAAGCGTGGCAACCATTGTGAGGTTAGCCCGGGATCGGGCAGTGTTTTGTTCTGTTGTGCATAGGGTCTCTATGAGTCAGTACCAACTCAATGGCACCTAACAACAACAGGAGGCCCTTAGCTTGGAGCTCAAGGTCTTCTGTGGAATTAATGAAAAGCAGCAAGAAATATTTGCAATTGTGCAGACTCTTCCCTATTTGACCAGAAGATACTCTAAGTACAGAGAGTTATCTAGCATTATATTATGGTGCTGGAGGAGAATATTGAAAGTGCCATGGGCTGCTAAACGAACTAATAGATCCGTTTTGGAATAAGTGCAGACAGAGAGCTCCTTGGAGGCCAAGATGGCCAAACTTTGTCTCTCAAACTTTGGACATATTGTCAGGAGGGACCAGTCACTGGAGAAGGAAGGATATCATTGTCAGGAGGGACCAGTCACTGGAGAAGGAAGGTAAGGTGAAGGGCCAGAGAAAAAGAGGAAGACCCCCAACGAGATGGATTGGCCAAGTGGCAGCATCGATGGACTTAAGTGTAGCAACAGAAATGAGGTTGGCCCAGGATTGGGCAGTGTTTCGTTCTGCTGTGCATAAAGTCCCTATGGGTCAGTACCAACTCGATGGCACCTAACAACAACAAGAACATATTAACAAGGGAATTGAGTGATGTCTGTAAAGCCTGTCCCGAGTCTTTAGGTAATTCTAGGATGGCCAACATATTTTGGCTGTGCATGTGTTGTGCACCATGTCCCCAGTCAACCCACCAGTGATGAAGGTAGCAACTCCTTATGCTAACCGGGCAATGGGAATTCTTTTCTTTTTAGTAGAAATGATAGAGGTGACTTCCTGTTCAAACATAGGATTTAGTTCAGAAAATAGTGTAGTGTCTCATCCTGTGGGGATTACATATCCTAGCGTTCAAGTGCTCCTCAAGGTATTCTCATTCTAGACAAATAAGGGCCAATAAGCAGTTGTTAAAGTTCCAGTGACAAATAGACCATAACCCATGAAGGACACAGAGGGAGTTGACTTGTTCTGCCCAGTCTCTTAAGGCAGAGGAGTTAGTGCAGGGGGTATTCTCTGGGAAAGGCTACGGTGTCTCCAAGGAGAACTAGTCACTGTTGATCCACTCTTCGATGGTTTGAAGCCTATTGACAATGTTAACTGTTGGATTGCATTCTGCCAAGGGGTGGCCTTGAAACTACTCGGCATTTCCAAAGATAAGAATGCATTTTGTATTAATCAAATTTGGAACTTGTTTGTTCATTTTAGACCGATGTATTGTGATCTTGTGCTTGGAGTCTCTAGTCCTTCTTTATGGCTCTGAGCTGCAGGTAACTTTAACTCCCACCTCTAGTCTGTAGGGACTAGCAGGGTCTACCTGGAGGCAAGGGACACTTCTTTAACAGGGGTCAACAGGACCCAGAGGACAGTGCAGTGTTCAGACTTCCACCTCTGTAGCTAGTTCCCAAACCTCTTACCTTTCTCTTACTGCTCACATCCCATCCTTTCAAGCTTTCTCAGCTTGGCTCTTCTTAGCTGAGAGCTGAGAACTTTGCATGCGTGTTTGCAGAGGATGGGAGTTAAAGCATTTTGTCTTCTCTCTCTCTGGCCGCTAGCTATTACTTAGTTTATAGAGGCAGTTATTTAGAAGTCTAGCACTGCCCTGCACAGGATTGTTGGACTGTCGCCCATTTCCTATAAATGTAGATGACAAAACTTAATAGGGCCATGCTTAACTTATGATAATTGTTGCTGTTTAGTGCCACCATTGTTCTTGTTAAGGTTCCAACTCATATAGACTCTGTATAGTAGAGTTTCTGAGGAGCGGCTGCTGGGTTTGAACTGCCCACCTTGTGGCTAGTAGTCCAGTGCTTATCCTACAATGCCATGCCAGTATAATAATACCCTTTTAAAAAGTGAGAAACTTGAAAAATCCAATACAAATTAATTATAAAAGAAATGTAGAGCCAAATAATGTTGATTTTATTTATTTATTTATTTATTTTTAGACAGAAATAGCTCTAAGTATAAGGAACTGCGATAGAGAAGTAGATTATAAACTAGGCTGCTAACCGCAAGGTCAGCAGTTCAAATCTACCACCCTCAGAAACCCTATACATGGTCGTTATGAGTCGGAACCAACTCAGTGGCACAGAACCACCAACCATCAGCTCTAAATATAAATGATCAACATCATTTTCTGAAAAGCCTTAGATACACTACATAACAGTTCTGAAACAATATTCTTTATATATTAAATCACCAAGTTGTTAAACATTTGAATTAAACTCTATGGTTAAGTGGTGATTTTATGGTTTTATTTCAGTTAAAGCCGCTGGTTTTTGTGCGGTTAAATTTCAAAGAAATAAAGTTTTGACCAAGCCTAGTTTTAAAAAATCAGATTAATTAAATTATGACATTATACTATATGCCTGTCATCTAATATTAGGCAAAATCCTTAGGGGAGACACCAACATGAATCCTCAGCCCAAACAAGAATCAGACACTTATTAAATAAAACTGTCCAGCATCTTTTTTTTTCCATTTTTTTTAGTCTTTATTACTTTTTTTCCCTAAAGCTTTTATTGTGAATTGAGTGATAGTTTACATGGGAGAACGTCGGTTTTGCACTCATTCTATCATATTTTGTTTCATTGCAATGATTACAATCCCCTCCATAGCATCGTTTAATAAACAAAAATCTTTTCGTGACTTTTCATGAAATTAAAAATAATCAGGAGCTTATTATGCTCAGAAATTTATTCTGCTAAAACCTTTTTCTTTTGGAGGCACAGGTGATGGAATGGAGAGATAGAACAGCTCAGGACTCCAGACTCATGGAAAGAGAAAGGCTGCGTGCTGGCAGGCAGGAGGCTGGCTTGCAAAATGTATCTAACCGATGGCACATGAAGGGGATTGCAATCATTGCAGTGAAACTAAATACAATTGGTTGAGTGCAAAACCACTGTTCTACCATGTAAACTATCACTCAATTCACACACAAAAAATCTATAAAAAACAACAGCAACAACAAAAAAACCTTTGTCTTCAAGACATTGTACAAGAATAAAATTAACTCCTTAAATTTGTGATTAAAAAACATGTTGTTATCTGAGCAGTGAAAAACAAACACAGAACAATTGTTTTAGTTTTATATACTGTTTGACTTTTAAGCTTTCAAAATTCTTATGAATTAACCTAGCAAACTTTTAGTTGCAAATAAACAAGAACCTTGAAGGTATAAAACAAAAAAAAATTTTTGACAAACTTTTTACTATTTCTTGCTTTTAATCTATATTTCTAATACCATAATCCTATGGTAGCATATGATCAAGAGCCAATGATCCTGAAGGAAGAAGTCCAAAGAGCATTGAAGTCATTGGCAAAGAACAAGGCACTGGGAATTGATGGGATATGAATTGAAATCTTTCAATAAACTTATGTGGCATTGGAGGCACTCACACATCTATGCCAAGAAATTTGGAAGACAACTACCCGGCCAACTGACTGGAAACAATCTGTATTTGTGCTCATTCCAAAGAAATGTGACCCAACAGAATGTGGGAATCATCAGACAATATCATTGATATCCCATGTGAGTAAAATTTTATCAAAGATAATGCAAAAATGGCTGTAACCATACATTAAGAGAGAACTTTCAGAGGTTCAAGCCAGATTCAGAAGAGGACATGGAACAAGGAATATCATTGCTAACATCAGAGATGGATCTTGGCTGAAAGCAGAGAATACCAGAAAGATGTTTACCTTTGCTTTATTGACTTCTCAAGGGCTTTCGATTGTGTGGATCATGACAGGCTATGGACAACATTGCGAAGTATGAGTATTCCGGAACACTTAATTGTGCTCATGAGGAACCTGTACATAGACAAAGAAGCTGTTGTTCAAACAGAACATGGGAACACTGAATGGTTTAAAATTAAGAAAGGTGTGAGACAGGCGTGCATTCTTTTGCCATACCTATTCAACCTATATGCTGAACAAATAATCTGAGAAGCTGGGTTCTATGAAGAAAAATGTGGCATCAGGATTGGAGGAAGCAGCAGTCAAGAAATCAAAAGAGGGATTGCAATAGGTAAATCTGCTGCACAAGACCTCTTTAAAGTGTTCAAGAGCAAAGATGTCAGTTTGAGGACTAAGGTGAGCCTGACACAAGCCATGGTATTTTCAATAACCTCATATGCATGCTAAAGTTGGACAGTGAATAAGGAAGACCATAGAAGAATTGATGCATTTGATTTATGGTGTTGGAGGAGAATACTGAAAGTACCATGGGTTGCCAAAAGAACCAATAGATCGGTGTTGGAAGAAGTACAGCCGGAGGGCTCCTTAGAAGCCAGGATGACCAGATTAAGTCTTTCATATTTCAGACATATTGTCAGGAGAGACCAGTCAGTGGAGAATGATATCATGTTTGGTAAAGTGGAGGGTCTGAGAAAAAGAGGAAGGATTGGCATAGTGGAGCGTCAATGGGGTCGAGCACGGCCACGATGGTGAGGTTGGCCCAGTGTTGGGCAATGTTTCGTTCTGTTCCACATAGGGTTGCTATGAGTCGGTACTGACTCAATAGCACTGAACAACAAACAACAACAAACAATCACAGGTTCAACTCACCAGCCACTCATTGGAAACCCTGGGTCACTATGAGTCCAAATGGACAGGATGGCACTTAAAAACAACAACAACAACATTCTCCCCAACCCCTGGCTCACATATAAAGACAAAAAACTTAGGCTTCCTAACTAATTTGCGTATGGTTAGACTGATTCAGGTGATTTGACAAACAATGAGAAGTCAAATTCTTTCAAGCTTTATATCAGGGCTAAGGAAAAATTTTAAAGGAGACCTATTTCTTACTTTTGCAATATTTAATCCAAAGTATTTATGAAGAAATGAAAGTATTTAGTTAAAAATTCACTGACCAGGCAGAAAGCCAAGATAAAGTGTGGTCAAAGAAAGGAAAGGGGAAACTTTAACAAGAGACAGAAGAAATAATAAGCCTTTAAAGGTGGTGGGCTGCAGTCACAAAAGCTAGGGAAATACCAAAACACCTTTTCAAGGAGAATCCTTCTTCCAAAAGTTGACATTCTTCCAGAAGCCCTACTTACAGGACCCGCCTGTTCCTTGGAGGATCAATTCTAATGGTATGGGCACATCCAACCATAGAATTTCCTGGATGGCCTGGCCCAAGTGACTTCAGTTTTTCAATCAGGCCCCCATCTAGTCTCCTTAGGGGACTAAGCCTCCCTATGAATGTCCAGATGTTTACTGCACTAAGCCTGGACTCCAGCTGACTCCCGTCTGATCTCCTCAGGAGACTGAGTCTCCCCACAGACATCCAGATGTCTGTTTCACCACAGTAGGCAACAGGTTCCAACACAAATAAGAAGGATGAGAGTGGAGGAGTAAAATTGTATATTATTGCAGTTGTCTAAGCAAGATGATGTGGAGTCCTGGTGTGACGCTGCGGGTTAATAATCGGTGTGAATCGCAAGGTCAGTGATTCAAGTTCACCAGCCGCTCTCTAGAAACCCTATACAGGGTCACTATGAATCTGAACCAACTTTAGAGCACTTAACAACAACAACAAAGAAAGATGATGTGGTCCTGGTGTGGTGCTATAGGATAAGCACTTGACCACAAGGTCAGTTTGAACCTCAAGGTTGGCAGTTCAAACTCACCAGCCACTCCTCGGAAACCCTGAGGTTTGAACCACAAATCTGGCAGTCAGCGCATTAACCTGCAACACCATACCTGAAAAAAAAAGAAGTTGCAATGTGATTTGAGGTTGTTGAATGGCAACATCGCTGCCTGAATACACCTCTTCCCACATCATTGTAACTTGGATGTACAGTTATTGGTGTCCTTAAATGTGCATGATGGAGAAAGGTCAGGCATATGCATTTTGCAGACTTAACCTCCCCCTAGTTAGAGAGGATCCTGGCTTTGCCTACCTCAGTCTCCACTCTCCTCCCTACCCCTTTTGCACAGTTGAATGGACTCTACCAAGTTCTAAATTTAGGTGATCAATCTAAAACTATGTTTTCCAAACCCTGTAACATTTATAATGCTGACACTCTGACACCCCAAATTTTTATGTTTTATTTTCTGATTGATAATGAAACTGGGAGAGAAATACGTTATTATCTTTTGATAGTCTAAAATTTCAGCATCTCCTTTAAGACTGAAATTTCCTTGAGATTTTGTTCATCTTTGAATCTTAATGTCTAGTGTGAGAAACGTTGATGATACCAACAAACATTCAAGAAATGCAATCTGTACTCATTTTAGCAAGAGTGAGGTTTTCTCTAATCGGTTTTGCAAAATCAGGCACCCAACCCAGTAGACCAGGTAGACATGCCGCATGGCTGACCTGCAAACGGATTTTCCCCCTGTCTCGAAAAAGCCCCTCCTCCAGTTCCCCTTTTACTGGGTACTAAGGAGCTCTGGTAGCTATTGGTTACTGATGGAAACTACCAGCGATTCCACGAGAGAAAGATGAGGCGTTCTGCTTCCGTAAAGATTTACAGCCTCGGAAACCCTGTGCAGGGTCACTATGAGTTGGAACCGACTCCACAGTACTTAACAATAAAAACAACAACATGGAGTTTTACAGTCTTCTGTCAGAATGTCCCATTTTTCCTCCCTCCAGAGTTCCACAATCTAACCTCAATGGCACCCATGGTCTTACTGACTGTATTCTTATTTCAAGTTCCTAGTCCTAGAACAGATGTCTTTCTCCACTTCCCCCATTTGATCCTGCCTACATACATATTCCTGAATATGAATCAACAACCTATGTCTGGTCTAGCAACCTCATGTGTCCTTTATTACTAAAGATGGACCATCTTGAGAATTCCGCACATCTGTCACAGTTCCTGTCACATAACGTTGCTGTTGTTAAGTGTGGTCGAGTTGATTCCAATTCATAGAGACTCTGTAGAGGGTTTCCAAAGAGTAGCTACTAAGTTTGAATTGCCGACCTTGGGGTTTGCAGTCCAGTGCTGATCCTACAGCTCCACACGAGGAGTACCTGTCACATAATAGAGGCTCAGTAAATAACTATTTATTACATGCTATTGAAGTATATCATATGTACAATAAAATGCACAGATCTAAAATGTATAGTTTGAATGAGTTTTGCCCAAACATACACCCTTATAACCACTATCCTAATCAAGTTACAGAATACTTTCATTCCCCACCTAGAAAATTTTCTCTTGCCCCATTCCAATAAACGTTCCTTTCCTGTCAGAAATAATACCTCTTCTGATTTCTATATTATAGATTAGCATCGCTTGTTCTTTTACTTCTTATCAATGGAATCATTTATGGATTTTTTGAGAGGGAAGATCTGGCTTCTTTCCCTTAGCATAATGTTTTTGAGATTTATTCATGTCATTTCATACATCAGTAGCTGCTTGCTTTTTCTGTCTCTGTAGTATTCCATTATATAAATGTACTAAAATAAATGTATCGATTCTTCTACTAGAAGAAATGTACTAAAATAAATGTATCAATTCTTCTACCAGAGCCCTGGTGACATCGTGAATTAAACATTGGGCTGCTAATTGAAAGGTCAATGTTTTAAGCCTACCAGTCACTCTAAAAAAGAAAGATAAGGCAATCTTGAACCTCTCTTAGCAACAGAAAGTGGCTTGGCAGAGGAGAATCACACAGGCAGCTGGAAGGGTGTGATTCCTTCTCCCTTACCCCCCAACCCCCATGTTCCCCTGGTAATTAGAGGTGTGGCCAGCTCCCACCTTCATTTATCCCAGCACAGCCCCTACTTTCCAGGGCTTCAGAGCCTTGTGATTGGGAGCCACGCCAGTGTGAGAGGCTGGAGCCAGCTGCACCACCTTGGTGCACTGCTTTGTTGTCTGAATTCAGGTAGACTCTGTTTAGGACCTACAGAACCTACAGAGCTACCAGACCAGCATTTAGCCAGTCACCCTGACCCCAGATGCTCTGTGGTCATATTAGGACCTGATATAGCTACATCAAGGGTGTTCATGAGCTACTTCCAGATTGAGTGCCCTGAACATAGATAACACCGAGGCCTACAGAAACTCCATCTAGGGCCAGGAACTCTGCTCTCGCATCCTTCCCACACCCATCTTGGCTTGAAGATCCTAGGCTTGATGGAGTCTCCAGAGTTTTCTCCTCTCCAGGTCCAACAGCTGCAGTTGTTTTGTTTTTGTCTTGGGGTTTGGTTTTTCCTTTTGCTGTTTAATTGACCTGCTCTATTGTTTACCTGACTTTCTGCCTGCTAGACCCAGACTTGGGGTCCTGTCTGCCTATTTTCTTGCTAAAATAAAGTCTAAGAAAAAAAAAAATCAACACTCAATCATCAATTAAATACAAATATGACAACCCCACAATGCCCCAAAACAACAGAAAATTTTAGCTCACACAAAGTAACAAGAGAGAATGACTCAAAGAAAGGACCAGGATGCAGAGCCATAAAATGTTTCTGAGAAAGAAAAGGTAATGGAACTACCTGAAAAAGAATTCAAAAGAATGAGATTTAGTTACCTTAAAAGGATTGACCAAAAGATTGAGGAAGGCAAGGAGAACACAGAAAAACTTTAGAAGAATTCAGAAAAACACTACAAGAATAAACAGACAACATAAATGCAAACTTTGAAACAACACAAAACTTAAAATTAGAAATACAGAAAATTAATTCTAAGATTTCAAAAATGGATACTACATTGAAAGGGCAAAGATGTAGATTCGAAACAATGGAAGCACAAATTAGTGAGCTTGAAGATAGATTTCTTAATACTAGTATACTAGTAGAACAATCAGAAAAAGGAATGAATAAATCTGAAGAAAGTCTAAAAGTTATATAGGACATCATGAAGTGGAATAACTTATGTGAGATCAGAATTTCAGAACAGGAAGAGACAAAAAAAGAACAGAGAAAATCGTCAAAGAGGTGCTCGAAGAAAATGTGCTTAACATCATGAAAGATGAGACGGTAAACATATAAGAAGCTGAACAAACCCCAAACAGGATAAATCCCAAAAGAAAACCATCAAGACATAGCATAATCAAACTTCCCAAAATCACAAACAAGGAAAGAATCTCAAGAGCAGCTCGGGAAAAACAAAAAACTTTAACTACACAGGAGAACAATTAAGATTAATCTCTGATTTGTCAGCAACACCATGCAGCCAAGAAGGCAGTGGCATGACATATACAAACCTCTGAAAAAAATTAATTGCTGACCAAAAATCATATACCCAGCAAAGCTGTCGCTGAAATACAGTGGTAAAATTAGGATATTTCCTGATAAACAGAAATTAAAGGAATGTGTAATGACCTGACCAACTTTACAAAAGATGCTAAAGGGTGTTCTTTGGACTGAGAACCAGAAACATCAGACAATAACCTGAGATTACCATACATGACAATACCACCCAGAACTCAATATAATATGCTGATGTTGTTAACTGCCACTGAGTTGATTCCGACCCATAGCAACCCTGTATAGTGTTTCCAAGGAGCAGCCGGTGAGCTTGAACCACCAACCTTGCAGTTCAAATGACTTTGCAGCCTGATTCATTTGTCCACAGCATCAAAGTTAAACCTACAAAACTGAAAATAGGGAACCAGAGATACCATGTATAATAAAGTCAACTACAAAGCAAAAGGAGGGAATAGTGTAGATATAGAACTTCCAAAAGGTGAAGCAGTCAAGTAGATTTTGTGATAAAATGGACTGTTTTAAATATGTAGAAAAAATTAATAAATTATAGGGCAACCTGTAGTTTACCCTGAAAATTAACACACCTATATATCAAAATAAAAAAGAGGAAAATGAGAAAGACTTAGTATATGTTGTGGTTGTTGTTGTTGTTAAGTGCTGTCGAGTCTGATATGTCATTGCAAAAGTACTTTTCCGAGTCTGTGGGTTCTCTTTTTATACTTTTTATGATATATATATATATTGTTGTTAAGTGCTATCAAGTCAACTCTGACTTATAGAAACCCTGTATAGGGTTTCTGAGGAGCAGCTGGTGAGTTTGAACCACCGACCTCATGGATCACAATCCAGTGCTGATCCTATAACAACACATCAGAAGTCCTAGAAGTACTAGAGGGTAGACACATGTTAACATGACGGGTGGCAGGGCAGGCAGTATACAACAAGACAGATGTTAGGAGAGGAAAGATGAATTTAGCGGGAGGCATGGGAAAAAATGCAATCATTAAAGCGAATAGAGGCAAATACTAATAACTTATGATACATGGATGTGATTATAATCATTGTAATGAAGCACAGCATATGATTTGTTGAAAGTAAAACTGGTGGTCTGCTCTGTAAACCTTCAATCGAGTCACAATAAAAAGTTATATACATAGATAGATAGTCCCCTGGTGTGGTGCTGTAGCATCAACACTGGACTGGAAACCACAAGGTCAGTGGTTCAAACCCAACAGCTGCTCCTTGGAAACTCTATACAGGGTTGCTATGAGTTGGAGTCAACTTGACAGTGCTTAACAACATATATATATCAGGAAAAGTGTGAAAAGAGGCCCCACAGACTGGGGAAGGTTTTTTACAATGACATACCAGACAAGGGACTAACCTCTAAAATTTATAGAAAACTACAACATTGCTATAAGAAAAAGACAGGCAACCCAGTTTAAAAATGGACAGAGAGTATGAAGAGACACTTCTCCAAAGAAGACATTCAGGCAGCCAATAAACATATGAAGAAATGCTCATGATCATTAGCCATTGTTATTGTTAAGTGCTGTTGAGTCAAAACTGACTCATAGTGACCCTATTTAGGATTTCTGGGAAGCAACTGGTGGGTTTGATCCACTGACCTTGTGGTTATAGTCCAGTGCTTATCTTACAGCACCACACATTGTTGTTGTTGCTGTTAAGTGCTGTTGAGCACCACATATTAGAGAGATGTAAATCAAAACAATATAGTGAGATATAATCTCACCTCAGCATTAATAGCAAATTGCAAAAACTAAAAAAATCCTCTAGAAAACAACAAATGCTTGTAAGGGTATGGGGAGACTAGGACCCTCCTACATTACTTGAGGGATTGTAAAATGGTGCAACCACTGCCAACCCATAGCGACCCTGTAGAGGGTTTCCAAGGAACGACTGATGAGCTTGAACTACCAACCTACTGATGAGCTTGAACTACCAACCTTACAGTTCAAACTAACGTTGCAGTCTAGTGCATTAACCCCCAGTACCACAGCAGGACTCCAGTAATCCCTCTATCTACTTGGTATATATCCATAAGAAATAAGAACTATGACATGTGTAGATGTATACACCCCCCCCCATGTTCATTGCAGCACTATTCACAGTAGCATAGAGACAGTCTAAATGTCCATCATTGGAAGAATGGATAAACAAATTTTGGTACATACACACAGCGGAATACTATGCAACACTGAAGAATAATGGTGAATCTGTGAAACACCTCACAACACGAATGAACCTTGAAGACATTATATTGAGAGAAAATAGTCAATCACAAAAGGACAAATATTGTATGAGACCACTATTATAAAAACACAGGAAAAGCAGGAATGGGCAACTTGGCCATTGGCTACCAAAAATGGGGGGAGGGGAGGGGGCTTCAAAGGCAAGAAGTGACTGGCTTACAAGCTTTCAAGAGGGAACCTAGATCTAGAGGGTGTGGAGGAAGGCAGAATCTCCACTGAGTAATATCCGTCTAGGCTGGGCTGATGAAAGGAAATGCGGATAGATCTCTTGTGATACAATAGTGAATAACTGTTATCAGTTTGTGAGGGTTGGAAATGTAATGGTAGATGTTTTGTAGCAAGGAGGGGAGTGATGAACTTTTCAGTCTAGGAGCGGAGGTCCCTGGGACCATCAAGGAAGAAGAGCGGAGAGCGGGACACTACCTAGAGAAGCAGTGAAGCCAGAGATGGAGGCAGAGATGATGACGTGGAGAGATGGAGACTTTAGACCCAGAGAGGGAAAGGGGCTGTGTGCTGACGAGTGCTGATGACGGGGAGGTGCGGGGGGGCAGGCTTGCAGGATATACCCTGTGGTTGGTTGATGATGCATGGAGGGGATTGTAACCATAGCAATGAAACGATATATGATAGGATGAATGTAAAACTAATGTTTTTCCATATAAACTGTCACATAATTCACAATAAAACATTAATAAAAAACACAGGAAAAGGTTTTTCTTGAGTTTGTACAGTAAATGCTAAAATAAACATTCTTTGGTTAACAGGGATGGGAGGGAAATGAGAGTAATTCACTGGTTAGGGGTTTTTTGTTGTTAAGTGCCATCGAGTTGATTCCGACCCATAGTGACCCTGTATAGGGTTTCTGAGAAGCAGCTGGTGAGTTTGAACCGCTAACCTTGCAGCTCAAATGGCTTTGCAGTCTGGAGCATTAACCCACAGTGCCACACCAGGACTCTAGACACAAGTTAACTTGGGGGTGGAGATGGCAAATATAAGAAGAATGATGAAAACAGGTAAAGAAAAACACAGGGAACTATATAAGGGTTAAGAGGAATAGAGGCAAATACTGTTGAATACTAAACCCTGGGACAGCAATATTCTGTGAGTGGATATATTGGACAAAGAAACAGGATGAATGGATATTAAAGGGAGAGTGGAAGTATACCCACAAATACATAAAGGTTTAAAAGAAGACATTTGCACCTGGGTATTTACCTTTGCTGCAAACTCATTTATGAATGTGGCCAAATATATTATTGTTGTAAGTAGAGTTAAGCCAGTGTTGACTCATAGCGACTTAGTATAGGATTTTCAAACAGTGGCTGGAGGGTTTGAGCCGCTGACCTTGTGGTTAACAGTCCAGTGCTTATCTTATAGGACCAGCACTCTTTGGTGGAGCATGGTGGTGGTGGAGGTTGTGCGCCACTGAGTTGGTTTTGACTCATAGTAACCCTGCATGGGGTTTCTGAGGCTATACATCTTTATGGGAGCAGAAAGCCTCACCTTTCTGGTAGATTTAAACTGCTGGCCTTTCAGTTAGCAGCCTAGTTCATAAATCCACTACACTACCCGGGCTTCTTGTGGTGGAACATACAAGAGGTAAAATGATGAAAACTTCTTAGATATTATCAAGCATCTTAAGGCAATGAATTTCTGGGCCTGGGGGCTCAGGACCATATTTGCAGGGGACACCATGGTCAAGTGGCATAACATAGTCTGCAAAGAGAATGTTCTACATCCTACTTTGGTGAGTGGTGAATGGGCTCTTAAAAACCCATGAGCAGCCATGTATGATGCCACTGTTGGTCTTTCCATGTGCAGAAGAAAGAAGGGTGATGACAATTTGAGGATACTTGGAATCAGCTAGTCCAATGGACCAATGGAACATGTAAACATTAGTCACCATGACTCTGAGACCAGAAGAACTAAATGGTGCCAGGCTACCGCTACTAACTGCTCTGGAAAGGATCACATTAGAAAGTTCCATATATAGTAGGAGAAAATGTAGAACAAAACCAAAAATAATGTATATATAATAGACTGGGCTTTCTGGTCAAAAAGAGACAAGAAGAACCTGAGACCATGACCCCTGGCCACACTTCAAGTCTGGAACAGAATTCACTCTCATGGCCCAATTGTCAGCCAAATAGTAGGTAGGTATATAGAGGGAACAACTACACTAGTAAAGTATGTTCACCATGCGATGGTCAATCGTTTAAGATCAAAAGGGCAGCATTTACCTGAGGACAAAGTTGAGAAGGAATTGGGAAAGAGGGTGGAATGGAAATAACCACAGGGAGGAACTAGGACAATTGTTGTTACATGGAGGGGATTGAAATAATTGAGATGAAACAAAGTGCATGGTTTGTTGAATGTAAAACTGATGCTCCTTACAAGAAATAATGGTGAAACATTGTCTCAGATACTTTGGACATATCATCAAGAGGGACTAGTCTCTGGAGATGGGTCAGCAAAAAAAGATGAAGATCGTCAATGGTCACTATGAGTCAAAATAGTGGAAGCGTCATTACTCAAAACCTTTCTTCTTTTTATTTTTTAAAATGAGAGAACTGACATAATTCTGTCTTCGACATTAGTGATTCTCACACTTGAGCACCAGGATTACCTGAATGGTTTGTTAAAACTCAGATTGTTGGGTACCATCCTTAGAGTTTCTGGTTTTCTAGGTTTGAAAAGGGACCATAAATTTGCATTTCTAAAAGTTCCTAGGTGATACTGCTCCCATTACTCTGGGACAAAACTTTGAAAACTTTTGCTCTACATAATTCTAATTGAGAAGAAAGAATTGAATACTGATAAGAGTTGAAGGAATCTGGTGAGGGGAATAACCATTTATCTTTGTTTTCTTAGCATTTTTGGTAATCTGGAGAGAAAGTCTATAATGAATCAAACATCTATATTAACCTGTTGCAAGGACTATTTCAAAACATTCTTAAAACTATAGGGAAAATTAAATGACATAAGATTTGAAGAGGGAAAATGACATAAGAAAATTGAGAAGGAAAAACATCCCATTTCGATGATGTAGCTGCAAATAATTTGGACAAAGAAAAAGGAAAATTGAATAGGTAAACATTAAAGTCTAAAAAGGCAGGATTTTAGAAGTGTATGCATACATGATAGACAAGTATAGGATCTTCATAAGATTGTGGCACAGACCATGAAAATAAAGCTATAATCAAAATTGAATTGAAAGTAGAAAGTAAAAAGAAGACAGGTAAGTACAATGACCACCACTGTAGTCTGTCAGTTTGTCATACTGTGGTGACGTGCATGTTGCTGTGATGCTGGAAGCTATGCCACCATTATTTTAAATACCAGCAGGGCCACCCATGATGGACAGGTTTCAGCTGAGCTTCCAAATGAAGACAGACTAGGAAGAAGAAGAGATGGATTTCTCCTGAATATGTGGTCACTGAAAACCTTATGAATGTTGTTGTTGTTGTTGTTAAGTGCCGTCGAGTTGGTTCCGACCCATAGCGACCCTGTACAGGTTTTCCGAGGGTGTAAATCCTTATGGGAGTAGAAAGACTCATCTTTCTCCCGCGGAGCAGATGGTAGTTTTGAACCGCTGACCTTTAGGTTTGCAGCCCAATTTGTAACCACTACACTACCTATGCCACCATTATTTTAAATACCAGCAGGGCCACCCATGATGGACAGGTTTCAGCTGAGCTTCTAAATGAAGACAGACTAGGAAGAAGAAGAGATGGATTTCTCCTGAATATGTGGTCACTGAAAACCTTATGAATAGTATGGGAATATTGTCAGATATAGTGCTAGCAGATGAGCCCCTCAGATTGGAAGGCACTAAAAAACGTGACTGGGGAAGAGATACCTTTTCAAAGTAGAGTTGACCATGATGACACAAACAGTTAAAAACTTTCAGGACCTTCATTTGTTGATGGGACACAACTCAAAATGAGGAGAAACAGCTGCAAACATCCATTAATAATTGAAACATGGAATGCAACAACTGTGAGTCTAGGAAAATTGCAGCCTGTCAAAAATGAAATGGAATGCAGAAAGATCCATGTCTTAGGCTGGATTTTCTAGAGAAACAAAACTAGTGAAACATATATATGTATATACATAAAGAGAAGTTTGTATCAAGGAAATGGCTTACAGTTGTAGAGTCCCAGGTCCCCAGTGGAAGAGAGAGAGAGCCTTTCCCCTTTGTCCATTATATTGGAAGCAGGCCACCCTCCCAAGGAAACATGCTTTCAATTGATTAATTGCCCATAGCTAATCATCATAGAGTTAACTATGATGTATTAGGTTTCATCACCATGGAACAAGCACATCTCAACTGCTAAACCACTGGAAATCCTGGCCTAGTCAAATTGACACAGAACCCTATTACAATTGATACCCGAGGTATTTGTGAGCTGAAATGGACTAGTGTTGGACATTTTTTAAATCTGACAATTGCATGGTTTACTATGCCAGGAAATCCAAATTCATGAGGAATGGTATAATGTTCATCAACAAAATGAATATTTCAAGATCTATCCTGAAGGACAACACTATCTGTGACAAGATAATATCTGTATGCCTACAAGGAAGACCAGTTTATATCACTGTTATTCAAATGCATGCACCAGCCAAAAGTGCAGTCATAAAGTCGATGAATTCTACCATCTTATTCAGTCTGAAAATTATCCAGCATGTAACTAAGATGTAATGATAATTATTAGTGATTGGATTGCAAAGGTTGGAAACAAAGGACGAATCAATTGAAAATTGACCTTGGTGACAGAAATTATGTTAGAGGTCACATGATAGCATTTTGTAAGACAAACAACTTACTCATTGCAAATACCTTTTCAAGCAACATAAAAGGCAACTATACACATTCACTTCACCAAATTCAATACACAGGCATCAAATTGACTACATCTGTAGGAAGAGATGGTGGAAAAGTTCAATATCATGAGCCAAAACAAGGCCAAGGAAGACTGTAGAATAGACCATTAATTGCTCATACGTAAGTTCAGGATGCAGCTGAAGAAAACTAAAACAAGTCCATGAGAGTCAAAATATGATCTTGAACATATCCCACCTGGATTTAGAGATTAACTCAAGAACAGATTTGATGCATTAGACACTAATGACCAAAGACCAGAAGTACTGCGGAATGATATAAAGAACATCATACAGAAAGAAAGCGTAGCATCATTTAAAAGACAGGAAAGAAAGAACAGACCAAACTGGATATATTCTCCACCATAGCGATGCTTAAGCGAATGAAAGAAATGAGGAAGTAAAAGAGCTGAACAGAAACTATCAAAGGGCAGCTCAAGAAGACAAAGTCAAGTATTTTAATGAAATGTGCAAAGATCTGGAGTTAGAAAACCAAAAGGGAAGGACACAGTAAATGTTTCTCAAGTTGAAAGAATTGAAGAAAAAATTCAAGCCTTGACTTTAAATATTGAAGGATTTTATGGGCCAAATTTTGAATGATGCAGAAAACATCAAAAGAAGGTAGAAGCAATATACAGAGTCACTGTACCAAAAAGAAATGATCCGTGTTCAACTATCTCAAGAGGTAGCAGATGATGAACAACTGACAGTTCTGAAGGAAAAAGTCCAAGCTGCACTGAAACATTTGCAAAGAAAATGCTATAGGAATAGATAGAATACAAATGGAAATCTTTTACAAACTAATGCAGCACTAGAGGCATTCACTCATCTATGCCAAAGAATTTGGAAGACAACTACCTGGTCAACTGATTGGATGAGATCCATATTTGTGCCCATTTCAAAGAGAGGTGACCAACTGAATGTGGAAATCATTGAAAAATATTAATATCTCATACAAGTAAAATTTTTCTGAAGATAAATAAAAAATGGCTGCAACAGTGCATCACCAGGGAACTGCCAGAAATTCAAGTTGGATTCAGAAGAAAATGGGAGGTAGGGATATTGTTCCTGATGTTAGAATCTTGACTGACAACACAGAATACTAGGGAAATGCTTACTGGTGCTTTATTGACTGTGTAAAGGTTTTCAACTGTGTGGATCATGGCAAGCTGTTGATAATATTGTGAAGAATGTGTTTTCCAGAACACTTGGCTGTGCTCACGAGGAACCTGTACATAGACCAAGAGGCAGTTCAAACAGAACTGAATGGTTCAAAGTCAGAAAGATGTGTTCAGGGTTATGTTCTTTCACTATATTTATTCAATCTGTATGCTGAATATGACATTAGGATTGGAAGAAGACTCCTTAACAACTTGCAATATGCAGATAATACAACCTTGCTTGCTAAAAATGAAGCGGATTTAAAATATTGACAAAGATTGAAGATCAATCAGAGCCTTCAGTTTGGATTACATCTCAATATAAAGAAAATTAAAATCTTCACAACTGGACCAATAAATAACATCATGATTAATAGAGAAAGGATTGAAGTTGTCAAAGACTTCATTTTGGTTGGATGCACTGTCAACACTCATGGAAGCAGCAGTCAAGAAATCAAATGACGTATTGCATTGGGCAAACCAGCTGCATAAGACCTCTTTACAGTGTTCAAGGACAAAGGTGCACATGACCCAAGCCATGATATTTTCATGAGTAAGGAAGAACATAGAAGAATTGATGCATTTGAATTATAATGTTGGAGAAGAATATTGAGATTACCAAGGAGTGCCAGAGGAAGAAACAAATCTGTGTTGGATGAAGTACAAGCAAAATGCTCCTTAGAATCCAAGAGGATGAGACTTTGTCTCTCATACTTCAGACATGTTATCATGAGGGGCCCTGAAGAAGGACATCATGGTTGGTAAAGAGGATGGTCACTGAAAAAGAGGAAGACACCCAATGAGATGGATTAACATCATGGCAGCGTAACAACAGTGAGGATGGTGTAGGACCGGTCATTTTTTGTTCAGTTGCACATAGGATCACCATGAGTCAGAACCAACTCAAGGGCACCTAGGAACAATAATGGCATCAATTTCCAAGATTTTAAACATTATTTCATTTTCGTGTTTTATTACTTAGCTAGAACTTAAAATATTCAATGACAATAGTGAGAGTGGGCATTCTTTTATCGTTTCTGAATTTTAATGAGAACCTTTATATTTCATCGTTTAATACAATGGTTATTGTACTTTTACTAAGTACTTCGGACAACATTTCTTTCTGCTATGCATAGGGCCACTATGAGCTGTAACCGCCTCTGGAATATAACAATGACATTTTTTATCATATTTACTTCCTCTCTATTTCATTTTATTTAGAGGCCTTCTGGTGAATTTGCTTTGTTTTTATGGAGTTCTTTTTAATGTCTATATCACAGTATTAAATAATACAGACTGAGATGGTAAGTAGACCAAAATTTGTTCATTGGAAAGGTGAGATATGAGATCAGTCTAAGCATATATCTGAAAGCTATTGTAGGACTGTTAAGCAGAAGAGCAATTAGGTTTATTCTAAAATAAAGTGCCAAGGAATAGAGCAGAAGAACAAGATTTTAGCACTATGTAAGGAATTTTCTAAGGAGAAAAATGAGGCTGATCTGCTCTTACAAATGATTGTAGCCTCGATGGATGGGTATATAGCAGGGACAGCACTGGTCGGGTATGATCACCATGATGTGGCCAATCATTCAGGTTCAAAGGACAATCTTTGCCTAAGGAAAAAGCTGAGAAGGGATGGGAAGGAGGGTGGAGAGGAAGGAGGGAGCACAGGGAGAAAGTGGGATAACAGTTGTTGTATGGAGGGGACTGCAGTCATTAAGATGAAACAAGGTGTGTGATTTGTTAAATGTAGAGCTGATGATCTTCTCTGTGGACCTTCACTCTTTTCACAATAAAAGCTAAAAAAGCAAAAAGATAACAGCCTTGGAAACTCTATATAGGATTGCTATGAATCAGAACCAATTCAATGGCACTTAACAACAAGGAATTTTCTACAGCCCGCAACTGTCCAGATATGGACAGCTCAGGATAATGAGTTTCTGTATACTGTCGCTGTTGTTAAGTGCCGTTGAGTCAGTTCTGACTCATAGCAACTCTGTATAGGGTTTCCAAGGAGCACCTGGTGGGTTTGAACTACTGACCTTGTGGATACTTCATTGTTAAGTGCCATCGAGTTGGTTCCAACCCATCATGACCCTGTATAGTGTTTCTGAGGAACCACTGATGCTACTGGGTATAATTAGCATTCTCAAAGCCCAACAACTTGGGTAAGCATTGGACTGCTAACCAAAAAATTGGCAGTTCAACCCCACCAGCTGCTCCTCAGAAACACTAGATAGGGTCACTATGGGTTGGAACCAACTCAGCAGCACTTAACAACATGTATAAAGTGATAGGATTAAATGATGAATAAACCAATTGACATCGAGTTGCTTCGGACTCAGTATGTGTCAGAGTGGAACTATGCTCCATAGGGTATTCAATGACTGGTGTTTTGGAAGTATGTGATGAGGTCTTTCTTCTGAGATGCCTCTGGAATCTTCAACTTTTCAGTTGGCAGTTGAGTGCATTAACTGTTTGCACAGGAACTGGTGTAGGGTTCCTTTCAACATTAAGATTATGGTTTTATGATTGTTCAACCCATTCCCTTCTTTTATGCAGTCTGCCACTTTATAATCTTTGATAGGAGGATGACCCCAATCAAGGTTTAAAAATGTTTCAGAGGTACTTCCTTTACTGAGAAGATGTTCGGATCCAGACAAACATGTCTTTTCTCACAGCAGGGAAAAGCAACTACTTAGAAGAGGAAAACAGATGGATAGAAATCAATTAAATTATCTCTCTACTTTGTTGTAATAGAAATAAACTGTATTTGCTTTTGCTGAAGGAAGAGGTCTTAGATATGAAGGAAATGAGTGAGAGAAAAAATACCTGTGAAAACAAATTCATGAGTACTTCTTGTTCTGTTTCTTTGAAGGTCACAGTTTTAGATAGTTTGATAAAGACAGTTTTTTTTTTTTTTTTTCCTGTATGTGGCCTTGGTGCATAGAGATATGGTCACACTGTGGGGGGTGGGGGGATATATATATATATATAGTAATCCTGTTTCTTTTATTCGGGTAACCTTTTTTATTTCCTGAAGTAAAGACTTTATGATCTCTCTCTCTTTTTTTGGTTACTTCCTGAAGTAAGTAAAGAATTTATGATTGCTCTCTTTTTCTTTTAACTACTTCCTGGAGTAAAGAATTTATGATAGCTCTCCTTTTCTTTTCCTAAAGTAGGAATGCGCGCCTTAAAATTTTGAACTAGCCAACCGGGTAAGGGAAAAGATTTTGCAGTCAAAACCCTAGCCAATGGGGGTGAGACACAGCCTTGAGACTGTCAGGGATTAAAAACTCAAGTGGACTGTCCACTCAGTGTGCTCGCTGGCCTGTTCCTCTATGTACGGCTATGTGCACACACCCTCTTGCAGGAGTAAATTTTGCTTTGCCAAGGTAATTTAGTCTCACCCACTGTCTTTTATGCGACATCGGGATTCATTTCTAACAGCACCATGGTACAGTGGGCAATGTTTAGTCACTGAGCTGTTTCTGTACTTTGAAATGAGATGGAAATGAGATGGGGTGAAACAGAAGAAAAAGATTTTTGTTTTCCTTCTGGTCACAATCTTCACATTCAAAATCATACATGTGTATTCCATATGTCTTATGTTGATTCTCATGTGCCCATTTGGAAACAATCCTTTGACTTCAACAGGACCTTGAACTGGTCCATTCTGGTTCCATTCTCCTCCCCCTAAGAATTTGCATTAACACCCCAGGAATCAGAATCTACATCTGAACAAGGTTTTTAGGTGATTCTTATCTATCCCTTGGTGATACTTAACAATAGTTCAAATGTAGATTCTGTTACTAGGGTGGAAAATGCAAACTCTTATCAGGATATCAAACCAGAATGAACTCATTGGAAGCCCTGGGCTTAAAAGTGTGAATGTTTGGCATTGTGAGTGGATACTGGCAAGCCATTTTTTGGAATTATTGGACTGAAAAAGGAATTTGAAATGCATCCCTTATTTAAGTAGGATCATAAATAAACCATTGACTACATAATTAATTCATAACGAGGGTCAAAAGTTGTTGTTGTTGTTGTTGTTGTTGTTGTTGTTGTTGTTGTTGTTAGGTGCCACCGAGTTGGTACCGAATCATAGCGACCCTATGCACAGCAGAACGAAATACTGCCCGATCCTGGGCCAACCTCACTACTGTTGCCATGCTTGAGTCCATCAATGCTGTCACTTGGTCAATCCATCTTGTTGGGGGTCTTCCTCTCCTTCTTTCACCCTCCACCTTACCAAACATGATATCCTTGTCCAGTGACTGGTCCTTCCTGACAATATGTCCAAAGTATGAGAGACAAAGTTTGGCCATCTTGCCCTTCAAGGAGCACTCTGGCTGTACTTCTTCTAAAACGGATCTATTGGTTCTTTTGGCAGGGCATGGCACTTTCAATATTCTCCTCCAACACCATAACTCAAAAGCATCAGTTCTTCTACAGTCTCCCTTATTCACTGTCCAGCTTTTGCATGCATAAGAGGTTATTGAAAACACCATGGCTTGGGTCAGGCACACCTTAGTCCTCAA
>NW_006408568.1:13925987-13927090 GCF_000296735.1 Chrysochloris asiatica
AAAAAGACCAAAATGAATGTCAGAAAAGACTCTGAAACTTGCTCTCCAGCATAGAGATGCAAGAAAATGGAAGAAATGAGCAGGTAAAAGAGCTGAGTAGAAGATTTCATAGGACTGCTCCAGAAGACAAAGTCATATAGTGAAATGTGCAAGGATCTGAAGTTATAAAGCAAAAAGGGAAGAACACTCTAAGCATTTCTCACACTGAAGGAACTGATCAAGAAATTTAAGCCTCCACTTGCAATATTGAAGGATTCTATTGGCAAAATATTTACTGAATCAGAAAGCATAAAAAAAAAAAAAAAAGATGGAAGAAATACAAAGAGTCACTGTACCAAAACATAATGGCTGATTTTAAACCATTTCAAGAGGTACCAAATGATCAAGAGCCAATGATACTGAAGGAAGAAGTCCAAGGTGCACTGAAGGCATTGGCAAAAAAACAAGGCATCAGGAATCGATGGGACACAAATTGAAATCTGTCAACAAACTGGTGCGACATTGGAGGCAGGCACTCAGTCATCTATTCCAAGAAATTTGGAAGACAGCTACCTGGCCAACTGATTGGAAGAGATCCATATTTATGCCCATTCCAAAGATAGATGACCCAACAGAACGCAGAAATCAACAGACAATATCATTAATATCACATGCAAGTAAAATTTGCTAAAGGTAATACAGAAATGGCTGTAACCATACATTGGCAGAAAAGTTCCAGAGGTTTAAGCTGGATTCAGAAGAGGACATGGAACAAAGAATATCATTACTGATGTCAGAAGGACCTTGACTGCAAGCAGAGAATACCAGAAAGTTGTTTGCCTGTGCTTTCGATTGTGAGGGTCTTGACATGCTGTGGACAGCATTGTGGAGAATGAGTATTCCAGAATGCTCAATTGTGCTCTTGAGGAACCTATACATAGACCAAGAGGCAGTTGTTTGAACGGAACAAGGAAACCACTGAATGGTTTAAAATTAGAAAAGGTATGGGCTAGGGTTGTATTATTTCACTATATTTATTCAATCTCTTACGAATCGGGCTGCGAACCTTAGGGTCAACGGTTCGAAACTACCAGCCGCTCCGTGGGAGAAAGATGAGGCTTTCT
>NW_006408568.1:13927997-13934254 GCF_000296735.1 Chrysochloris asiatica
GCACCTTAGTCCTCAAGCTGACATCTCTGCTCTTCAATACTTTAAAAAGTTCCTGTGCAGCAGATTTGCCCAATGCAACACGTCGTCTGATCTCTTGATTGCTGCTTCCGCAGAGAGGAAATCAAACGACATATTGCATTGGGCAAATCTGCTTCACAAGACCTCTTTCAAGTGTTCAACAGCAAAGTTGTCAGTTTGAGGACTAAGGTGCACCTGACCCAAGCCATGATATTTTCGATATGAAATGGTATTTTCAATGTGAACGTTGGACAATGAGTAAAGAAGACTGTTGAAGAATTGATGCATTTGAGCTATGGTGTTGGAGGAGAATATTAAAAGTATCGTGGACTGCCAAAAGAACAAATGTGTGTTGTAAGAAGTACAGCCAGAATGCTCCTTAGAAGCCAGGATGATATGACTTTGTCTCTCAGACTTCAGACAGATTATTAGGTGAGACTAGTCCCTGGAGAAGGACATCATGTTTTGTAAAGTGAAGAGTCAGCGAAAAAGAGAAAGACCCCTAATGAGTTGACTGGCACAGTGGCAACAGCAATGGGCTGAAGCATAGCAACGATTATGAGGTTGGCTCAGGACCAGGTAGTGTTGTGTTCTGTTGTGCATTGGGTTGCTATGAGTAGGCACCTACCAAGAACAAGACTTCCATTAAGAACTCTGTTCTCTTAGATTGATACCATGGCAGGTTTGTATATTTAACCTTAGCAGACATCCTTGAGTTACTTAAATCGTGTTCCTTTTAAATGTTCTTTGAATTTGGGGAACAAAAGGAAGTCTGATAAGGCCAGATCAGGGTTGTAGGGTGCATGGGGTATGGTTTCCAAACAAAATATCCTTAAGACAGCTTTGCTACCTTTGAAGAATGAGCAGGTACATTGTGATGGAAAAATATTACTTGTCACAATTTTCCTGGCCATTTTCTTACTAATATGGTTTTCAATTTGTTTTAACTTCTTTGTAATAAGGCCCCATGATTGTTCTGTTTCTTTTGAGACAATCTATCAAGATTACCTCTTTGGAATACAAGAAACAGTTGCCATAATCTTCTGAGCTGACTTCTCTGCCTTGAATTGAACTGGCCCTGCCCATTTCCTCAGAAGCCACTGTTCTGATTGAGCATTTTATTTGGAAGGCACCCTAAAGAGACAAAGACAAGTGCATCACTGATAGACCTTGTCTGCAGCCATCCACTGATAGCACAGACTTGTTTAAACATGTTTTGTTTGGAATAAAACCATGCATATGTGAACTGAAACTCAAGTAGGAATACTTTCTAACTAACCTTTGTATGAAAATTTGTAGATTATTTCATGGAATATTTATTATAAAAAGCTTTTTTCAATATATTACATATGCATGTAACTAGTGCACAAAACCCTAAAGCTTAGAAATAAAGGATCTTATGAAATAAAAAATTTAACAGGGCGAGTGTAAACCCCAAGAGAAGTAAAATGAGAAATTATTGTGAATGGATGTCTGGGAAAAAATCTAGAAACACAAGTCTAATGATGATAATGTGTGTGCAATCAGCAGGCAGGGATGGAATGTGCATGCTATTTTTATAAAAATTTAAATCTGATAAATTCTCTGTTGAAAGAAAGAATGTACTAACAGAGAGAAGCCTGTCTCCAGAGTTTCTGAAAGGGGGTCTAAACTCAAGGCTTTGTTGTCTAAGGGAGCGAATGCTGTGCCCACCCAACCTGTATGCTTCTTTGTTTGGTCCCTCACTGAGGAAGACTTGACAATATTAGAGAGGTCAGTTTCAAATAATCTGGCCACTGATTGGTCTTGTCTTATCCCCCTATGTTCCAAATCACTCTCTTCTGAACCCTCTTCCCATTCCCCATTTATTAAATGGAAATCAGAGGTAGAAACTCAGAAGTATAAAGGATCTTAAGGTTATCTAGCTCATAATTTGAAATGTTGGCATCCTGACACATTGATGAGTTGTGGGGCATATGGAAAATAATTTGTTACTAAGATCCTAGTGTTTTCCAGTTTTATCAGTGAAAGCAGGTTAAAGTCATCCTTTTAATTCATTTGATTTATCTGTGCATGCTATTCTTTTGAGGGAAAGGAAGGGTGAAATGGCAGCTATTACTAATTCCTAGAAATACACGTGGGGAATATTTTGAGGTCCTCATATGGCACAGTTGTTTGTGTTTGACTGCTGACTTAAAGACTGACAGTTCAAACCCACCCAGCAGAACCTTGTTAGGACTAGGGACCAGGCACTGAAAGAGGAAATGAGAAAGACACCAAAGGCAAACTTTTCATTGGCTCCAAACTTTCCAAACCATTATATAAAAATTTGCTTCAATTTTGCTCTTATTTTCACATTTCTTCATTTCACTTTGAATTGTATTTTATTTACTAAAGCATTGTTTGCCCTTTTTCTTCCATCCTACTTGTACACAGATCAAACAATAGCATATTCCAATTATCTCTGATAACTTCTGGATTTTTTTTTATTGATGAATAAGGCACCCGAATATTTATAGGATTTCTCTCCCATTCTCTGCAGCTCATACGTCTTACAGAGGCTGCCAGCATGCTAGCCACTTCTTTTTCATCTGACCTCAATAACATAACATCAGTACAATACTCTGCAGGATGTCTGGACCATCCAGATCACTTTATATTATGAGAGAAAACAGGAAAGTTAACATGGCCCTGGGGCAAAACTGTAAGTGTATATTGTTGCTTCTTCCATGTGATTAAGAATTATTTCTGAACTTCTTTTCTGACTGAAATTAAAAACAGCACGTTGGCCAAGTCATAGGCCATATGTGCCTGAGGTATTAATCTACTTTAGCAAAGATACTATACTGGTTATAGACGTTGTGACCTTGGTTGATTTCATAGTAGTCTATTGTGATTCTTTAGGATCTATCTAACTTCTGCAAGGATCAGTTTGGTAAATTTAACTTGTTGTTGTTAAGTGCCCATCAATTGAAGAATGGATAAACAAACTGTGGTACATACACACAATGGAATATTATGCTACCTAGAAGAACAACAAGGAAGCTGTAAGCTATCACATAACATGGATGAACCTTGAGGACATTATGTTGAGTGAAATTAGTCAGTCACAAAAGGAAAAATTCTGCAGAGGACTATTATTGGAAAAGACTAAGAAAAAGAACCCACCCTAAAAGGGGGGGAAATTATATATCTATTTGCTGATTACCAGGCTGCATGGGATGAGAGGAGGGGAGGGAGGGAGGGGAAGACAGAGCACAGGGTAGGGAATACACACAGGATAGCTTGGGTGCTGGGAGGGAGCGGGGACAGAGAGGACAATACACAAGAGGGACAATACACAAGAAGGGGGAGGGAAATGGACGAACAAGGCTGATGGGAGAACAATTAGGCAGGTTTGCATGGGCTAAGTGGGACAGAGGTAAATGATGATGTATGCACAACCTTGGAACAAAGGGCTCTGGGATACAGGAATTGAAGCATGGTTTGAAAGGAATCCTTTACATTGCACAAGACCACAGGTGGAATCCTCCCCCTTCCCGCCCCCCTCCCCACATCCAGAATCATCTGAGGTTGGAAATTTCCCCTGGAAAGGGGGAGTAGATTAGCCTGGAGTGGCTTGAAGAAGATACTTCATGAAAGAAAGACCAGTAGGAAAAATCTGAAACAATAATGGTAGCCTGATTGGTTACTACAAGAACAAGTAAGCTGTTCACTTGGGAGCAAGTGGTCGGGACCCTTCAGAGCAAACTCCCTTCCAAGGCTAAGACTCAAGGGGAATACATGAGCAGGCATGTGGTCTGGCTGGTGACCACATTGATCACCAATAAGGGGAAGAGGGGGAAAAAATCACAGTGAAGTTGGGAGCTAAGTCCAACCACATTCAATAGACACCTGTGAACCCAGGTGGAGACTGGATGACCAGAAGTATGGCAAGACCCAGGGACTCCTGGGCCCAGAGGCAGTGACATAGCCACAGAGGACTAGAGTGGAGAGTGAAGCGTCCAGCTGATGTGAAGTGAGGGGAGATGCACAAGAACACCCATACTTGCAGATAGTAACCATTTGACCTGGCTTCGATGGCTGACTGATCAGAAAGGGGAAAAGAAAAAAAACAAAACAAAAACAAACAAACAAAAAAAACGAGTAACCTGCTACAATTTGATGAACTTTACCTATACTTATGGATGTAGTAGCTGAAAAAAGGGAACAAATCTTTACAGTGAGGATCACTCCCTCACTGTACAGGGAGTGATAACCTTGGTACACAAGGTTGACAGGGATGGGCAACTTAGACATTGGCTACCCAAAATGAGAGGGGGTTGCTATACAGGCAAGTCCTGTTGTGGTGATGTGGATTAATGCGCCAGACTGCAAAGCTGTTTGAACTGCAAGGTTGGAGGTTCAAGCTCACCAGTCACTCCTCGGAAACCCTATATAGGGTCGCTATGGGTTGGAACTGACTTGATGGCACTTAACAACAATAAAGGCAAGAAGTGACTGGCTTACAAGCTTTCAAGAGGGAGCCTAGTTCCAGATGGGGCCCGGGAAGGTAGAATCTTCACTGAATGATTTCCAATCTGTTGGGACCCGGATGGCGAAAGGAAATGGGGATAAGACTCTTGTGGTACAATAGTGAATGATTGCCATTAGGACGGACTGTGAGGGTAGGAAATATAGAGGTAGATGTTTTTTGACAAAAGAAGGGGAGTGATTGATTTTGCTGCCCAGCAGCGGAGGTCTCTGGGACCATCAAGGGAGAAGAGCCGAGAGCAGGACCCTACCCAGAGAGGCAGAGATGCCAGGGATGGAGAAGAGACGATGACATGGACAGATGGAGGGTCTGGGAACACTGAGCTCAGGGAAGGAGAGGGGCTGTGTGCTGACGACTGGGTGGCAGGCCTGTGGGGTGTACCCTTTGGTTATTTGATGATGCATGGAGGGGATTGTAATCATTGCAATGAAATGAAATGCAATATGATAAATGTAAAACTGATATTCTTCCATGTAAACCTGACAATAAAACTTATAAAACAAATAATAAAAAGTGGCCATGATACCATTTCCAATCTCCAGGCATCAATGTCAGCTAAGAACCTGTGTTTAATAATCCTCAAAATGTTTGAGTATTCTGTCCAAGTAAATGGTCACAAGTCCCTTTGGTGAAGAACTAGGAGAATTATTATCATGTATAAGGAGCCCTTGGGCTAATGCGTCAGACTGCCAAGTTGTTTCATCTGCAAGGTCGGTGGTTCAAGCTCACCAACTGCTCCTTGGAAACCCTAAGCATGGTCACTATGGGCCAGAATTGACCCTATGGCACGTAACAACAACAACAACATACATGTGGCGCTGAGGGTTAATGCACTGGAGTGCAAGGTAAGTTTGAACTACAAGGTTGGTTGTTCAAGCTTACCAACCACTCCTCAGAACCCCTCTACAGAGTCAAAACTGACTCAACAGCACTAAACAACAATAGCATAAAGAGCCCTGGTGGCATAGGGACTCATTTCTCTGTTGCTAACCAAAAGTTCAATGATTCGAACCCATCAATTACGTCATGGAGAAAGATGTGACCATCTGTTTCCATAAATATTACAGCCTTGGAAACCCTCTGGAGCAGTTCTACTCTGTTCTGTGGGGTCGTTATGAATTAGAATGGGCTCAAGGGCAATGGATTTGGTTTGGGTTTTTTTTTTTTTTTTTGTAGAAGTGTAGATACCACCAGGACCCTTAAATCTTTGCTTTGGATTCTTATTTTATAGAGGCTCTGGTAGCGTAGTGGTTATAAATTGGGCTGCTAACCTCACGGTCAGCAGTTTGAAACTACCAGCAGTTCCATGGGAGAAAGACAAGGCTTTCTGTTCCTGTAAAGATTTACAGCTTCGGAAACCCTATACAGGGTTGCTATGGGTCAGAACTGACTCAACGGCACTTAACAACAACAACAACAATATAGAGTTAGCTGGATTCAGAAGAGGATGTGGAATGATGTCCAATGGATCTTGGCTGAAAGCAGAGAACACCAGAAAGATTTTTACTTGTGCTTTATTGACTATGCAAAGGCTTTTGATTGTGTGGATCATGACAAGCTATGGACAACACTGGAAAGTATGAGTATTCCGGGACACTTAATTGTACCCATGAGGAATCTGTACCTGGACCAAGAGGCAGTTGTTCAAACAAACATGGGAACAATGAATGGTTTAAAATTAAGACAGGTGTGCGACAAGGTTGTATTCTTTCACCATACTTATTCA
>NW_006408568.1:13934354-13935941 GCF_000296735.1 Chrysochloris asiatica
CCACATTTTTCTTCATATAACCCACCTTCTTGGGTTATTTGCTCAGCATACAGGTTGAATAAGTCTGGTGAAAGAATACAACCTTGTCACACACCTCTCTTAATTTTAAACCAGTCAAAACCAACCAAAATTATGGATGGCTTCATTAAACAAAACTGTCAAAATATGAAGCAATTTTTTTCTCAACACTGCTTCCATCTAGATCTATACACTTCTGAAAGAAGTGTTTTTATCTCTCTAAGTGGTCTCTTAAGTTATTGAAAATTAAATTGAATGGATAAACATCAATAATCTAAGTATTAGTGAACTGAAATGGATTGGCATTTGTCATTTGAATATGACAACCACATGGTTTACTATGATGGAAATGGAAAATTGAAGAGGAATGGTGTTGCATTCATCATAAAAAAGAACATTTTAAGATCGATCTTGAAGTACAATGCTGTAAGTGATAGGATAATATCCATTTTCCTACAAGGAAGACTGGTTAATACAACTATTATTCAAATTTATGCACCAACAACTAAAGCTAGTGATGCATGAAATTGAAGAATTCTACCAACTTCTTCAATCTGAAATTGATCAAGCATGCAATCAGGATGTATTAATTATTATGGGTGATTGGAATGCAAAGGTTGGAAACAAAGAGGAAGGATCAGTAGTTGGAAGATATGACCTTGGTGACAGAAATGATGCTGGAAATCACATAATGACTTGTTCACTGCAAATACCTTTTTTAAACCACATAAAAGACAACTAAACACATGGACCTCACCAGATTTAATACACAGAAATCAAACTGACTACATCTGTGGAAAGAGATGATGGAACGCTCCATATTATCAGTTAAAACAAGGCCAAGGGAAAAAGAAGTGACTGGCTTACAAGCTTTCAAGAAGGAACCTAGATCCAGAGGGTGTGGAGGAAGGTAGAATCTCCACTGAGTAGTATTCAGTCTGTCTAGGTGGGGCTTGTGAAAGGAGATGGGGATAGATCTCTTGTGGTACAATAGTGAATAATTGTTATCAGGACTGACTGTGAGGGTTGGAAATATAAAGGTAGATGTTTTGTAGCAAAAGGAGAGGAGTGATTTACTTTGCATTCCAGGAGCGGAGGTCCCTGGGACCCAAGGAAGAAGAGCGAAGTGCAGGACCTTACCCAGAGAAATAGTGACACCAGAGATAGAGGCAAAGATGATGATGTGGAGAGATGGAGCGGCCAGGCACTCTAGACCAGAGAGCGAGAGGGGCTGTGTGCTGACGACCAGGAGGCATGCTTACAGAGTATACCCTTTGGTTGGTTGATGATGCATGGAGGGGATTGTAACCATAGCAATGAAATGATATACGATAGGATGAATGTAAAGCTAATGTTCTCCCATGTAAACTATCACATAATTCACAATAAAATATTAAAATGAAACAACACAAACCAAGGCCAGGGGAAGACTGTGGAACAGACCATCAACTGCTCATATGCAAATTCAAGCTGAAGCAGAAGAAAATTAAAACAAGTCATCCACAAGAGTCAAAATATGACCTTGAACATATCTCAATTGAATTTGGAGATCTCTAATATGGAGTTGAT
>NW_006408568.1:13939256-13952903 GCF_000296735.1 Chrysochloris asiatica
TGTTGGAAGAAGTGCAGCCAGAGTGCTCCTTGGAGGCCAAGATGGCCAAACTTCATCTCTCATACTTTGGACATATTGTCAGAAAGGACCAGTCACTGGAGAAGGATATCATGTTTGGTAAGGTGGAGGGTCAGAGAAAAAGAGGAAGAACCCCAGTTTGATGGACTGGAAAAGTGGCAGCATCAATGGGCTCAAGTGTGGCAACAATTGTGAGGTTGGCCCAGGACCAGGCAGTGTTTTGTTCTGTTGTGCATAAGGTCGCTAGGAGTCAGTACCAACTGGATGGCACCTAACAACAACAACAATATGGAGTAATGGTTATAAGTCGGGCTGCTAATCTCAAGGTCAGCAGTTCAAAACTACCAGTGGTTCCATAGGAGAAAGATGAGGTTTTCTGCTCCTGTAAAGGTTTATAGCCTCAGAGACCCCATACTGGGCCACTATCAGTCAGAATCCACTCCATGGCACATGACCACCATCACCAGCACTGTGGAGTCATGGTTTAGCATTGTAGGATAAAGCACAGGATGGCAAGGTCAGTTTGAACTATAATGTCAGTGGTTCAAACCCACCAGCCACTCCTTGTAAACTCTATACAGAGTCTACATGAGTCAGAACTGGCTAAATGGCACTTAACACCAACAATAACAACAACAACATGGCTCCATATAATAAGTGCGAACCATAAGGTCCAAGAAGCCCGCTAAACACCTCACTGGAGAAAGATGAGACTTCGTTCTCACTTGAAGATTTAAAGCTGTGGAAACCCTATTCAGGGTTACTATGAGTTGGAACCAACTTAACAATAAAACAATTGCTCTATTACATTGTTTTTGTTTTTAACTTTTTATTGTGAATTGACTGAACGTTTATAGAGCAGAAAATTGATTCCACATTGACCAAATCATATACTTTGCTTCATCACATGCCTGCAGTCCCCTCCATGCACTAATAGCCAACAGTGCTCACCCCTATTCACCTATTACACTCCTCCCTATGTCTCCTACCCCCCACACCACTGTTGCGCACTGTCTACCCTGTCACCCATATCAACAGTGTCTGTCCTCTAGCCCATGAGCAATTCTTCCTTCCACTCCACTCCCCCAACCCTCCTCACAACCATCATAGATTCATAGATTGTTTCATTTTTGTTTGTTTAACAATTATGAGAGTGAGTCAAAAATGATCCACACTCCAGTTATATTAAACCACCTATCCGTATCCACAACTGATGACAACATTGAGCATGCATGTGAAATGAGTCTGTTGAACAGACATGTGACAGTGGCTTATGTTATAAATCATTTATAAATCATCCATGGCTTGGCCTATGAAATAATCTATGACAGACTTGGGTTTCGAACAGTTTGTGAAAGATGGGTACTGAAATAACTCACAGAAGAGCATAAACAAGCATTTGGACATCTGCAAACAAAATTTGAAGCAATACTCAAAGGAAGGTAAAAGTTTCTTTTAAAATATTGTTACTGCATCAATGAAAAAATAGGGACAAATTTAAGGGCTCTAATACTTGTGATAGAAAATTATGCTGGAGAACACATGATAGAATTCTGCAAAATCAAATGATTTGTTCATTTCAAATACCTTCTTTAGACAGCATAACAGACAACTATACACATGGACCTCACCAGATGGAATACATGGAAATCAAATTGACTACATCTGCGGAAAGAGATGATGGAAAAGTTCCATATCATCAGTCAAAGGCCAGGAGCAGACTGTGGAACAGCTCATCAATTACTCATATGCAAATTCAAACTGAAGCTGAAGAAAATGAAAACAAGCCCACCAGAGCCAAAATATGACCTTCAGTATATCCTACCTGAATTTAGAGATCATCTGAAGAACAGATTTGATACATTGAACACTAAAGACAGAACACCAAAAGAGTTGTGGGATGACATCAAAAACATCATAGATGAAGAAAGCAAAAAGTCATTAAGAAGACAAGAAAGAAGGAAAAGATCAAAACAGATGTCAGAAGAAACACTGAAACTTGCTCTCCAGTGTAGAAGATGCTAAAGCAAATGGAAGAAATTAGGAGGTCCAAGAGCTGAACAGAAAATTTCAAAGATCAGCTCGAGAAGATAAAGCCAAATATTACAACAAAATATGCAAAGAACTGGAGTCAGAAAACCAAAAAGGAAGAACACGCTCAACATTTCTCAAGCTGGGGGAACTGAAGAAAAAATTCAAGCCTCAACTTTCGTTATTGAAATATTCCCTGGGCAAATTATTGAAAGACGCAGAAGGCATCAAGAGAAGATAGAAGGAATACACAGATTCAGTGTACCAAAAGGAAATGGTTAATGTTCAACCATTTCAAGAGGTAGCATATGATCAAGAATCAATGATACTGAAGGAGGAAGCCCAAGGTGCACTGAAGGAACTGGTAAAGAACAAGGCACCAGGAATTGATGGAATACAAATTGAAATCTTTCAAGAAAGTGAGGCAACACGGGAGGCACTCACTCATCTCTGCCAAGAAATTTGGAAGACAACTGTCTGGCTGACTGATTGGAAGAGATCAATGTTTGTGCCCATTCCAAAGAGAGGTGACCCAACAGAATGTGGAAATCATCGGACAATCACTTTGATATCCCATGCGAGTAAAGTTTTACTAAAGGTAATACAGAAACGGCTACAAGCATACATTGACAGAGAACTTCCAGAGGTTCAAGCGGATTCAGAAGAGGCTGTGGAATGAAGGATATGATTGCTGATGTCTGATGGATCTTGGCTGAAAGCAGAGAATATCAGAAAGATGTTTGTTGTTGTTGTTAGATACCATCAAGTCAGTACCAACCCATAGTGACCTTATGCAGAGCAGAATGAAACACTGCCCAATCCTGGGCCAACCTCACTACTGTAGTCATGCCAATCCATCTCGTTGGGGGTCTTCCTCTTTTTCTCTGACCCTCCACCTTACCAAACATGATATCCTTCCCAAGTGACTGATCCCTCCTGACAATATGTCTGAACTATGAGAGACGAAGTTTGGCCATCTTGGTCTCCACGGAGCACTCTGGCTGCACTTCTTCCCAAACGGATCTATTGGTTCTTTTGACAGCCCATGGCACTTTCAATATTCTCCTCCAACACCATAAATCAAAAGCATTCCATTCTTCTATGGTCTTCCTTATTCACTGTCCAGCTTTCACATGTGTATTAGATTATTGAAAATACCATGGCTTGGGTAAAGATGTTTACCTGTGCTTTATTGACTACACAAAGGCTTTCAATTGTGTGGATCATGATAAACTATGGACAACATTGCTAAATATGAGTTTTCTGGAACACTTAATTGTGCTCATGAGGAATCTGTACATGGACCAAGAGGCAGTTGTTCGAACAGAACATGGGAACACTGAAAGTTTTAAAATTAAGAAAGGTATGCAACAGGGTTGTATTCTTTCACCATACATATTCAACCTATATGCTGAGCAAATAATCCGAGAAGCTGGGTTCTATGAAGAAAAACATGGCTCCAGGATCAACTTGTGATATGCAGATGATGCAACCTTGCTTGCTGAAAGTGAACAGGGCTTAAAACATTTACTGATGAAGTTCAAAGAGCACAGCCTTCGATGTGGATTACATCTCAATGTAAAAAAAAAAACAAAAATCCTCACCACTGGACCAATAAACAACATTCTTATCAATGGAGAAAAGATTGAAGTTGTCAAGGACTTCATTCTTCTTGGATCAACTATCAACTCACGGATGCAGCAGTCAAGAAATCAAACGATGCATTGTATTAGGCAAATCTTCTGCACAAGACCTTTTAAAAGTGTTTGAAGAGCAAAGATGTCAGCTTGAGGACTAAGGTGCGCCTGACTCAAGCCATGGTATTTTCAATAAACTCATATGTATGCTAAAGCTGGACAGTAATAAGGAAGACCATAGAAGAATTGATGCTTTTGAGTTATGGTGTTGTAGGAGAATATTGAAAGTGCCATGGGCTGCCCGTAGAACCAACAGATCTGTGTTGGAAGAAGTGCAGCCAGAGTGCTCCTTAGAGGCCAATATGGCCAAACTTCGTCTCTCATACTTTGGACATATTGTCAGGAGGGAGCAGTCACTGGAGAAGGATATCATGTTTGATAAGGTGGAGGGTCAGAGAAAAAGAGGAAGACTCCAACGAGATGGATCGGCCAAGTGGCAGCATCAATGGACTCAAGTGTGGCAATAGTAATGAGGTTGGCCCAGGTTCGGTCAGTGTTTCGTTCTGCTGTGCATAAGGTTGCTATGGGTTGGTACTGACTCGATGCCACCTAACAACAATAGCAACAATACACAGGGCACACACAGACTACCAAACATTGCAAAAATTACGCAAAAAAAAAAAAGAAGACAAAGTAGATGATTTGGACATCCTAAAAATTAGAAACTTATGTGCATCAAAGGATTTCACCAAAAGAGTAAAAAGGGAGCCCACAGAATGGGAAAAAATCTTTTGTAATGATATATTAGACAAGGGACTAATTTCTGAAATCTATAGGACACTACAACACCTCTACAAGAAAAAGACAAATAGTTTAAATTTTTATTTAAAAAAATATATCATTACTGGTGACATGACATGGACTCATCACTACGAGCCTGAGAGTAATTGGAAGAGTATGGAATGGAAACATCCTTAATCACTGACCAAGAAAAAGTTAAAAAGTCAGCTGGAAAATCGATGCTTACAGTATTCTGGGATTCTCAAGGGCTGGTATCGGGACACTCTCAGGAAAAAGGTTCAGCAATCAACAGAGCTCATTAGTGAGTTGCTCACTGATGAGTTGAAGCCTAAACTTCAGATTAAATGCAGAGGACTGCTATCCAAGGGCATCTTGATCTTGCATGACAATGAACGTCCACACACCTCTGCCCACACTGTTGACCTCCTTCAAAAACTTCATCTTGAGGTGTTAAAGCATCCTCCCTATAGTTCTGATCTTTCTCCATTGGACTTTCACCTGTTTGGCCTCCTGAAAGCAGCCCTTTGAGGATGAAGATTCACCTCTGATGAAGAATTGATGACAGCTGTGCATTCATGGCTCATAGTTCGGTCAAAACATTTTTTAAATAAAGGAGTCTGAAAGCCTGTTGACAGATGAACAAAGTGTATTGAAAAATAATGAAATTATGTCAAAAAATGATGTATTTGTCTTTTCTAAAAATTGATTAAAATAAATTCTACAGTCAGAATGAAGACAATTTTGACCTAACTGCATACATAATTCACAGTTTCAAAGTAACAGTGGCACACACCTCCCATTCCAAACCCTTCCCTGGGATCAAGTCTCTATCTTGAGACATGAAGTGTTGAATTCTATCTTGAGACATGAAGTGTTGAATGTTTCCACAATTCTTCTTTGACTTGGATATTGGGGCTTCTCCCAGGTTGTAGTTCACCTGACACCGCAGCTCACTGGGGTCTAGCTTATCTGGGTTGTTGCTTTTGAGTCTTTGTGGAAGCAGAAAGTATCATCTTTCTCTCACAGAGTGGCTGGCAAGCTGGCTCTCATATCTTTGTTGTAGAGAGTCAATGCATATATCTGCCCAGTCTGCCATCTTGCCACTACATTGTATTTTTGTTGTTGTTATGTGCCATCAAGTCGGTTCTGACTCATAGCAACCCTGTATAGGGTTTCCAGGGAGCAGCTGGTGAGTTTGAACCATTGACCTGATGGTTCAAACCGATCTTGTGATCCAGTGCTTATCCTACAGCGCCACACTAGAACCCCTGTATTTTTTTAATTCATGGCAATATATTTGTATGTTTCATCACAATATGCATATAATACTTGTGTTGCTTGATTTCTTTCCTTTTTTTCTTGGCATAGTTTGACCTGTGTTAGGTATGTTTTTTTTCCTCCTCTGTGAGTTAAGTCCTTCCTAAACAAGTTTTTGCAGCGGTTTAGGTAGGAAATGTTTCCCTCCATCAGCAGCTAAAAGGATACTTACGATGCAGTTCCTGTCCTTTACCCTGCCTTAGTCACAGACAGCTTCCTACAAAAGGATGGTTCTTCATCCAAATGCAGTCCAAGAACACTCCCTCCATTGTCCCATTTCTACTGATTCAAACAAGGTGTGGTTTTGCTTATTGATTGACACAGGTTTCTGTGTAAGAGCTGTGTTCTTTTCAGTGTCTGAGATGTTCAGCTCTACAGAGAATTGTCCTGTGCTTTGTTTGACCTTCCCTGCCCACTAGAGCCCTTTCCTGTAATCCAGAATACGAGATGTCTTCGGGTTAAAGGTGGAGTCTATGCTGCTTCTTGTCATGTTTGTCATAGAAAACACCCATTCTACTTTTCCCTTTTAAAACTGGAAGGGTTTGTCAACTCTGGTTTTAATACTCAAAGCCAAAGCAAGTTTTTAATTTCTGAACTATAAATTTGATCTCATGAATTTCTAAGAAAATGGACTCATATATTTTCTATTGGAATTGAATAAAATCTAAAGACATCTATAATTTTAAGTCATAAAACATTGTGGTATACCACTGTGAGGTTGTCTTTGTCTGTGATTACTATGTGGAATAAGGCATAGAGAATAAGATAATACACTTTGTCTGTGATTACTATGTGGAGTAAGGTATAGCGAGTAAGAGAATAGACTTTGGAAATGGAGTTCTGGCTTCAAGTATTTAGAGTCCTTAGCCAAATAAATAACTTCTCTAAGATGCAATTCCTTAATCCATCCATGAAAATGATAATAGCTACCTTAGAAGACTGTTGTGAAGAAAAATTCTATGCTGTTGTTGTTAAGGGCTGTTGAATCCGTTCCAAGTCATAGAGACTGTGTATAGGGTTTCCAGAGAACAGCTGGTGAGTTTAAACCACTGACCTTATGGTTAATATTGCGACACTTATCCTACAGCGCCACACCCTGGTACATAGGAAGAGACTGATAAATGGTATGGTTTGTCAGAATGGGAATGATGGGAATGAATTGTTCAGAGCAATCCAATAGGAGTTTGGAGATGAAACTGTAGAACTCCAGAGAGACGCCTAGTGGTAGCATGTTTATGTTGTTGTTGTTAAGTGCCGTCGAGTCGGTTCCGACCCATAGTGACCCTGTACAGGGTTTCCGAGGGTGTAAATCTTTACGGGAGTAGAAAGCCTCATCTTTCTCCCGCGGAGCGGCTGGTAGTTTCGAACCGCTGACCTTAAGGTTCGCAGCCCGATTCGTAACCACTACGCTACCAGATACTGTTCTTTAATTAAATTGCCTCCTCATCACGAGGCAGCTTAATGTGTGGTGTTGTAGGATAAGCACTGGATTGCTAACGGCAAGTTCTGCTGTTCAAATGTACGAGCCACTTCTCAGAAACCTTATGCAGCGTCACTATAAGTAGGATCTGACTCAACTGTACTTAATAACAACAACCACCTCAAAGTCAGACAATCTGTATACTTATTGCAATTCAACCATTTGCTTGTTTTGTGACTTCAGCAACCTAATTTCTTTGAGCCTCAATCTTCTGTTCTGAAAAATGGTCATAATAACACTTGCATCATTGGATTGGAGTCCATCGGTGGTTCAAATGGTTAACTAAGTGGTTTGGCTGCAACAAATTTGGTGGTTTGTATCCACCCAGACACACCTTGGAAGAAGGACTGGTGGTTTACTTTGAAAACTGTATGGAACACAGTTCTTCTCTGACACACATGGGGTAGCCATGAGTCAAAGTTGACAGCAACTGGGTTTTTTGTTTTGTTTTGTTTTTTTGTTTTATCATTGGGTTATTAGGAGCAAATGGGCTGCACACGGTTGGCAATAGTTCTCCTATACAATTCTATGGATATATGCTTTTCCTGTGCCTTTGCAAAACTTGCTTCTTTTACCCAACTTCTAAGAATCTTTTCAAGGAGCGCTGGTTGATAAACACTGAATTGTGGACCACAAGGTTGGTGGTTTGAGCTCAACAGCCACTCCTCTGAAGAAAGATGAGGGTTTCTGTTTCCGTTAAGATTTGCAGCCTTGGAAACTGTATACAGACAGGGTCACTATGAGTCAGATTCAACTCCATGTCAGTGAGTGAGTGAACAAGTGAGTGAAGAATCTATCTGTTCACTCTTACCACCTTCTGGGCTGAGGGAGATTATACTAGTGAAGTGGGAACTGCTCCTAAGGGTGTTCTCTTTCTGACAAACAGAAATCTCTTCACATTTTTTACTTTCTTCTGGAAAAGAGGTTGAAATAAGATTTGGTGAGGAAGACATGGCTCAAAGAGAAATTTGAGGTTATGTTCTCTCATCTTCCTGCCTCCCCAATGTCTTACTTACCTCTGTGCTTAGCTGCTATCACCGCTCCTTTCACACTTTTACTTGATGGAGAGAGAGATTAAAAGTTGAAAGGGTTACTAATCCCTCAAAACCCTCTGATCACAGATAAACTCATTTCCCGATCCTGCCACGTAAGTCAGTTATCGACTTTGAGGCCCTGATCACACACTGAGGACCACATTAAGGTCTCCACTCAAAGCTGTACTCGTGATCAAAGTCCTGGAGCCAGTCTTACTTTCTGCCCACATACTCTGGGAAAGGCACGACAGGACATGACAGAAAAGATAACAGCCCCAAGAGTCACCTCAAATACTGCTAACTCAGGTATGGTTAATAGAGCTTTGAGTTCGCTTAAAGAGTGGGAATCTCACAGCTGGAAAGTGATCAAACTACCTTATCATTTTATTGGCAATTGTAGGTGTGTGCGTATGAAGATTTGGCATTTTAAAAATATCCACTTATGCTTACTCCTCCAGCCTTCTTCAGTTTCTGTCCACACTGTTGTTGTTATGTGGCACTGAGTTGGTTAGACTCATAGTGACCCTGGATAGGGTTTCCAAGGCTTTGAATCTTTCTCCCACTTTGGATCTTGTGTTTTCAGTCCAATGTTTATCATATGGAGCCACTGTGCTCCCTGTCCACACTATTGTTATTGTTGTTAAGTGTCGTTGAGTTGGTTCTGACCCATAACGACCCTGTATAGGCTTTCAGAGGAGTAGCTGGTGAGCTTGAACCGCCAACCTTGCAGCTCAAATGGCTTTGTAGTTTGGCATATTAACATACAGCGCCAGGCTTTGGTATTTCATTTCAGCCACCCTAAACATCTTCCTTATCTCCTTTCTTTCTAGAGCATCTGTCCTGCTAATTTACAATTTTTTATTAATTTTACCATTTACCTTCTGTTCTCCTCCCTCCAGACTGCTACTGGAGAAAAATCATGGCTTGTTTAGCTAAATGTCACACAAATATTTGTTCTCCAGCCTCATGTGGGTTCCCTGTTCCTTGTGCCTCTTAAATGTTTCTTGTCATGCTACTCTTCCAAGTCTCCACAATTTTATTTCTCCTTCCTGATATAAGTATGGCCTAGGTTACATGCCTCTATCTCATTAAGTCTCAGATTCTTTCTGTTTGTAAAATAGAAAAATAGAGGTAGTTTTACTTACCACTGATGGGAAATGGAGCAAGAGTTATGCTTTTTGTATACTATTAAATGAAGGAAATAAGATTTCTTCCTGAAAATTAAATTAAAATTCCCCCCAAAATGTATGTGATTGTATCTTTGGTCTGTAAACCAAAAATAGTCTGTAAAGGTGTACCCGAATGACTTAGGAACACACAGAACTCTAACCAAAAGGGACAGGCCATGGTAGCAAACAGACTGCAAACTGGAGACCTCATCATTTTGGTAGATAGGTTGGTAGATAGCAGGGGTTCTGGGTGATGAAAATGGTTAATGTGCTTGACTGCTAACTATAAAAGGTCGGAGGTTCGAGTCTACTCAGAGAGGCACCTGGGAAGAAAGACCTAGTGATTTACTTTTGAAAAATCAACTATTGAAAGCCCTCTGTAGCAGTTCTTCTCTGACATTTATGGGTCACCATTAGTTGGCAACTGGTTTTGATAGATAGCAGATTCAGCTTGAAGAGGTTCTTTAAGGGATTTCTGGACCTCAGAATCAGAGCCTTAACACACCCATCTATCTGTGCTTTGACCATCAGATGGGGAGAGACCCAGTTGAGACACTTTTGTCTTTATCTGTTTATCTTTCTTTTTTAAGAGCTTGGTAAAGAGCCAGAAACTATGAGAGACACTAAATAACTTTATTCTTGAGTGATTGTATTCTATTTAAAAAATAACTTCGTCTCTTCCTTTCCATTAATCAAATGTTGTTGTTATTGTTGTTGTTAGGCAGCATTGAGTAGGGTACTACTCATAGTGATCCTATGCACAATGGAATAAAATCCTGCCCATTCTTGTGCCATCTTCCCAACTGTTGTTATGGTTAAGCCCATTATTGCTGCCACTGTGCCAACCCATCTCATTTGGGATCTTCCTCTTTCTCATTGATCCTCCACTTTACCAAACATGATATCCTTCTCCAGGAATTAGTTCTTCCTGACAACATGTCCAAAGCATAAGAGACGAAGTCTTGCCATCTTCATTTCTATGGAACAGTCCGGCCATATTTATTTCAAAACAGAGTTGTTCATTCTTCTGGCAGTCCGTGCTGTACTTTCAATATTCTTTGCCAACACCAATCCAACTGCATTGATTTTTCTCCATTCTTCCTTATTCATTGTCCAGATTTTGCCTTGGGTCAGGCACACTTTACTCCTCAAAATCACATCTTTGCTCTTTACCATTTTAAAGAGGTCTTCTGTGCAGATTTTTCTAATGCAGTACATCGTTTCATTTCCTCACTCCTGCTTCCATGAGCATTGATTGTGGATTGAAGTAAAATGAAATATTTGACAACTTCCACTATTTCTCCATTGGTCATGTTATTGGACCAGTTATGCGGATTTTTGTCTTCTTTACATTGAAGTGCAAGCCATACTGCAGCTGAAGTCTTTGATCTTCATCAATACATACTTCAAGTATTCTTCGCTTCCAGAAAGTAAGGTTGTGTCATCTGCTTATTGAAAATTTCTAATGAGTCTTCCTTCAAGCCTAATGCTGTGTTCTTCTTCATATATTCCAGTTTTTCAGATTATTTGTTCAGCTTACAGATTGAATAAATATAGCTTAAAAACAAAACAAAAACATGACCTTGACATACACCTTTCATGATTTTAAAACATTCAGTCAGTATTCCCTTGTTCTCTTCCAAAGACTATCTCTTAGTCCATATACAAATAGGTCCTTCATGAGCACAGTTAAGTGTTTTAGAACTCCCATTCTTTGAAATGTTATCCATAGTTTGCTATGATCTACACAGTCAAATGCCTTTATATAGTCAAATAAACATCTTTCTGGTATTCTCTGCTTTCAGCCAAGATCCGTCTGATGTCATCACTGATATCCTTCTTTCCGTATCCTCTTCTTAAATTTCACTTGATTTCCTGGCAACTCACTGTCAGTGTACTGCTACAACCGTTTTTGAGTGATCTTTTGAGTGAAGATGCAGCATAACTTTACTTGCATGTGATGTTATTCAATAATGTCTGCATTCTGTTGGGTCATCCTTATTTGAAATGAACATGAATATGTATCTTTTCCAATTGATTGGCCAGGTAGCTTTCTTCCAAATTTCTTGGCATAGATGAGTGAGTGCCTCCAGTGCTGTATCCATTTGTTGAAACATTTGAATTTGTATTTCAGCAATTCCTAGAGCCTTGTTTCCCTGCAATGCCTTCACCATAGCTTGGTATCATCAGTTTTTTTTATCATAGGCTGCCTCTTCAAATGGTTTAACATTGACCAATTCTTTTTGGTAGAGTGATTCTATGTATACCTTTCATCTTCTTTTGAGGCTTCCTGCATCATTTAATATTTTACCCATAGACTCCTTCAGTATTGCAAGTTGAGGCTTGAATTATTTTTCTGCTATTCTTTCAGCTCGAGAAATGCTAAATGTGTTCTTCCTTTTTGGTTTTCTAACTCCAGGTCTTTGCACATTTCATTATAATCCTTTACTTTGTCTTCTGGAGAAGACAAATGTAATGTCTCCTTATAAGCCTAGCCTAACTAGAGGGTAGATATATGTTAACTCTGGTAATAGAGAAGGCAGTATGCAAGAAGAAGGAGGGTAGAAGAAGAATGATGAAGACAGGTGAAGACATGGGGAGGTATGCAAGGGCTAAAGGGGCTAGAGGTAGTGATATAGACACAACCTTGGAACACAGTTTCTGTGTGTACATACATGGATACAGACAGAGACTGAATGGGTATGGGAGGAAAAGTGGGATGCATATATTTATATTGTTGTTGTTAAATGCCGTCAAGTAGGTTCTGACCCATAGCAACCTTGCATAGGATTTCCAAGGAGCAGCTGGTGAGCTTGAACTGCCAACCTTGCAGTTCAAATCAACTTTGCAATCCAGTACATTCACCAGGACTCCATAATTTATATATCCACAGAGTCACTGTACCAAAAGGAAATGGTTGATGTTCAACTGTTTCAAGAGGTAGCATATGATCAAGAGCTTATGATGAAGGAAAAAGTCCAAGGGGCATTGAAGGAAATGGCAAAGAACAAGGCACCAGGAATTGATAGAATACAAATTGAAATCTTTCAAGAAAGTGAGGAAGCACAGGAGGCACTCACTCATCTATGCCCAGAAATTTGCAAGATAACTATCAGGCCAACTGATAGGAAGAGATCCATATTTGTGCCCATTCCAAAGAGAGGTGACCCAACAGAATGCAGAAATCATCGGACAATATCTTTGATATCCCATGTGAATAAAGTTTTACTAAAGGTAATACAGAAATGGCTGCAAGCATACATTGGCAGAAAACTTCCAAAGGTTCAAGCCAGATTCAGAAGAGGATGTGGAATAAAGAATATCATTGCTGATGTCCAATGGATCTTGGCTAAAAGCAGAGAATACCAGAAAGATGTTTACCTGTGCTTTATTGACTACGCAAAGTCTTTAGATTGTGTGGATCGTGACTAGCTATGGACAACATTGCAAAGTATGAGTATACCAGAACACTTAATTGTGCTCATGAGGAATTTGTACATGGACCAAGAGGCAGTTGCTCGAACAGAACATCGGAACACTGAATGAGTCTACCAACAGTTTGGAAGACACTCAAAATATGACTGAGGAAGAACTGCCTCTTCAGAATAGAGTTGACCATATGACATGAATGGAGGAAAGCTTTCTGGACCTTTATTCGCTGATGGAGCACAACTCAAAATAAGGAAAAACAGCTATAAACACCCATTAATAATTGGAACATGAAATGTACAAAGTATGAATCTGGGAAAATTGGAAGTTGTCAAAAATGAAATGGAACACATAAAGATCTATATATTGGTAATACTGAGCTGGAAGGAATCCTGGTGTGGTGCTGTGGCTTTATGTGCTAAACTGAAAAGTCGCTTTGAACCACAAGGTCAGTGATTCAAACTCACCAGCTGCTCCTCAGAAACCCTATTCAGGGTTGCTATGGATCAGAACTGACTCAACAACACTTAACAACAACAACAGTAAGCTGGAATGGACTGGTATTAGCATTTTGAATCTGACAGTCACATGGTTTACTGTGACAGGAATGTCAAATTGAAGAGGAATGGTGTCACATTCATCATCAAAAACAAATATTTCAAGATCTATTTTGAAGTATAATACTTTCTGTGGTAGGATAATGTTCATATTCCTACAAGGAAGACCAGTTA
>NW_006408568.1:13955869-13957269 GCF_000296735.1 Chrysochloris asiatica
AGGACTAAGGTGTGTCTGACCCAAGTCATGGTGTTTTCAGTAAACTCACATGCATGCAAAAGTTGGACCGTGAATAAGGAAGACCATGGAAGAATTGATGCATTTGAGTTACAGTGTTAGAGGAAGATTCAAAAGAAGATGGGAGGAATACATGGAGTCACTGTACCAAAAAGAATTGGTCAATATTCAATCATTTCAAGAGGGATCATATGATCAAAAACTGAAGATATTGAAAGAAGAAATCAATGTTGCACTGAAGTCATTGATGAAAAACAAGGGTTCAGGAATTGATGGAATACAAATTGAAATCTTTCAACAAACTGATGCAGAAGTGGACACACTCATTTGTCTACACCAAGAAATTTGGAAGACAGCTACCTGGCCAACTAATTATAAGAGATCCATATTTGTGCCCATTCTAAAGACAGGTGACCCAAGAGAATATGGAAATCATTGAATGACATCATTAATATCACATGCAAGTACAATTTTGTTGAAAATAATTCAAAAACAATTGCAACAATACATGAACAGGGAGCGGCCAGAATTTCAAGCCAGATTTAGACAAGGATATGGAATGAGGGATATCATTGTTGATATCAGATGGATCTTGGCTGAAAGCAGATAATAGCAGAAAAATGTTTACTTGTGATTTATTGACTATACAAAGGCATTTGACTGTGTGGCTCATAACAAACTAAGGATTGCATTGTGAACAATCAGAATTCCAGAACTCTTAATTGAGCTCATGAGGAATCTGTATATAGAGCAAGAGACAGTTGCTGAAACAGAACAAGAAGACACTGAATGGTTTAAAATCAGGAAAGGTGTGCGTCAGCATTTTATCCTTTCATAATACTTACTCAATCTGTTATCTGTACATGGACCAAGAGGCAGTTGTTCAAACAGAACATGGGAACACTGAATGGTTAAAATTAAGAAAGGTGTGTGACAAGGTTGTATTCTTTCATCATATTTATTCAACCTGTATGCTGAGAAAATAATCCGATAAACTGGGTTATATGAAGAAAAACATAGCATCAGGATTGGAGGAAGACTCATTAACAACCTGCGATATGCAGATAATACAATCTTACTTGTTGAAAGTGAAGATGACTTAAAATATTTACTGATAAAGATCAAAGAGCACAACCTTCAGTATGGATTACATCTCAATGTAAAGAAAACAAAAATCCTCACCACTGGACCAATAAACAACATTCTTGTCAATGAAGAAAAGATTGAAGTTGTCAAGGACTTTATTTTTCTTGGATCAACTATCAACACCCATGGAAGCAGCAGTCAAGAAATCAAATGGTGTATTGCATTAGGCAAATCTGCAGCACAAGACCATTTTAAAGTGATAAAGAGCAGAGACGTCAGCTTAAGGACGAAAGTGC
>NW_006408568.1:13958670-13968606 GCF_000296735.1 Chrysochloris asiatica
AGATGGATTGGCCAAGTGGCAGCATCGATAGACTCAAGCGTGGCAACAGTAGTGAGGTTGGCCCAGGATTGGGCAGTGTTTCATTCTGCTGTGCATAGGTCATTATGGGTTGGTACATTAATGATGTAGTTATAGCAAAGCTCTTAGGACCTTCATTTTCTGATGAGACACAAAACAAAATGAGGAGAAGGAGCTGTAAACATTCACTAATAATCGGAACGTGTCGTTAGAAAACCAAAGGAAGAACATGCTCAGCATTTCTCAAGCTGAAAAAATGGTGGAACAGAAAACCAAGCCTTGAATTGAGTTGAACAAATAATATGAGAAAATGTATTATATGAAGAAGAACATGGCATCAAGATTGGAGGAAGACTCATTAGCAACCTTTGACAAGCAGATGATACAACCTTCCTTGCTGGAAAGGAAGAGGACTTGAAATACTTACTGAGGACGATCAAAATCTACAGCCTTCAGAACAGATTGCACCTCAGTGTAAAGAAAACAAAAATCCTCACAATTGGCCCAATAATATGTCATGATAAATGGACAAAAGATTGAAGTTGTTGAAGATTTCATTTTGCTTGATCCACAATTAATGCTCATGGAAGCTGCAGTCAAGAAATCAAATGGTGTGTTTCCTAGAAATTTGCTGCAAAAGACCTCTTTAAAAGTGTAAAAGAGCAATGATGTCAGCTTGAGGACTAAGGTGTGCCTGACCCTTATTGCTATTTTCAGTTGCCTCATATGCACATGAACGTTGGACAATAAGGAAGATGGAAAAGAATCAATGTATTTTAATTATGGTATTGGCAAAGAATATTGAAAGTAACCATGGACTGCTATAAGAACAAACAAATCTGTCTTGGAAGAAGTATATCCATAATGCTCCTTAGAAACGTGTATAGCGAGGCTTCATCTCTAGTATTTTGGTCATGTTATCAGAAAGGACCAGTCCCTAGAGAAGGAGATAATGCTTGGTAATGGGTGGGGCCAGGGAAAAACAGGAAGACTCTCAATGAGAAGAATTGATAGACTAGCTGTAACAATAGGACCAAGCCTAACAAGAATTGTAAGGATGGCACAGAACTGGGCAGTTTCATTCTGCTGTACATGGGGTGTCTATGAGTCCCAGTGGACTTGACTATTCCTAACAACAACAGAGTCCTGAAGGAACTTGTTTTCATTTTTCATCTTCAGTTCATCACATCCTCTATTTCTTTGGTTTTCGATGGTTCCTTTGTACTAAAATGTATACTTAAATCTCTATTATTTTATTTATTTGCTTGAAATATTTTAAACAATGTTTTATTGGGCTTTCAGTGGAGATTTACACAGAAGTTTAAGCTCTCATTCAACAATTTCTACACAACTTGTCCAGTGACACTGGTTACATTCTTAACAATGCATACACATTCTCAGTATTTCTATTATGATTGTTCTGTTTCTATTTGCGTAGTTTCCCTCTCCTCTTATAGTCTTATCTTTGATCACATACCATTCTCATTGTTAACATAACAAATAATTGTTAACTACTTGGTCTCATAAAATGATTTTTTGAAGTAAAACAGTACTTATTGGTGATATTTGGGATTATTTGTTATTTAGCAGCTATAAGGTGACGTCAGTAGCTAATTTCAGTTCAAGGTTTGAAGAGTTGTTTTGTTTTGTGTTTTAGAAATTTAAGGTACTGCTCCACATTTTCCTCCCACCCAATCAGGTCTCTATTGTGATCCCTATAAGACTGGCAGGGCACTATCTAGCTCTTCTGTTCTGAAGGTAGATGAGACCATAGTTCAGGTAGACAATTTGTCCTGTAGACTAATTTCTTCTTTGAGTCTTTGCTTTGTCTTTTGCTCCAGACAACTAAAGACCAACAGTAGTACAGAGGGCTTTAAAAAGTACATGGGAAAATTAAATAATCTTTTAATTCCATTTAATCATGAAGTTTTTTAAGCCCCTTCATGTATATAATTGTATAAATGACCACTCACAAGTTTTTAAGACCCCAGACATTACTCACCAAACTAAATATGTAGAATATAAGTATGACCTCTATTATGCCAATTGACCAAGATGGCCTACAAGATTATATAGTCCTAAATCTTCAAATCCAGATCTCCAAGTTTTTGAGGTGTTTGCTTATGTCTAAGAAGTGTCTGTGTTTTATTTTATAAATGAATATATGTGCATGCAGTAACATAAATGCATACACATATACCTGTGTATGTTGTTGTTGTTAAGTGTTTTTGAGTCAGTTCTGACTCATAGTAATGCTGTATAGGGTTTCTGATGGATTTCAACTGCCGATCTTGAGGTTAGCAGTGCAGGGCCTATCTTAACAGCACACACACATTTCTAGATCTAGATCTAGATCTAGATATGTGAGAGAGATTGAGAGACAGAGTCCTAGTGTGGTGCTGAGTTAATGTGCTGGGCTGAACAGTTAGTTTGATCCAAAGGTTCAAGCTCACCAGTTGCTCCTTGGAAACCCTATACTGTGTCACTGTGGGTCGGAACCTACCCAACGGATATATGCCTACATACATTATATAATGAAACCTGGTGGCATAGTGAATTACTCATTGGGCTGCTAACAGCAAGTCAGCAGTTTGAATCTACCAGCTGCTCCACGGGAGAAAGATGAGGCCGTCTGCTCCTGTAAAGATTTACAGCCTCGGACTCTGGGCACACAACTACCACCACCACCACTACATAGCTATATACCTGGATATACAGTGTTAGGTTTTTGTTGTTGTTGTTTTTTGTGGTAGAAACAATTTTTATTCTTGATTGTCTCCCCCTGAGGAAGCAAGAATAAAGAAGCTAAGTCGTCCCCTGTGAAGAAGGGAAAAGCCAACAGTCAGACAGTATCTCGGGCAGGCTCTGTAGCTAGTGACACATTTTTACAATGTCTGGGTCTTGGTTATGTCATGATAACCAGATAATCCTCATACAAGAGCCACAAACTCAGAATTCTTCCCACTTCTCTTCTATGTGTCCCTTCCCAACTAAAGGAGAGGGAAAGGTGGGTTTGATCCCTGTGTGACATTGGTCCAGAGACCCAAACACACTTCAGAAGTTTCAGCATGGCCAATCTTTAAAATAATCCTGTGAGGTGGGAGCACCCATTTTGCCAAAGTGGTGGTCTGGTAGGAGATTCAGCAGCTGTGCAGTCTTCCCCTGCCTGACCACTTGAGCTGAACAGCTAGAGCCTACCACCAGGGCAGTCCTGGTAGAAGGTCCATGCTGGCCTTCCTCTGGGACACCCCTATCAACTGTCCTGACAACTTGTGTAAGTGGGGTTGCCATTCCATCAGCACAGAACCTGACTCTTAAGAGAAGATGATGAAAAGTTAGAAGCAAGTTAAGGCAAGAGAGAAAGAGAGAGTCTCAATATATTTGCTAGTCTCTGTAGGGGTTACTGGAGTCCTGATGTGGCGCTGTGGGCTAATGCATCAGACTGCAAAATCATTTGAACTGCAAGGTCAGTGGTTCAATCTCACGAGCTGCTTCTTGGAAACCCTATACAGGGTCGCTATGGGTTGGGATCGACTCGACAGCACTTAACAACAACATAGGGGTTACTATGTGGCAAGGACTGTAGTACTGATGAAAATGTATCAGCCAAGTGGAAACCAAATTAAAGAACAAAGTCTCCCTACCATACCCAATAGGCCACTTTGATTTACAGTTTCTCACCAGGCGGTCTCCAGGGAGGTTTTAAACATCCTTTATCTTTTGCACTAGATTTGAAGTTGGTTTTTGGAAGTTGCCTACACGTGTTTGTTTTTAACGGGGTCTGGGTGCCTGTGGCTTGGTGAGGACTGGTGGTTCCCATGGTGCATTCGTCGCTTGCCTGGGGTTCACTCACTTGCTGCAGCACTTTTTGAGGCAGCTTCTCTGAGTGGGCGATCCATTCTTTCATTAAGTCTAAAACAATGGGGCTAAGACTGACCACACCTCCGTAGTAGTTTCTGGCCTCTTCACAGCTGAGGTGGTTCACCACATCATGCGGATATTTGGCTCTGAGACTGCTTAAGTCGCTGCTTTGGCTAACAAGAGTTTTGCATTTTTCTAGGAGGCTGTTGGTGACTGGGGTGCCAGAGTGCAGGGCTTCAAAGCACTGACAGAGCTTGCTCAGCTCTGTACATATGTCCAGGAACATGAGCAGAATCCGCCTGTTTGTGGTGGTGTTGCAGCTCTGCACCTGTCCTACGCTGATGATGGGCCGGATCTTGTCTTGGGTGTTTTGTAAGGTTTATGACATGCTCCAGAGCAGCAATGAATGTGAACTGCTGTTGTTGTGTATGTCTGTTCGACATTTCGAAGAAGTTCTTTCACCTCATTCATTGTCTTCCTTGGAAGGGGTCATTGATGAGTAGGCAGGTCATTGTTTGTCTGAGAGCAGTCTCCACCTCACAGAGCGTCCTGAAGCTGGAGTGACTCCGCGGGTGTCTGCCAGTTTTAGGTTATTTTTACTGTTATATCAAAAGGATATAGGCCATAGCAATTATGAACAGCTCCTTTTCCCGTGTAAAGTGATATCATTTACCTTCATCAAGCTGTGTATAGTTTAACCTCATTTGGTGATACCTTTCCCATCATCAAAAATACAATGTCTACTATTAGTGATGCTGTAGGATAAATACTGGACTGTTAGCAGTTCAAACCGACCAGCTGCTCCTCAGGAGAAATCTGAGGCTTTCTGCTCCTATACAGGGTCACTAGGAGTCAGACCAACTCCATGGCATGTAACCACCACCACTACCACCAGAGAGGCTTGGTGTGGCACTGCAGTATATGGACTCTATACAGGGGTTGCTATGAGTCAATGGCACTTAAGAAAAACAAAAGAATGAATTCCCCTTTTCACCCACATCCTTGATAACCACTCATCAACATTTATCTCTGTATATTTATTTGTTCATGTCATTTAATGGAAGTGAGAACATACACTATTTGGGTTTTTTTTATATATTATGTTTTTATTGTGAATTGAGTGAAATTAATCATACAATGTATTTCATCTCAGTGATCCTCTCAGTGTAACATTACTTATCTTCCTCCCTGCATTCATTTCCTGTTCCCATTCCTTCTTTCCCCACTCTTCTGAATTTTATCTTTGGATAAATACTACCCTTTTTTGTTTCTATGATGTGTGTAACCTTACTAGTGCTATCTCCCTATGTACCTATTTTTTGGCTGAAAATTGAATCACGGGGATGAGTAAGGGCCATAGTCTTGGGGTTTCACTAGTCTCCACTTTATTAAGCATCATGTCCTTCCTTCTTCAGGGTCTCACCTCTCAAGACAACATGTCCCAAGAAAGAGACACAAAGTCTTGCCATCTTCACTTCTAAGGAGCATTCTGAATGTACTTCTTCCAAGACAGATTTATTTTTTGTTCTGGCAGTCCATGGTACTTTCAATATTTTTTGCCAACATTACAATTCAAATGGCCATCCCACTGAATGTGAAACGCTATATCTCTATCAGCATGAAATATTTTTGACTCCCAATTTCAGATGTCAAAGCCATCATAATTATACACAAAGCCCCACTTTCACTTCGCCTCCCAACTTTTGTTAGGCTTTAATTTGTAAGGTTTATGACATAATGCACTGGACAAAAAAGGTCGGTTTGAAATGCAAGGTCAGCGGTTCAGACTCACCAGCTGCTCATTGGAAACCCTATACAGGGTCACTATGAGTCATGATCTTACAACAACAACAACATTCATTGCTGTAATCCTAATTTCTATATCCATTGTTTTCTTAGTTTTACAATTCAATCAATTCAATGCTCACTGCTAGTTTGTTTTTTTAAGCAGTTTCCCGGTTCATCTTGCTCATGGTATTTTCCACTTTTTACATATAAATGAACGTTTTTCAAAGAATTAAAACGAAGGACCAGGAGAAACGGTCTCTCCCTCTCCCCCGAAGTTACTATCACCCTCTCTCCAAATGTTATGACATTTCAAAGACGGAGCCGCCAAGGGAGCAGACGTAGGGGATTCATGCAGTGTGGACCTCCCACCATCAGGGGGCACTGTGGAAGAGGCGCCCGCGGCGCAGGCGGTCCCTCTCTCCCGGCAGCACACGCTCCCTGACCCCCGCGCCGCGGAGTCTCTTGCGAATTTGGCGTAGGGCTTGGCGCCAGCCGTAAACTACGATCGTCGGTAGGTTTACGCAGAGTGCGTCCAAACCTCTCTTTTCCGCGGCGCTTCCGGGCTCGGTACGGAGCTTGCGCGCCTCGGCCCCAGGCTCCGCGCTGCCGCCGCTCCGGCCCATGGGGAAAGTCGGCCGGGCGGACCGGGTAAGTAACCCCTTTCGCCGCCACGACGGCGGCCTGGCGGGGAAGCTGGGACAGGAGCGCCTTCCCTGGACACAGCAGGACATGAGGCCGCAGCTTTAGGCCTCGCCGTGGAGGGAGCGGGAGGTTTTGACCCGGTCCAGCTGCCGATGATCGCCTAGTCCAACTCTGGGGTCCCTCTCTCCCTGCGCTTCCTCTTCTCGCCCCTTTTGCCGCGGTTGTCCTTTGCCTCCGGCTCTCGTCCTTAGGCTGCCCCCGGGGAGTCTGGCCCCGGCCTCCTCCACGTTTCTCATCGCCCCTCGCCACCGCGCGCTTGGCTCTCCAGCCCCTCGCCGCGCCTCTGCCACTTTTTCTTTATCTTCTTCCTGTGACCCAGTTCCTTGCCTTTCTCCTCTTCCCTTCCTGTTTGTGTATTTCAGTCTCTTTTGGACTAAAGAACGTTCCTTTACGTTGTTGACCATGAAAAAGTTTATTGATCTCTAACCCCCAACCGGCAGAACAGTATGTCACCTGTGGCCCAGCTCACTTGTACCGTCCCAGGGCTCAGGGAATGGAGAGGAGAGAAGCCATTTCCACCAGACTCTTGGAACTGGAAATTCCAGGTGTTGGCATCTTTCAGAGATTGGAGCTTACATGGACAAATGCAGGAAGACTTGACTCCGACATTACCTTTTGAGTAGCGTCTATTTTTGTCCAATGTATTATTGTGGATGCATCCTGAGTAAGATTCTGCCCCTCCTGGGTATGCCTGGATGGAATGATCTGTGGTCTGGAAAGTCTTCAGCGAGGAGGTGATGTTTATGCTGGGGGTTCATTTTGCTATTTTGTAAGAAATCTAAGACGTGGAAGAGCCCCTGCAGAGAAAATAAGTGCAAAAGTAGCAGAGAAGTGAAGCACTGTAATGCAATCTGGAAATTGCTGGGGAGATTCAAGAGGAAGGTTTAAGGGACAGTATTTGGAAGGGTTGTCAGGTCTGATTGTGGAGGTTCTTTGAGAAGAAAATAAGTTTGTATCTGGAAAAACGAGGCATGTGTGTGGAGAATGGGATATTCTAGGTAAGTGCAGATTTCTTCACTGCTCAAATAAGGGGGTAGGTGAGGATTTCTGTGGCTCTGCAACAGGTGGAGAGTTTAAAGGGTGCAACTCAGTTTCCACATTTTACTGGGTAAAGGTTGTAGGCATTTTGACAGAATAATAAGGATTTTTAGGGGGTATAGAGTAACTAGTAAGTTAAACAGTGTTTTTAGAGTTCTTTAAGCAATGACTGTGCTTGGAGTAGAAGAGGTAGGTTGTGTGATAGAATTATAAAGTGGGAGCAGCGTTGGCAATAAAGAGCTGTTCTGGTTGTGGAGGGTAGTGATAATTAAAGATAGCCTTTTTGGAAAACTAAGAAATTTAAGAGAATTGTACAATCCCAGTTGCTACTTTATTAAATGTGTTTCTTTTTACCTGATGTGTTTTAAAATTACTTTCTAGACATTAACTTCAAACATTCCCTAGCAGGGATACAGATGATACAGGCCTAGTCATCCTTTAAGCCTTTCATAGTAGTGAATTGTGAAGGATATTCAGGTTTATACACTCCAGCATGTGGTATTTTGGTAATGGAGTCTATGAGAATGAATGGAAATACTAAGCTGTGAAAAGGAAATACTAAACTGTCAACCTGATTTAGAAAATGTCTTTTACAATCTCTTAAAAGACATTATCAATGTTATGGAGTCCTGGTGTAGCACTGTGGGTTAATGCGCTAGACTACAAAGTGGTTTGAACTGCAAGGTTGGCGGTCAGAGCTCACCAGCTGTTCTTTGGAAACCCTATACAGGGTGCTATGGGTCCGAATTGACTCAATGGCACTAAAAACAACAACATGAATATTATACATGAAGCAAATGCCTTTCATAGTAATGTTGTTGGTTTTGTAGATATCAAAGCACATCACCTCTCATATTTCCCTTTCTGTGTATACTCGCCATATCCTTTAGGTCTCAAAGAGGATGATTTCATTTTATGATAATGAATCTGCTTAGTAATAAAGTGTTTCTTCTTATCAAGCCTTCTTCATGTAGAATTATAATAAGAGCAAGCCATGCATCCATGGGTGGATAATGAGAGTTTCTTTATTGTGATTCGCCTAGTTCTATGATATTTAAATTCAGTGAAGAAGAGAAAAGTAGAGAAAGAAAGCTCTTCGGTATTTTAGGATGTACTGATTTTAGGGTATTCAGAACTTAGACCTTGACTCGTTTTGGGTTGTTTGGTGGTAATAATGTTTCTTCCATTGTATAATACAATTTAAAATTTACTAGTTGTCATCAAGTCTACCTCAAGTCATGCCAACCTTACATACATCCAGATAAAATGTTGCAGCCCTGCATCATTCTCAAAATCACTGGCATGTTCAAGTCTATTGTTGTGGCTATTGTGCCAGTCTGTCTTAGCCAGGGGTCTCCCTCACCTTTGCTCGTCCTCTGCTCCACCAAACACGATGTCCTTTGCCAGCAACTGAGCCTTCCTTATGACATAGCTGAGATCCATAAGGTTTTTATTATTTGGTTTTTGCAAGTAAATTGCAGGTTTTTTTCCTAATCTGTCTTAGTCTAGAGGTCTGCCGTGTACCATGGGTGGCCCTGCTGGTATTTGAAATACCAGTGACGTAGCTTCCAGCATCATAGCAACACTACAAGTCACCAAAGTATGACAAACTGATGGATGGTGGGTACCATACTTATCCAGTTAACACTTAATCCAAGTTACAGATCTACAGATCTTACTGTTTAATAGGAATATGATTTAAACAAATGCATTAACATTTTCTGCCCATTCACTGATAAATTTAGAGGATACTTATGATCAAAATGCTCCAAGCATGGTGCTAAGCTTGAAGTGCAAGGATAAACACAAAAACAAGCCCTGTCTTTCAGGGGCTTGTAGTATAGTAGGAAACATGTAAACCAGTAGGTATAACAAGTAAAAGTTACTATAACTACAGTACGAATGTTCAGGGATACAAATTAGGCATAATCACTAAAGGCTTCCAAGAGGCTCTTGAGAGTTGAGTAGGTTGGGACACTTTTGAGAAGATGATTTCTCTTCCGTGTTCATTTTCTGTCAGTTGCACATATTTAAAAAAAATACTTTGCCAGCTTAGGTGGAATCTGGAAAAGTCATAATTCTTCCTTCTGGCAGAACCATCTTTGTTTCTTATTTTAAAATGGAACACATATGCAAGATTAATTGAAGGGTGGTGTTGCTGTTAAAAAAAAAAAAGATTTGTGAGCAAATATTTTAAAGAAGTTATAAGAAGGAGCTGTTTGCTTCATGTTTACATTTGATTCTGGCTTCTTATGGTATATTTAATTGTTTGAAAGGATTACTTATTACCTGGGACCAGAATTTCATGAAGTAAGTCATCAAAGTAGTATCCCAGAATTAATACAATTAAGTTTGGACCTCAGTGGAATCTTGTTAATACATTTGTTACATTTCAGTGTTGCAGTAGGGAGAGTGAATGAATAAGCAAAGTATATTCATAAATGCTTAAAATAGCTGAAGTAAAATATATACACACTATTTAAGGAATAGATACAATGTTGTTGTTGTTAGGTGCCATCAAGTCGATAC
>NW_006408568.1:13970256-13972707 GCF_000296735.1 Chrysochloris asiatica
AAAAAAAAAAGGTGGTGAGAACAGGATTCAGGGTGATGCTCACCTTTGGTTTCATATGGATGAAATGGACGGAGCCATGTGGTTGTGATTTCTTGTCAAACCGAAGTGCTTGTAGAATCGTAATAAGTAAAAAAAGGCCATGTACCCCATGGGTGGGTAGTGAGAGCGTGTCTTTATTATGATTAATCTAGTTCTGTGAATATGAGAAAAACAAAGGATGAAAACTCTTTTGCACTTACTACTAAGTTTGCAGAGTGAAGCAGATCAGATGGAATTATCAACAAATCTTCAATTTAGATCGGAAGTTGAATCAGAGGAACAAATATAGCAACAAAATATTCATTAAATATAGAATTCTTAAATTGGAGTACTCTATTTATTGGAGACAGAGTTCTTTAAAACTACTTGGTGTTTTTTTGTTTTTAATTCTAAGATTTGGGGAAATGTTTCTATCAACATTTACACTGTGGTCAAGAAATGTACACGTTTATTAAAGAGCAGCCTTGGGTTGCTGTGGGTCGTAATCTACTTGACTGCATGGAATTTGGTTTGGTTCCTTTGAATTTTAGAGCTTAAAAGTAGAGTTTAAGGATGGGTATGCAGACATAAACAATGACAGTACTAGGTTGGAAGCACAGTGTGAGAAAGCCTCTGAAGTTTTGGTGTATTGGTCTTCCTTCTGACCAAAGTAATTGTTGACCAGAAATTCCTGAAGAGATGGCTTTCTCTTGGCAAATAGAGTATTAACTATATGTTGGGCCAAATTTCCTATTAGCTCAGAGTCAGACTTTGGTTTGAGGAGGTAGGACAGCAAATGTGATACACTGGGCCTAGATTTGTGGAAATTTACGAGAGTGAATTAAAATAGTTTCTGAAGTGGACACCAGGGGATTCATGCAACTTTGAAGACATCATACTTCACCCATACTTAGTTAAGGAATTCCTTACTTTTTCTTGATTTGGCCTCACTGTTTCAAGTCTAGTGACACAAGGCATTGCTAAGTTCTTGAATAAAACTTTGCTAGGCACTGAAGACAATGGACATTTTTATTTGTTTGATTTGTTCTCTAAGGAAATTGTTTTTCAGCACTGCTTTCAGCTGAACTGGTGAGTTGTTAGGAAACCTTAGTGGGGAGGAGAACTACGGGCATGGGTCAGATTGTACTCTAGTTCTGCTGTGCATAAGGTCGCTATGGGTCGGTACCGACTCGATGGTACCTAACAACAACTCCGTAGACACGAGCGTGGCAAGATTTTGTCTCACGTACTGGATATGTTGTCAGAAGCTGCCAGCCCCCCCAGAGAAGAATGTGCTTTGTAAAATAGAGGGTCAGCCAAAATAAGATCCTTGATGATTGACGCAGTGACTACAACAGTAGGCTCAAAATTCGGCAAGATTGTGAGGGTGGTTGGTACAGGACTGCACAGTGTTTCGTTCTCTTGTTTCGTTGCCTAGCACATGGGGCTGTTATGAATCAGAAACCAACCCGACACCACACTGGGACTCCAAGAGGATACTGTTGTTGTTGTTGTTAATTACCATGGAGTCAGTTCCGACTCACAGTGACTCTGCACAGGGTTTCCGAGGCTGTAAATCTTTACAGGAGCAGAAAGCCTCATCTTTTTCCTGTGGAACATCTGGTAGTTTCGAACCGCTGACCTTGAGGTTAGCAGCCTGTTTTGTAAGCACTACGCTAACAGAGCTCCTTACTACATAGTCTAAAGTCAGGAAAAGTGTGTGTCAGGGTTATATCCTTTCATGCATATTCAATCTATATGCTGAACACATAATCAGAGAAGCTGGACTATATGAAGAATACAGCAGCTGGATTGGGAGAAGGCTCAGTAACAATCTGTGACATGCAGATGACACAACCTTGCTTGCTGAAAGTGAAGAGAACTTGAAGGACTTGCTTGTGAAGATCAATGAGTACAACCTTCCATGTAGATTATAGCGTAGTATAAAGAAAACAGAATCCTCAAAAGTAGACCAATAAGGGGGAGAAAAAGGAATAGCCAGAAATACCACCATAGATATTGTAAGTCCGTCTTCTGTCTATAACTTATTGGAATACCTAAAATGGGGCTACAACATGCCCAGTGAAGGAGACTTCCTGTGGAGCCACTGCATTACATAAGACCATAAATGGAATCCTGAACAGCATCCAGAATCTTTAGAGGTGGGAAATTTCCACTTGAAAGGACAAGCACACCAGCCTGGAGTGGCAAGAAGAACAGAAGATACTTCTTGAAAGAAAGACCAAGAGGAAAAATACAAAACAATAACAGCAGTCTGTCTGATTACTACAAGAACAAGCAAGTTGCTCACCCAGGAGACATCAAGGCAAGTGGTCGGGTCCCCTTCGAGCAAACTCCCTTCCAAGACTAAGACTCATTGGGAATACCATGCTCATCACCGATAAGGGGAAGTGAGGGAAAAACAGCCATGAA
>NW_006408568.1:13973927-13983814 GCF_000296735.1 Chrysochloris asiatica
CAACAATCAACACTTACAGAAGCAGTTTTTAGGAAATCAAACACCATATTACATTGGGCAGATTGGCTGCAAAGGACCTCTTTACAGTGTTAAAGAGTAAAGATGCTACTTTACGGATTGAGATTTGCCTGCCTCAAGCCATGCATTTTTAGTCCAGTTATCTGCATGTGAAAGGTAGACAAAGGAAGAATGAAGAAGAATTGATACATAGAATAAATGTTTCTGTCTTGAAAGAAGTCAAGTCAGAATGTTCCTTGAAAGCGAGGATGGAAAGTCTTTGCCTCACGTACTTTGTCCATGTATATCAAAGGGACCAGTTCCATGAAAAGGGCATCAAGCTTAGTAAAGTGGAGGGTTATAAAAAAGCAGGAAGACCACCAAGATGGATTGACACAGTGGCTGCCGAAATGAACTCAAATATCCTAATTGTGAGGATGGCGTAGAATCAAGCAGTGTTTTCATTTCTGTCATTTTTTCTCCTAATGTATAGTTGTGCATTTAAAGTTTTTCTTTATAAAAAGTGTAGCAAATTGTGACCCATCAGCTTGGTAATTGGTGTTTTGTAAGCTTTTCTTTTTTGCTATTTATACAAAATAGAATTTAAAAATTTTTAAATGTTTGCATATGCATGTTTAATAAAGCTCTGAATGTAGATAGAACTTTTCTTTATGCTGCAGAACAGAAGGATTTCACTCATGAATCACTTGACATGATCTATTTGGGTAGAAAAACTAATGCTAAAGGTTTATTTGTTTAGGGAATACCTGAGTATAGCTTCATACATTAGAAGAGGCGCTGCATTGATGGTATCAGGAGTCTTGCTTCTGTTACTTAAGGGGCCTGGACTAGAATCTCCCACAATGCCTTTTACCTCTAACATCCCTGATGTAATGGCAGTACAGGGTTTGATAGTTTTACTTTTTAATCCCCATTGCCTTTGTCTTTCAGCATTAAACTGCAAAGATGTCCCTCTATGATGACCTGGGAGTTGAGACCAGTGATTCAAAAACAGAAGGCTGGTCCAAAAATTTCAAACTTCTTCAGTCTCAGCTTCAGGTGAAGAAAGCAGCTCTCACTCAAGCTAAGGTAAACCTTGGGTGTGAGAGTAGAAGTCTGCAGGATGGGTTTCTTGTCAGGACTACAAATTATTTGGTTTTAGCTTGCCTGCCTTCCTTTTTACTAAATGTACAGGGTTAAACATTTGTATGGGGAAAGACTGGGTAGAGGGAATGAAGATTTTAAGGTCAGTTTGCACCTCCTAACTTCTGGGATTAAAAATCTTCCAGGGAACTCCTAGCAGTGTTACTAATTTTCAAATTTCAATATGCTGAAAATTTCCTGAGAGTTTGTCTACCTTTTCTTGCTTTGCTCTTAAATTTCTTAAAAATGTTTTAAATTTCAATGTTGACGCTATTTCATGTGTTAGTTTTATTCATGAAGGCCTAAGTTTTTCTTTTTTAAAATGACTATCCTGGGAACAATACTAATATTCATATAAACTCACTTGGACCTTTTAGTAGACACAACTAGTGGACAGTGTTAGACTGTTCATTGGAAGATAACAAAATAAATAAGCCCAAGTCAACAATATACTTGAGACATATTGTTAAGTGGAGACAGTTCTGACTCGACTCATAGGGTTTAAATCTTGTATAGGCTGTAAATCTGTGTTAGCAGAAAGGCTCATCTTTCTCCTAAGGAGCAGCTGGTGGGCTCTGATCGCTGACCTTCTAGTTAACAGTTCAGTGCTTACCCTAGAGACATATATTAACTGGATAATTAATTCTTAGTCTTCCATTTAAAGATGTCAGCATTGTGGATTACTTGCAGCTAACAATTGTTTCCAAATCCTAGATAATTTGTTCCTTCCTGACCAGTATACCCCTGACCTACCTTTTTTTCTATACTGTCAATGTTTAAATTGAAACTATAGTTTTAAAACCAGCTTATATAAAATAAAATTGAGAAAATAAATCCTTCTAAAATATAAATGTATTTAAAAAGCTAAATATAAGTAATTTATGGATTACATATGGATTGTATGTACTAAGAGTCTGTTGTTAATGGTCGGAATTATATTTTCATCTGAAACCTAGTCTCTTAGATATCTCTATCAGTATCTGCTTTAGTTTCATTTATGCTTCTCCGTTTACTTACCCAAATATATTCTGAAAAGAATATAGAAAATTATATTCTGAAAAGAATATAGACAATTATTAGAAAATCTCTTGAGATACATACTGATTTCTTTTTAATTGGTCAAAATAAAAGTTGCCCGTGAAATCTCTTCTGATAATTTTTTAACTTTTTTTTCAGAATGCTATGCAAGGTGAGTATTTTTGAGTGTAAGTGTGAAGGAAAATTAAGATACTGTGCATTGATTTCTATTAGACCATTAATTAAATTAATGAGTTAACTAGTTTACCCTTTACTCTGAGTAATAGTTGATCTAACGAAATCTGTAAAATATTTGATAGAGAAAACTACCTATAATTGTGGTTTTTGTCTTTATTTCCATTTAATGTATACATATTGATTACAAAATAATAACATGATAAATGAAGAAAACATTGAAGTTGTCAGCGACTTCATTTTACTCGGATCCACTATCAATACTCGTGGAAGCAGCAATTAAGGAAGCAAATGATGTATTGCATTAGACAGATCCTGCTGCACAAAGTGTTCAAGAGCAAAGATGGCAGTTAGGACTAAGGTACGCCTGACCCAAGCCATGGTATTTTCAATAGTGAATTCACAGTGAATACGGAAGACCTTAGAAGAGTTGATGTATTTGAATTATGGTGTTGGAGATGAATATTTAAAGTTCCATGGGCTGCCAGAAGAACAAACAAATCTGTGTTGGAAGAAACGCAGCCAGAATGCTCCTTAGAATCCAGGATGGTGAGACATCATCTCTCATACTTCAGACATATTATCAGGAGGGACCAGCCCCTGGAGAAGGACATCATGCTTGGTACTGTGGAGGAGGGTCCACGAAAAAGAGGAAAACCCCCAGCAAGATGGATTGGCACAGTGACAACAGCAATAGGCTCAAGCATAACAATGATTGTGAGGATGGCACAGGGTTGGGCAGTGTTTCATTCTGTTGTGCACAGTGTCACGACAAGTCTGAACTGACTTGACACAGCACGTAACAACAACAAAATTATAGAAAAGTATGTGATTTTGATCGTCCACTCACAGGCTTGTCCTTTAAACTTGGTATTCACTTCGTGAATGGTATAGTTGATATTTGGATTAAATTTTGTTTGCTTACATTTTCGTCCAAGAGATGGTCTATTTTCAAGCCTTTTGTAATAAAAATGAAAATTTGTAACCTTTTAAAGTACACAGAAATTTGTGTCTTTATGATCAAAAGTTCTAGTGAGCACCACCATAACCCTGTGATCAAATTTAGCATTGCTAGGTGACAGCTTGATACAAGGCCCCCTGTTGTGATGCAAAATGAAGTACATTGGCTTAGTTATCCAATTTCCTTGCCAAAAAGCTTTACATTGAATCTATCAAACCTTTACACGTAATGTCTAGTTTTCAGGAATTACAGGGTATAGACATACAAGTTAAACTGCACCACCAGGAACAATCAGACAGGTCTACAATGTGCAACATTTTATAAAACTGTGTGAGAGAAGAAAACAAAAGAGGAGATAAAGGTGGTGGTGGTGCAACAGAGAAGAGGGACTCTTCAAAATCAAGAGAGTACAGAGATTTTAAAACCAAATACGGGAAGTTTGGTATAATCCTAGTTGTTGTTTTTTTAATGTAATTACTATTTTTAAAACATTTTAGAGGACAACAAGGAAAACTGAATGAACTGGATAGGCAGTGCTGCCAGGGGTCATTGTTGTTTTTCTTAGGGATGATAATAGTGCTATAATTATGTGGGAGAGTGCCCATAGATTTTAGGAGATACGTACTGAAGTATTTAAGGGTGAAGTGTCATGATGTCTCCAACGATTTTTGAGTGGTTTAGCAAAAATATATGTGTAAGGTAAAATAAATAAGGTAAAATGCTTATGGTCAACTGGTGTATAAATAATAGTTTTTTTACTTAAAAATTTCTTGTAAGTTCATAGTAAAATGTGGGATGGGTACTTGAATTTTATATCCTGTTAGTGTTAAGTGCAGTTCAAACCTCTCCAGCCACTCCTCGGAAACCAACTTGACGTAACAAAAATTGTTAAGTGTTTTCAAGTTGGTTCCAACCCATAGTGACCCTGTATAGGATTTCTGAGGAGTAGTGGGTGGGTTTGAACTGCTGACTTTGTAATTAACAGTCCAGTGCTTATCCTACAATGCCACAACAGGACTCCTTTATATCCTGTTGTTGTTGTTAAGTTCTGTGGAGTCATTCCCAACTCATAATGACCTTGTATAGGGTTTCCCAAGGAGTGGTTGGTGGGTGTTAACTGCCAACATTGGGGTTAGCAATCTAGTGCTTATCCTAAAAGATCTTAATCCACAAGTATGTTTTATTGAGGACTTAAAAACATACACATCCCTTGTGAAAGAGCCATACAGATTTTCATGACTGTGGTAAAAAGGAAAATCCAATATATGTAAATTTAAATAGGCGGGACCAGTGTACTATGCACGTTTTATGAAAATGGAGGAAATCTGTGTTTTAAAAAAATAATTATATGGTTATACTAATAATTGCATTAAAAAGCTTTTTTAAGATTATGACTTTCTCATGCCTTAAAGGTTTGTTTAAGAGACCAAAATTATCTTTGTTACAAATGCTTTGAATTTTAATTTGAAGCATCAATAAGTTTTTCTTCTTTTTTTTTTTAATTGTTTTAGAGCCAAAGGACAAAGCAAAGTACAGTCCTTGCCCCAGTCATTGACCTGAAACGAGGTGGCTCTTCAGACGACCGGCAAATTGTGGACACACCACCTCACGTGGCAGCTGGACTAAAGGTAATAAGCCATGGGACAGGAAACAGCGTGTGCTTAACTTTGTCTTTGGTTCTCTCTTCCACTTTCTATAGATTTTATTTTATGCATATGTAACCTAATTTTTGGTCTTACCTACTTTAAAACATCTATTTAAAATAAATAAGCTCATCATAGGAAAAACAAAAAACAAAACAGAAGAAAGTATATAAAAACAAATGACCTTTAGTCTTACCCTCCAGAAACTAAAAATTTTATATTTTGGAATATCTTTTCATTCTGTATCTACTCCACCTTCTATTCTCTATCTGTCTGACTTTTCTCTCTTAATATATTGTGGTTTCCTGTCCTGGTTTCCAGTTTTTGCTGTCTTTAACAATGTTAGTGCTTGTTGTCTTACTAGTCATTAAAATAAAGAGAGGAGTTAAAGCCATTTTTAGTACCTTAACCATTGTTACCATCCACCCGCCTGTCCATTTGTCATATTGTGCTGGCTTGTATGTTGCTATGATGCTGGAAGCTATGTCACTGGCATTTCATATACCATCAGGGTCCTCACGGTGGACGGGTTTCAGCAGAGCTTCCAGGTCAAGACTAGAAAGAAGGTTGGTCTGGCGGTTTACTCTCAGAAATTAGCCAGCGACAACTTATGGTGGACCACAGAACATTGTTTCTTCACTAATGATCATGAGTGTGGTGTAGACACACGTAACCTTTTGTTCTGTTGTCTACACATTACCTTGAATCAGTCGACTTTATATAGTAACAACAATAAACTCTATTATAATGGTCTCAAATAAGCCTTAAAAAACAAACAGACATGGCCAACTCTATAAACTTTGGTTAATGAAGATGAGATGGTTCTAGCAAACAGATCATAACCACAGTTAAAACTAGGCAAAATGAAGTATGGGGAAACCCGTGAGAATGAGAACTCAATGTAGCCGCCTTTTTCCAGGCCTTGGAAGTTTTCTGTCATAACAGAGTGCAGTCTTACCACTTTTCTATCGCTCTCTGTTAATGGAAAATATTTGCATTTTCCTTCTATGCCAGAAACCCTTCCAGCTTTCTTAGGTTTTACTGTATTAGCATTCTACGGATTCCACTCTCCTGTCTGTTAGAAATGACTGGAGTCAGTCAGACACAGTCCCAAATGCATGCCCCTCCCTTTCTACATTCTTTCATCTTTGTCTCTTCTATATAGGAACCCTCCCCACCCTGCCTTCCTTATGAGACAGGTTCTAGCTTAGACCATCAGTTCTCAGTGGTGCTCTGCATGCTTGCAGTCTGTCAAGAGGAAAAGGCACCCCACAGTCAGGAATATTTTCTGATTTCTAATCAGGTAAAAAAAAATCCCTCTCAAAATTTGCAACCTGATTTTTTTCTCACTACATTGAATCAAAGGAGCTCTGGTAGCATAGTGATTACGAATCGGGCTGCGAACCTTAAGGCCAGCAGTTCAAAACTACCAGCCACTCTGTGGGAGAAAGATGAGGCGTTCTGCTCCCGTAAAGATTTACAGCCTCGGAAACCCTGTACAGGGTCACTATGGGTCGGAACCGACTCGACGGCACTTAACAACAACAACATTGAATCAAAAGCTGGTGAATCATGTTCTATTTGACTCTTGTACCTATTGGAGTCCTCATATGGTTCCATAGAATAAGCACTGGACTACAAGGTTGGTTTGAACCACAAGGTTAACATTTCAAACTCAACCAGCTGCTCCTAGGAAACCCTAACTGACTCCATGGCTCTTAACATCACCACCACCTTTAGTATTGTTCTTTTTTTAACCCTACTTAATTGGTAAGTACTTTTCCTTCTTGTTCATACTTTGCATACTTAATTGCAAACTAGTCCATTGAGTAAATATGTTGTAAATTAAGCATTCCCTAACTGTAGAACCATCTAGATCTGCTTTTACATTGCCATTATTAGTAGCACCTCAATGAACATTTCTACAGAGAATTCCCTATGTATGATTTCCTTAGGATGGCTTTCCTAAAGTGGCATTAAGAGATTATGTTTTGGCCAGCTTGTTTCCAGCTAGTAATAGTCTACAGTATTGCCTATAATATATGTCTTAACTGTATCTACTTTCCCCAGCATTGAGGCTTTGACATTTTGAAATTTATTGAATTGACCAGACTTTTTTTTCAATTCTTTATAGCCTTTATAATAGCATGGTTTTTTATTAGCATTAACAGGTTTATATGCTAAAAATTGTATCTCTTCACAGTTTGTAATGACAAAGAATTAACCTTCATACTGACAATATGTTCTTTTTTGTCACACACTTTGTGATAACTTGTTTTTGTTTATGTGCCATCGAGTTGATTGCAACTTGGATAGAATTCCCTAAGGCTGTAAATCTTTGTAGGAGCAGAAGACCTCATCATTCTTCTACAGACCGACTGGTAGGCTCAAACTGCCAACCTTGTGATTAGCAGTCCAGTGCTTATATTGTTCTTAAGTGCCGTCAAGTCGGTTCTGACTCATACAGGCAACCCTGTATAGGGTTTCCAACGAGCAGCTGGTGGGTTTGAACTGCTAACCGCCCTTGTGGTTCAAAGCAACCTTGTGGTCCAGTGCTAAATTGACTGGCTGATTGTTGGGTTCTATTCAGTGTTAGTAATAATTGAAAAAGAAGTCTTGTTTGGTGCCTTTCTATTTTTAAAATGTCTTTTATGTGAATACAGATTAGTAACTACTCTTTGGGAGTCCTGGGTTAAATATATTTGATTAAATTTTTCAATGACAGGGTGTAGGAGGTGATTGTAGTTGTTTTTCTAGTTGCCTTTGTTCATTGGATCATAGTGTTTCTTGCCTTTTAGCTATAATGGAATGAAGAGATTGTTTCACAGTGCAAAATGACGAACTGAATTGTTTAATGCAGAAATTGAACATACGCTGTCTTTGTCGTATCAGTTATGTGTTTACCTACAAAATACATTTTGCCTTTAATACTGTTTGTCAGTATACTTCCTGAAGTACTCCTGGTGTGGCGCTGTAGGATCAGCACTGGACTGCGAACCACTAAGTTGCAGTTCAAACCCACCAACTGCTCCTTGTAAACGCTGTACAGAGTCACTATAGGTCGGAATTGACTCATTGGCACTTAACAATGCTTTCTGATAGGACCTGGGCACTCAAGGACACTAAGTTTCTGTATTTGTTCAGAGATGTATGACAGGACTTCAAAAAGATTGTTAAAAAAAAAAATGGAGTTGAAACATAAAAGTAATTTTTTCCATGAAGTTTTTGAACCCCCTAGTATGTAGATCAGTTAGGTCATCTTATTCTTATAGATAACAAAGGAAAGTTTGCTAAGAAAACGAACAGGGAAAAAAAAAAGTTAAACAAAACACATGGTAGTTTAGAAATGTTAGACCAAGAAATGCTTCAGGACTTACCAGAACTGTACATAGATCAGGTCTGTTGACCTAGAATAAAGCCCCACATGTAGTCACATATTTTTTAGTCAGCTTACTCTGTCTCTCTTTTGTTTTTGTAGAGTCTTTATTAAGACTACTTCTTTTGTTGTTGTTGTTGAACAAAATGTTTTCATTATACATATGCAGAAAGTGGTTTCAATAATTGGATATTTTAATAATAAACAGAATTAAAAAATTACTTCAAAAAAACACTAGAGCTTTAAGAAATTCAGGCTTATATTTAATTTTCTATTTTATTCCAGGAGATGGAAAGTAATCTAGAGAAAAAAAGGAACAAGCTTCAACTTTCCATTTGATTGTTTCATTAGACAAATATATTGAGCATCACTGTGAACAACGTTGAAGTAGATGCTGAGGGTACAACCATGCACAAAACATAGCTGGTTCCTGCCCTCTGGGCTGATAGGCTAGGACAGAGGTCAGCAAGCCTTTCACTGCACAGCAGAAAAGGCTATGTGGGCTAGGGCAAAGAGGCTGATGCTCGTTATCCCTTCCATAGCGACGGTGCCATGATCCTCGAAAAGCAGTAGTCCTACAAAAACTAAGGCTGGTGGAGCCTTTTTTGCTGCCAACTGGCGGTTGTTCGTGTAGCACAGACAGGTGACGTCAAGGCTACTTCTCTTAAAGAGTAGCCCCAGTTTCTAAATATTCACAAGAGAAAATGCAAACTGGTATCTTCTGAACGTGATGTTGTTATTAAGTGCTGCTGCATCAGTTCTGACCCCTAGCCACCCTGTATAGGGTTTCTGAAGAACAACTTGCTAGTCAAACCAACTTTGCAGTCCAGCATATTAACCCAGAGCCCCACACCAGCACTCTGAACTTGATGTTAGTGGACCTTTAAAAATGAATGGTGATGTGAGGGCTGTTCTGTCTACCTATGCCAGACTTAGTGCCAACATACAGCCTTGTTTGGAAGTGCTCCAAAGGATTTTAAAAAGACTAAGAGGTTGTTTTAAAAATCTAATTCTATTATCTCAGTGTAGTCAAAATCTAAAGTTAATCCATTAACTGTTCTGTCCGTTTGTCGTGCTTTGGTAGCCTGCATCTTAACTGTGATGGTGGAAGCTATGCCACTGGTATTTGAAATACCAGCAAGCTCACCCATTGTGGACTGGTTTCAGTAGAGCTCCAGAATAAGACACACTAGGAATAGGGAGGGGCAGATTGCTTCTGAATGTTCAGCCACTGAAAACCTTATTTTATGAATAGTGCTGGAACATTGGCAGATAAAGTGCAGGAAAATGAGCCCCTCATGCTGGGCTGTTATAGAATACAGTGTCAGATATTTTAATGAAATGTGCATTTCTAACCTGGAGTTCGAAAACCTTAAGGGAAGAAAATGCTTAGCATTTCTCAAGCTGGAAGAACTGAAGAAAAAATTCAAACCTCAACTTGCAATATGAGAAGATTCTGTGGGCAAAATAATGATGCAGAATACATCAAAAGAAGATGGAAGGTATACAAAGAGTCACTGTACCAGAAGAAATTATTTGATGTTCAACCATTTCA
>NW_006408568.1:13984450-13998965 GCF_000296735.1 Chrysochloris asiatica
AGGAATAGTGTGCACTAGGGTTGTATCCTTTCACCATACTTACTCAACCTATATTCTGAGCATGTAATCCAAGAAGGTGGGTTATATGAAAAGAATGTGACAGTAGGATTGGAGGAAGACTCATCAACAACTTGCAATATGATGATACTACCTTGCTTGCTAGAAGCAAAAAAGACTTTAAAGAACATAACTGAAAAAAATCAAAGACTATATACCCTTCAGTATTGATGTACCTCAATGTAAAGAAAACAAAAATGCTCAGAACTGGATGGATAAATAACATCATGTTAATGGAGAAAAAAATTGGAGCTCATTTTGCTTGGAACACTCATGGAAGCAGCATTGAAGAATCAAAAGATGTCTTGCATTATAAAATGTGTTGTGTAAGACGACTTTAAAGTGTTCAGAGGCAAAGGTATCTGTTTGAGAACAATGGTGCACCTGACCCAAGTCATGGTATTTTAAATATCCTCGTATTCAAATGAATAAGGAAGACTTTGAAAGAACCAATACATTTGAGTTATGTTGTTGGGAAAGAATATCAAATAGCATGGACTGCCAGAAGATCAAACAAAACTGTGTTGGGAGAAATACAGCCAGAATGCTCCTTAGAAGCTAGGATCGCAAGACTTCCTCTCTTGTACTTCAGGCATGTTATTAGAAGGGAGTCCTGGTGTGGTGTTGTGGCATAAGACACTGGACTGCAAGGTCAGTTTGAACCACAAGGTTGGAGATTCAAACTCACCAGGTGTTCCCTGGAAGCCCTAGACAGGGTTGCAGTGAATCAAAACTGACTCAACAGCACTTAACAACAGCAACAGTCCCTAGAGTAGGACATTATGCTTGATAAAGTGGAGGATCCACAAAAAAAAGAGGAAAACTCCCAGTGAGATAGGTTGACCCAGTGACAGCAGCAGTGGGCTCAAACAAAAACAACTGTGAGGATGGTGCAGGTCCAGGCAGTGTTGCGTTCTGTATTAAATTATATACACAGGGTCACTGTGTGTCAGCCATCTCACTGGTACCTAACAACAGCAACAAGTATTATGTTGTTCAAGAGCTGTTGTGGAATTCTCTATATTGTTTCTGCTGTTACCTAACTGTTACCTAACAAAGGATCATTAAATCTCCTTTGGCGTGCATTTCTTTGTAAGCCAAAGGAGGTGAATAGATGATCGTCAGGGCTATGTAACCCTCATTTTCTTGGACCTTATCTCTCTGAACAGAATTCTAAGACATGATGATGAGACTTACTTTGGCCATTTTTTTTCTTCCTCAGGATCCTGTTCCTAGTGGATTTTCTGCAGGAGAAGTTTTGATTCCCTTGGCTGATGAATATGATCCTATGTTTCCTAATGATTATGAGAAAGTAGTAAAGCGCCAAAGAGAGGAACGACAAAGACAGCGGGAACTGGAACGACAGAAAGAAATCGAAGAAAGAGAAAAGTAAGATGTTGTGTGGATTTGGGGATATTTTTTCTTTGAAATATTTATTAGAGCATTAAAGGAACTTGAGTGCTGTTTATAAGGCAAAGTATAACAAAGGTATTTATTATACTGAAATACTACAAAGTAAAAGAAATGTGTTGGTGAAAAGAATGCATTATCTCTGGAATGTTGTTGCATAGGTATCACAGTGCTGTGTACTGGGTACTTATTCTCTATGTTTTAGATGCTTCATCTATCTTTCCCACACTTGAGGCTTTTGTGTTGTTTTGGTTAAGAGCTATCAAATCATTTCTGACTCACATCCCTGCATAGGGCATCCGAGGCTATGTATTTTTGCATGAGAAGACAGCCTCTTCTTTCTCGCACAGTGCAGCGTATTAATGTACTGTTTTTCATTGTTCATTGAATCATTTAAAGAGGTAATATCAAGGAAACTTTTTTCTTGTTAACAATACTGTACTTATTAAATTTGTTTTATTTATCTTCCTTATTTTTCTCACTTTTCATGCTTTAATACTTTAGTCTTTAGCCCGTTGTCTTCTCTCACTCAACCCCAAATGAATAGTCTGAAAGAATTGTTATCAGATACCATACAGTGAATTAGACTCATAATGGCCCCATGTGACAGAGAAGAACTGCCTAATAGGGTTTTCTAAACTGTAGTCTTTATTAGGAGCAAATTGTCAGGTTTTTCTCCTGGTCAGCTTCTGGATGGGTTCGGACCATCAGCTTTTTGAGCAGCCAACCCGTTAAACAGTCGTGGCACCAGGGCTCTGTTTGAAAGAGAGAATATGAATATTTTTAGTCGAGAAAAAAATCAAAGCGAAGTTCTCAGGTTCACACCTAAATTGGTTTGTCTCTGATGAACATTTTAAATTTCCTTAACACAGGCGGCGTAAAGACAGACATGAAGCTAGTGGATTTTCAAGGCGACCGGATCCAGATTCTGATGAAGATGAAGATTATGAGCGAGAGAGGAGGAAAAGAAGTAAGATGTGAACAGAAATCTTCTGTTTTAGACAATGGGCAGTTCCAATAATTTCATGTTCCATTTGGTGAATAGTTCAGTTGACATTGATTTTGGGGATTTTAGCAATCCACATTTGCATTAAGAGTTTGATTTATTTGCATTTTGTTTTTACATATAGTCTCCTTTGGATTTCACAGCCACTTTCTACCATTTACTTATTGGATACTTTGAAAGTAGCTTAAAATATACACACATCCTTTTTTCTACCTGAAGTAGAGTCATAGTAACCTCTCTGTGCCCAGCTGAATTTCTGTTAAGCACCGAACTAAGGTTTTTCTATTAAGGATTAGGAATCTGAGGCACAGAGAGGGTGCTAAGTACTTTACATACAACAGGTCCATGTTAGGCATTTGATTAGTTAATCAACAAATTGGTTTGTGTTAACTTGCTTTAGAATCCAACATACAGGCTGAATATTTGTGGTCTCATCTTTTCAGTTTGCCAGTCTTTTGTCTTTTTTTTGTGAGGAAATGGGACCTTTATATTAGGACTTTATTATTTTTTTTCTATTAAGTGCTGTCAAATTAGTTCCAGCTCATGGCGCCCCTGTATAGGGTTTCCAAGGAACGGCTGGTGGGTTTGAATCCCCGACCTTTTGGTTAGCAGTCCAGTGCTTATGCTCCAGCACCACACCAGTGCTGATTATTAGTTTCTAACAAGTCTTAGTAATAATTGACAAGAACCTTACAGTTCAAACCGAGCTTACGGTCCAGTGCTTGTCCTACAGTGCCATGCCAGGATCCGTAAACATTAATAGGAATTATAAAACCACTAATCAAAATGCTCTTGCTATTTGACTGAACTTGTGGCTAATATTACAGAAGCAGTGACATTATATGAATTATTATATGCAATGCTATTAGAGGATTGCTCATCATATTTTAGTAGCAGATTTCCAGCCACCGTGAATTTTTCATACTGCACTGTAGAGCAAATTGACTTTTCAGAATCAAATCAGAAGTCACTCTGGGTCTTAATGACAAGGTTAAGAAAGAAATCTTGGAAGTATTACAAAAATATTTTTCCTTAAGTATTTTATGTAGCTCAGTCCCATTAATCATGATACACGGGCACTGGCTTTCAAATAATTTTTTTTGTAAAACAGTTTATCCTGATCCAATTTGATTTTGTCATCCAATTTTTTTAACTTACATTTTAGCATTTTTTAATAGAATTTTTCTCATACTTAAGCCATAATGGATATAAAGAAAAGTTGCTGTGGTTTTATGGTCTGTCCCCTTTTATGCTTTCCCTCTGGCTGTTGGCTAGAAGGTGGAAGAGACCTCTTTTTGGTCCATTTGTATGAGGGTAATTTAGGATTCTAGTTCACGCATGCAAGGATTTATTTCAAATAAAGCATGTTTAAACATTCCTCTGCCATCAGTGGATGACTGCAGACAAATTGTCTCACTAATTTACTTGTTTTAGCCTTTTTAAAGTACTTTCCAAAAAAAGGTCTTGTTAGCAATAAGTTTGGAGGGAGATGGGGATTAAAATGAAAACTGTACCTACTCATAACAATACGCCTACTCATTATTTGAGAGTGGCAAGGGTTGCCCTGTAAGAGTTTCATTTGGAAACCTTACCCCATCTTTCCTACAGCCCTGATCTTGCCCCTTCAGACTTCTTTTTTTATGGTCCCCAAAACTAGAAGAACATTTAAAAGAAACAGTTTGGGTCCCACAAGGATGTCTAAGCTATTTTGTTGTGTACATCAAAAGAGTGCAGAATTCTTCAGGGAAGAATTGGAGATGGAAACACTGCCTTTAGAAGTGTATAGTCCTAGATGGAGACTTTGACAAGAAACACTGGCTTCATAGTTGATATTTTTTTGTCTGATGAAGATTTCTATGATCTTTTAGCAATGTTTTAGCATTGTGCTTGCTATTGTCCATCAAGGAAACATGGACCAAAGAAGTGGCAACAGGTAACTGATTCATTACGAACCAGAAATAGCCACATTTCCAAATAAATGGTTAGCTCTAATAGCTTGCACCCTGGAAAAGGAACATGTTAGGTTGCGGGAAAGCATGGCATCACAGGGATCTGGATTTATTCCCATCTCCGCCAACTAACACCCCTCTCCTCATCTGTAAAATGGGAATGATAATACCTATGTCAAAGGTTTATTAAACCTAAATGAGATCATATATATGAAAGTTCCTTATAATTATAGTTTGTTATTATTTTCGAATAACTGTTAGTTCTCTTAGCTGTATTCTTCACCTTAAAATTTATTTATTCACTATGTTCTAGGCTCTTGCTTGCCTTTAATCAATGGACTTTATGTTTTTTACAGGTATGGGCGGAGCTGCTATTGCACCACCCACTTCTCTTGTAGAAAAAGACAAAGAACGTATGTAGAAATGTTTCTTCTCCCTTCTGATACATTTTATGAAAACCTTAGCATTTTACGTCAGCCACATTTCCTGCATTTAAGGGGAAATGGCCTGACAGCCAGTCCTCTGGTTCTGACCCCTAAGGCCAGGGTCACTGAGATTGCTATCCCCCTTTACCATTGTAGATTACAAGTTTTTGTACCAGGCTCTGAGGTAGGGGTTTTTCATACAGATCTCTTAACATTTCACATTTGGGGTTCAGTTGGCATCACTGTCAAAGAAATTGGTCAGTTTAAGGTCCCTGAGTGGTACAGTTTGTTCCTCTATTACCCTACAAGGTTGGCAGTTTGAACCTACCCAGTGATACTGCTGAAGAAACAGCTGGCCATCTGCCTCCATAAATGTAGTGCTTGTTATTATTATTAGGTGCTGTCCAGTTGGTTTGGCTCATAGTGATCCTGTGTACAGTAGAATGAAACACCACCTGGTTCTGCACCTGCCAAGAAATCCCATGGAGCAGTTCTACTCTGTAACACACGAGGTCATCATGAGTCCAGAATCGACTCTGGAATGGGGTTTTACAATTTTTTAATTCAGTGGTTTGTTGGTATTAGTGTTGTCAAGTCAGTTCTGACTCAGCAACCCTGTTTAGTGTTTCAGTGGAACATCTAGTGGGTTTGAACCACCAACCTTGTAGTTAGCAATCCAGTGTTTATGCTATAGGGCCACACTAGGACTCCATTTAAGCACATTGCCAAAGCATGCCTTCCACTATTTGTTCTTCTGTTAATCTAGACTTTTGGGTTAAAATTGAACTTCATTGCATCCTCTAGATCATTTTCCTATGCTTTGGTTTTGACCATACCCAAACTATCTGAAAAAACTGTTTAGGCTATTTTTTCAAAAAAAGAAGGTTACAATTCTTAAATTTTTGTCAAACACCTAGTGTGTAAAAACATGTGTAAGTAATCTTGTTACCTGGAGTGGAGTGGAGTCTACCCAGTTGAATGCAGTCTGTGGGCTTGGGGCTCAGGCTGCCTGTGTGGTTCTGGTGTATAGCTAGGGCAGAAAACCACTGTTGGGAGTCTACAGCTATTAAGCTGTTGACGGAGTAAGACAGATGCACATAAAATGCTATCTATGGAAATCTAAAGATCTAGTATCTACTTGGAATAACATTTAAGTAAGATTTTTTTAAAGGACTTTTTAGGACATAGGAAGAGTAGGAGCAAAAAAATTATGATTCGACGTGTTCTACCTGCAATTTTTAAGAATTAAAAAAAAAACAGTTATAAGACGATTTGATTTTTTTTCTCATTTGTAAAACAAAAAATGTAGGAGGAATTGCTTCAATTTGAGGGATATATGCAAATGTATCCTTTATATTGAAGAAATTCCTCCTACATTTTTGCTTTATGAAATAAATCAAATCAGTCTTATAACTGCAAATGCAGGAGTCCTGGTGTGGAGCTGTGGGCTAATGCATCAGACTGCAAAGTCGTTTGAACTGCAAGGTCGGTGGTTCAAGCTCACCAGCTGCTCCTTGGAAACCCTATACAGGGTCGTAATGGGTCGAAATCGACTTGACGGCACCTAACAACAACAATGCAAATGTAGTTCAAAATATGTTTTGTATAATTTTGTAACCCCAGTTTCTTTTTATCCAATAGTACCCCGAGATTTTCCCTATGAAGAGGATTCGAGACCTCGATCACAGTCTTCCAAAGCTGCTATTCCTCCCCCAGTTTATGATGAACAAGATAGGCCGAGATCTCCAACCGGGCCTAGTAACTCCTTCCTTGCTAACATGGGGTAATGATTTTAAGTGTTCAAGTCTAAGCAAGTGTAAAAAGTACTTGAGAAACAGTATTGTGTGTCATTGGCTTTTTCTGAAACCTTTCAGTCACTGTAATCCTTGTTTGAAAATGAGGACATTCTTAAGTTTAGAGGGAGATGCTTGATGTTTTCAGTTACACACTTCCCTACTAGAGAATCAGTGCTTGAACCATGTGGCGCATGTACCAGTATAATGATGCTATATTTTTGTACAAAACAGTAATCCTACTCTTAAGTGTTTTGGATGATTTAGATGTTGAGCATTATATTGTCTAGGTAGGAACAGTCTGTGATAATTACTTACATTTTTATAACATTAAGCAAGTGAAGGAGTTGATAAAATTAGAATGCCTCCAGAGGGTCATGTCTTGGTTCTCTAGTGCTGCTATAACAGAAGTACCACAAGTGGAGTTTATTCTCACAGTTTAGGAGGCTAGGCGTCTGTGTGCTCAGTGTTCTTGGATCATAGTCTTGTCATCAATTTTCTACTTGGTTTAGGAGGTTCTCTGTGCAGGGTCCAAAGGACACAGTCCACTCTTCTTTCTTAGTAGTAGTAGAGGTCCCTCCAATCTCTTCCTGCTTTGCTCTCCTTTTAGCTCTTGTAAAATAAAAGGCCTTGTAGGCCCCACCCTGGGAGAATGCCCCTTGCATGAGATCCACCAGCCGCTCTGCAGGAGAAAATGAGGCTTTCTGCTCCTGCAAGATTGATAGCCTCGGAAACCCTATACAGGGCCACTTTGAGTCTGAGCCGACTCAGCGACACTTAACAGCAACTATCTACCCTCAGTCATGCTGGTTTATCACATCAGACCACATCATGAAGGACCAGCTCCTAACTGCCCAACCACTGAGAATCATGGGCCAGCCAAACTGACATGGATTGGGGCCTGGGTTCAGGGTGGACACAGTTACATCTATGACAGCTGTATCATCTTTCCTGATGAAACGAGCTTTGTGATCGCGCAGCGCTGTACCTTTTGTCTAAAAACTCTTAATCATTTTAGTCATAATTACTACCTTCCTGCCTGAGTGTCAAAATCGTTCTATTTTAAGGCTTACATTCATGTGGGGCTTGCAGATTTTTGTTTTTATCTTCCATTGAATTTGGCTTGCATTTTGGGTAAAAGTATATTTAATGTTGTTTATTCAAGTCCTCTGATGCTAGAAGGGGGCTGTCAACTGAAGCAGCATTTCACTAATGTCTTGGTATTTATCTAGAAGAATGTTTTCTATAATGGAAAGACTGAAACCATCTAATGTAGTAGATCTATCCTATCCTATTTGCAGATCCTTTGGTTCTTTGAAGGAGCCCTGGTAGCACAGTGGATTAAGCATTAGATTTCTAACTAGTAGATCCAGTTGTTTAAACTTTCCTGCTGCTCTTTCTCCTGCAGGAGAAAGATGAGATTGTCTGCTTCTGTAAAGATTTCTTTTCAGAAACGTTGAATTGCAGCTCTACTCTGTCCAGTAGTGTCTCTATGAGTGGGAAGTGACTACAACAGTGGAGTTTTTTGGTTTGGCTGTTTGAGCCCTCTGGGATGACTACTAAGAGTTGGAGTTAATGTTTATGGTTCCCTTACCTCAAGGGATTTTGAGTTTCTGACTTTCTTGACATCCATACCCTAACACTGGTCTTTAATATGGTAGCACCTAGGCACTGGTGGTTATTTGAATTGTGTTGTTGTTAAGTGCCATGGAGTTGGTTCCAACTCAGAGTTTTTGAGGAACAGCTGGTGGGTTTGAACTACTGACCTTAAGGTTAGCAGTCTGGTGCTTATCCTACAGTGCCACACCAGAAGTCCCAGTATTTAAATTAAAGATAAAGAAAATTCAAAACTTAGTTCCTCAGTCATACTAGTTTCATTTCAAGTGCCTAACAGTCAATACGCATGTGTCCACAGTATTGATAAGCACGGGTATAGAGCATTTCCATCTTCTCACAATCTCTACTGGAACATGCTGCCCTAGGATGTGTGCTAGAGAGTAGGGTAGATAGATGCAAAGCTTGATGATCAATTTTTCAGTGAAGTTTTTGAAGCCCCCTTGTACTGTAGGTTGCAATTGCTGTAAGTGAAGCAGGATTTGAAGGCTCAAGTGTAAAGCAGTTTTATAGTCGTTAGGGGGCACCCTTGAGACTGATTAGTGCAGTTTGAAAACTATTCTGGTGTTAGAGCAAAAGCTGTGGACTCAAGAATACCTTGGTTTGTTCCTACTCAGCCTAAGCTTGTCAGCTAATTATTTTTTTATTCTGTTAAGTAGATGGTCTCTAATGGCATTCAACAACAGCAGGGAGTCATGGTGTGATACTGTAGGAAAAGCACTAGCCAGATTATCAGAAGGTTAGCAGTTCAAACCCACCAGCCACTCACTCCCAGAAACCCTATGCAGGGTGTCTATGAGTTGGAATCCACTCGACGGCACTTAACAACAGCGAGCATGGGTCTTTCATTTGTAAAGTCTGTTATTGGGAATTTAGTGTTTAGAAAAATACCATCATCTTCGTTAAGACACTTCATGCTTAGTTTTTGACTAGGACATTTGTTTGCTTTGTTTTTCCTTAACTTTTTATTGTGATTTGAACGGAGGTTTACAGAACAGATCGTCAATTTTACATTCAATCCATTAGACGTTTCATTTCTCTCAAAGATTGCAGTGTAACATCACTCATTCCTGCTTCCTCCCTATGCTTCTTAGTTCATTCCTCTTCTTTTCCCAACTCTTCTGAATTGTGTCCTTGGCTAAATACTGTGGTTTTGGTCTTGAATGCTTGACTATTCTGTGGTGTGCACACCTCACTAATGTTGTCCCACCTGTGTACCTATCTACTGCTTGGCTGAAATTGAACCGTGGAATTGAGTTCAGTTCCAGAGCTGAAGTGTAACCAAGGGCCATAGTCCCGGGATTCTACCAATCTGTCTAACCAGTAAACCTGATGTCTTTTTATGATTTTGAATTTTCCTTCACATTATCGCCCGCTCTGTCCAGGACCTTCTAATGTGGTCCCTTTCAGAGCAGTTGGTAATGCCAGCTGGGTACCAACTGATTCTTTTGCCTCAAGGTTATGGAGACTGGGGTTCATGGGTCCATTAGTCCATTGAATTAATTGTTTCCAAGCAGCTCATTCCCTCAAAGGATTTGGTAACGTCTAAGTAAAGTTTTTATACCTTTGCCCCTGTATGTGCCACCACATTCATGGGACAAGCTCACTTTTAATAGTAAACTGTGGTTTTAGGCCATATAACAGTACAGAATCCTGGTGTGGTGCTGTAGGATTAGCACTGGACTACGAACCACAAGGTCAGCAGCTCAAATCCACCAGCTTCTCCTCAGAAACCTTAAATAGGGCCACTATGAGTCAGAACTGACTTGCCAACAGTTAGCAAGCAACAAATGCCATCAAGTCAATTTCGACTTGTAGCAGCCCTGTGTAGGGTTTCCAAGAAGTGACTTGAACTGCCAGCCTTGCACTTAGCAGTCCAGTGCATATCCTATGCAGATGCCGTTGTTGTGAAGTGCTGTCAAGTCAGTTCCGACCCATAGCAGCCCTGTATAGGGTTTCCGAGGAGCAGCTGGTAAGCTTGAACCACTGACCTTGTAATTCAAACAGCTTTTCATTGTGGCGCATTAACCCACAATGCCACACCAGGACTCCTAGGACATACAAAAAGTAGTATTTCTAACAGTAGTAACCAGAGAAGTATTCATCAGGGAAACTGGAAATTTCTTCTCACAAATGAGCTCAGAATGTTTCGGATTTCAGTGACTTGTGATATATACATCTTTCACCCTGCATATCCCTACATCCTCCATCTATTGGCCTATTGTTAATGATCTGTGGCTTCATATATGAATATACATGAATTTATACTGTCTTTGCAGAAGGAGATTTTGTCATATGAAACCCATGGTGTATTTGTGATTGTAAGTACAAGGAACCTTTTTCTTTTTCCTCCTGCCAGTGGCACAGTAGCACATAAAATCATGCAGAAGTACGGTTTCCGAGAAGGTCAAGGTCTTGGGAAGCATGAACAAGGGCTGAGCACTGCACTGTCGGTAGAAAAAACAAGCAAGCGAGGAGGCAAGATCATTATTGGGGACGCTACTGAGAAAGGTAGGTGTCCTCAGAAAAGATGCATTCCATGGTGGGAATAAGAGTGAATACAGTCCATCGTGAGACGACTGGCCCCGTCTTTAACAGAATAGAAAATGCCAATTGTGATGGGCCACCAATTCTGCTTTTGTGGAAACTTAAGAATCCTGAGGCTCATCTTTATTTTTTTCAGAACAAAGGTAAAGCGGCATGAAGGCCCACGGGAGGAAAAAAGATGAGAGACAGGCAGAAAATGAACAGCCCTTGGGAGAATAATTTCATACCTGTTGGGCAAAGAATCTTGTGAAATTGATAAGAGTTGTTTTTATAGAATGAAGGCCAGAGCCATTGTATAGTATGTCAGTGATTGTACTCCAGCTTATGTCTTCCCTACTTTTTTCCGCTCTTCCAGAATAGGCGTGATTCCTAGTTTTCTTCCAAACTCACCACTCTGAGATCTGACGTGTGTAATCTTTTAGTAGATGGTGCCTAGTTAGTCAGTGTTTTATGTACAGTTATTACAATCTATTCTGAACTAGGGATTTACTAGGATGAAACAAAAATAGCTTACATTGCATTTTAGGTAGGAAAATCGAGTTTAGTTGATGTCATTTTAGCTGAACTCCCTTTCCTAGCAAATGAAGGAAACTTTACTGCCAGTCCTGATGATGTACAACCTTAGAAAGCAGATCACCAGCCTTACATGCTAGGACTAAAACTAGCAGTTGTCCAGGTTTCTCAGGCTGTCTAGGATATGCTAGCCAGTGGCTGAGGAATTAACAGCTTGTTGCACTAGACTAGAGACCTGACAAGCAGCCTTGATGGTACTGCAGGTTAACCATTGACTGCTAACCAAATGATCAGCAAGCACTTAGGACCTGTCAGCTGCTCTGTGGGAGAAAGAGGCAGCAGTCTGCTTCTGAAAGATTTACAAGCTTGGAGACCCTGTGGAGCAGCTCTACTCTGTCCTGGGGGAGGGGGGGGGCAGGGGGTCTCTATGAGTCAAAATTGACTCGATGGCAGTGGGTTTACTGACCTTTTACTTCTACCCAAAAGCCAAGGCTCTCACCTGTCTGGAATGTCATTTATGGGCTTTGTTGGCCCTTTAGGATTGAAATAGCAGACATTTTTCCCAGGTCATTGCAGAAGTGAAAAACTTCCAGAAATGACTGTAAAAACATACCAAAGTAAAGCCTCCATTTCTGCTGGGACTGAGTGATTGTATTGATGTTTGTAGATGATTCTAAAACAAATAGAGAATTCTATTGAAATTAGTCATTGTACTAGGACTCATCTGATGATATGTTTTGATACAGATGCATCCAAGAAATCAGATTCAAATCCATTAACTGAAATACTTAAGTGTCCTACTAAAGTGGTCCTACTAAGGGTAAGAAGCAAAAGAACAAAAACTGTGTGTTTGCCTTGCTTTTTGTGCCTCTCCCCACATGCTTTCACCCCCACTGATAGCACAGACGGTAAAGAAAATGGAAAGGGATGGGTTCCATGTAAGACTGATTTTAAATTGCCTTGTCATTAGTGCATGCTACTTTGCTAAATACAGTGCTTTAAGAGTGTAGTAAGTAATTACTTAAAAATATGTGAAATTACTACATGCTCAGCTTAGTTTATGTATCTTGGTGGTTACCTAGGTATTTTGGTTAACACTTTACCAAGTGTTGTAATACATAGTTTTATTTTGCTTGAAGAAATACTAACATTTTAATACTAATGGGATAAAGAATTCTGTTATGTAACTGGAGATTAATACCACTTGCCCTAATGAAAGTCTCATTTGTTATATATCTGTAAACTATAGCTAAGTGTATTTTTCTTTATTTATAGAACATGGTTGGCGCAGGAGAGGTAGATGAAGACCTGGAAGTTGAAACCAAGGAAGAATGTGAAAAATATGGCAAAGTTGGAAAATGCGTAATATTTGAAGTAAGAAGGTTTTCTCCTGACTTTTATAACCCAAGTTGTAATTGGCAGATGACAAAACATATTCTACAAATTGAAACAAAGTATGCAAACTATAAGTGAATCCGTGCATAGTGCCAACAATTAATGCGCTGAGCTGCTTATGGAAAATTGGAGGTTTGCGTCTACCCAGAGGCGCTTCAGAAGAAAGTCCTGGCAAGAAGTGATGTATTATCTTACTACTAAAAGTGGCAGGTGTTGATTAACTATACTTCTCTTATTCCTTTGCAACAACTTTAAGCATATAGACAAGAATAACTACCAAATAAAATTATTTGGTGAAGGAATAGAAATACTTTCCTTTTATGAATGTGGATTGGTATGACTTTTGGAGATCTGAATTGTTGTGTGTTCACTGATGACAATTGTTGTGTGTTACTTGGACATCCTTTGGTTCCAAACATTTGGCAAGTATTTATTCAGAGCCCCCTACATAAGCAGTACTATACTAGTAGCATTTGTGATAACGGGGAACTTATTCTGTGCTCCACAGATAGAATCATTCATGTGAAGAAATAACAAAACAGACATTTCTTTTCCAGATTCCTGGCGCCCCTGATGATGAAGCTGTACGAATATTTTTAGAATTTGAGAGGGTTGAATCTGCAATTAAAGGTAAGTTGTACAGTGGAATATAAAGTATAAAAAGTTGAATCTTCATCTTAATCTTTATCACTGAAATACATTTACTTGTATAACTCATGGTCTTTTTGTTTGCCTTTTAGCTGTTGTGGATCTGAATGGGAGGTATTTTGGTGGACGGGTGGTGAAAGCATGTTTCTACAATTTGGATAAATTCAGGGTCTTGGATTTGGCGGAACAAGTCTGATGGTAAAACCCTAGAACACGAGTCATCTAATGATCCTTAAATGAGCTGCAGGCTGAGCAGAGAAGACAAGGTGGCAGCCTCCATGGCTGTTGAGTTCTGAGACTCTTGGAAGGACTTCTAAGATACATGTTGATTGATTCCTTTTTTATTTTGTGGTTTTTTAATATAGTATAAAAATCCTTTTAAAAAAAAAAAAAAAAGCAGAACAAAACGATCTGTGTGCCTCTCTGGTTGTTTCTCTTTTTTTATTACCACTTCTAAGTTGATTACATTTTTTTTGGCTAGGATTTCATGGTCAATTCTCAAGTGTTTCATTGATATCTCTTGCACTAAGAAAAGTCTAGAAAGAAAAGTTTTGTGACATGGGGTTATATTAAGTTATGTTTTTCTTTTTTTTTAATTTGCAAGTTACTAAACTGTAGCTTCATAAATTCCATAATAAATCATCATCTTGGCAGTCTGCCAAAGGTGAAAATGTCTGCTTTCTCTAACAGAGAAATTCTTCTTACTGACTCCAGTTGTAGAAAAAACTCTTTACCACCTGAACTAAGATGGAAGAATTGTGAGTGTACCACACCTGTTTGGATGAATCATTTGCCATTAAACTTAAGTCAGACTAGGGTTTGTGATGAATTTAGGGGTCTAATGGGTATAGAAATCATGAAGCTAGCATTTTGCTTTCAGCAATTCAAGCATAGTCAATAGTGTAGATCTGCAATGACAAGTTAATTCAAAACTTAGCAGGTGCATTGTGAATGTGTGCCCAATTATGTTTTGGAAATGGCAGTTCCTTGGGGTCATGTTTCTGCTGCAGAAATTTACAGTGGGGTTAGTTATCCAATTATACATGTACTTTTTAAATGTATAAAATTCAGTTATTTATACAGTACTGCCAATTACTCTTAATTCTGCAATTGTGCAAAAATTGTACCATTGAAATGCAATGGTATATGGTTTTTAAA
>NW_006408568.1:13999065-14007016 GCF_000296735.1 Chrysochloris asiatica
AAAAAAAAAAAAAAAGAAAATATAAAAAGTACTTGGTACTGAGGTTCGTTGGCAGAGCAGAGAGCAGGAAGTATTTCCAGAATATGCTTGTGCCTGTGTTCTGTTCTGTTTCTTGCTTGCCCAAATATCAAAACTGCACGTGAGTTTCCTGAAGTGACAACTAAAGACATGTGTCTGTGTGTTGCTGTCTCTTTAGGCTATAACAACATGAAAGCATATTATCCATAAGGGGGAGAAAGAACTCAACATTTCTTTGCATCCCTGGACTTGGTTTGGAGACATAAGGAATAATATTCTGACCCTTTTTAAAAAAGGATTTTCTCATGTTTTTATTTAACATAAATAAAAGAATAACATTTTATCTTTTGTGGTATTATTGACTGAATGAAATTGAATGGATACTCAAGTTTTGTGAGAAAGACGTAAGCATTCTATAAAATGTTTGTGGTGAGACTATATGGTAAAAGAGCTACAGGGATGAACTTTTTATAGGACATAACCAAAAGCAGCCCTGGAACTTGGACACTTTAACCTGTGGAATTAGGTACATGATGATTTATATACTTAATTAAATGTGGATACCACATTTGGCCTTATATGTATCGAAATGTGCTGTGCTGAATAAATGTGTCCGTTTCATTTATATAAACTTTAATGTACTTAAGGTGTAAATTCCCAACTGCTTTTAGTGCTTATAATATTGTTATGTTTTATAATAATGTTTATTTGCATTTAGAAGGCTTTTTCTGACATTCTCATGATCAACAACTAGAGAAATACAAGTGACATACTACTGTGGTTATAACTGGCATGGGTACAACTTTGTGAATTATCTTTTTCTTTAATCTCTATTAATTTTCAAATTATACATAAGTGCATTAATCATTTAGCACATTATTTGTGAGGAGTCTTTAATGTTGAAGTAATCCCTAAAAATCTAAATGCTTGGGAAATTAGAAATTAAAATTCAATGTTAAACTAAAATAGAAATCTTTGATGTAGTAATAGACACCATTCTTGGTAGCCCTGCTTTGGTCTTTTGACATTCCTGTGAGGAATTTCTTCTATTTACTCCAGCTCCCTAAGATAGAGACTAGAAACTTGTTTCCCCAGCCCCTCCGTCAGCTGAGGCAGGCCAGGTACCTCAGGTTGGAAGAGAACTTGATGAAAAGTCAGTCCTTGCAGTTTTTGTCAACACTGCTGTCTGCTGTCTGGCATTTGGGCAGCAGTGTCAGTGGACTGTATCGGTGGTTTGTGCATCAGTGTCAGTGGCAGGCAGTCTTTGTGGAGCAGTTCGTAGATGTGGTTTGAAATTTTTCTTACTGTATTTAAGCTTGACACCAGTCTGTCTGGAGATGCTGTTTACTATCTGTAACACTCATATATGTTTATATGTATGTGTATATATATCAGGGTTCTTTTCTGGTTAAACAAGCGAGTGTGAGTGCTCTCATTTGCAGCAAAGAACCCTGATGAGTGAGTTGATGTCTGGAATTGCAAGTGAAAAATACTAAAACAGGATTAGCAGGGACCCAACTGTCCTGTGCTGAGAAATGGGTGGATTTAGTTATTTGCTGATGAGACATTTGCCTGTTGTGCTTTGGGATTCAGACCAAACTGGTGGCAAGTGAAATAATAGAGAAGCCTGAGAGTGTTGGCACCTGTTGGCCATTTCTTAAGTTGTAGAGTTACAGTGGCACACGTTTTGATGCCATATGGCCTGGGTTCAAACCATGGTTTGCCACCTACTTCCTGTGTGTGCCTCAGGACCTTATGCGAAAAAGGAAATGATCATCATACCTGTGCCTTAGGATTGTGAGGAGAATTCAGAACATCATCCGTGGAATGCACTGGTAAATGGGAAGTGATGATTAAGTACAAATAAAGCCTTGTAAAGAGAGGTCAAATTAGATTAAAAGACATTGATTTGAAAGCAGGGTGAAGAAAATACAGCCTTGCTAAGAGGCACCTCCACCACCTGTCTGACTGTGTGCTGTACTGTGTGGTTTGCACACTGCTATGATGCTCAGTATTTTAAATGCCAATAAGGTAGCACATCATAGATTTCAGTGAGATGGAGTTGCTGGGTGGTGCAGTTGGTTAAAATGCTTAACTGCTAAATAAAAGGTTAACGTGCTGAGGACAGTTAGCTTGGTGTTTTTTTGACTAGATTACTGGACCACATAGGGCCCCATTTGATTCTGATGGAGAAAGTTGCATTTTACCCAGAGATTTGAGATTGAAATCAATAACTGGATGAGACTTGGAGTTGTCTCTTTTAGGGGAGGCATGGGGTGGATTATGTGCTTTTAAGTGTATGTATAAGGAGCTCTGGTAGTGTAGTGGTTACTGAAAGACATCTTGGGTGGTTCAGTTTGGGGTGATTATTAATAAAGCTGCTGCTTTCACTCTCAGGCTTTTGTGTGAACATACGTTTTCAAATTTTATATTTTTTGGTTTGTTTTTTAGCTTATTGATTGAGCCTTTGTGTTTCTAAATACATCCTTATTAGACTCCTTCCCCCTCTGCCCAGGTCCCCTCTTACTAACCGGGTGTCAAGTGTTCACAGCCTTCACTTCCATTTACTCGTTAACCCACAATTTAAGAGTGAATCAACTAACTTGGGAAAACAAGGGTGGTTCCAATATGAGAGAGAAAAAAACCATTCCCAAGATGATTCTGACAAAGTTTTGTACTGATAGCTGAGTAAAAGTCATAGAGGGCAGTCAGTCCATATTGGAGAATGACGATGGAATGTTCCCAAAAGGATATCTCTACGGGGAAAAATGGAACCGATTTATTCCATACAAGGAGCCCTGCTGGTGTAGTGAGTTAATGGTTGGACTGCTAACCGAAAGGCTGGCAGTTCAAATCCACCAGTCGCTCCAGGAGAGATGAGGCTGTCTGCGCCCATAAAAATTTAGTCTTGGAAACTTGGAGTTCTATCCACTCTGTCCTATGGAATCACTAGGAGTCTGAATCTACTTGATGGCAGTGGGGATTTTTGTTTTTCTCAGGTGGCTTTTTTTCTTCTTCTTCCAGTTTTAGGAGTCCCTGGATAAGAGAAACGGTTAACACACTCAGCTGGCTAGATAGCGGCTAAAGCCCATCCAGAGATGCCTTGAAGGAAAGGTCTGGTGATTTATTTCCACTGGAAGCCCTGTAAAGCACAGTTATATTTTGACACATGGGGATTCCATGAGTCGAAATCACTTTGATGGTAATTGTGTTTGATTGAATTCCATGAAAACATAATAAGGGATATTAGCCACCATATATGACTGGCTCAAATAATATGCAAAAGGGCATAATGTAAATACGTACTACCGATTGTTTATGACTTGTGTGAAAATGAGAAGAGTAGGAAAGAGTGTTAGAATGTCAATATCAGCTTTCCTTTTCCACAGTCAGTTCATTGTTAAAATTTTCTTGATCTCTTCTGTGCTAGATCTCGTGTCTATATTTTCTTGTTTTCTTTGTTATCCTCCATTAGGAGTCCTGGTATGGCACTGTGAGTTAATGCACTAGACTGCAAGTTCAGTTTGAGCTGCAAGGTTGGTGGTTCAAACTCACCAGTCGCTCCTCAGAAACCCTGTACAGGGTTGCTATGAGTCAGAACTGACTCAATGGCACTTAACAACAAGAAGAAGCTTCCTGAGGAAAGAAACACAGGAGATAAATTTTCTTCTTTGAGACTTTGTGTTAATAACCCTGTTTTCTTACTCAACTGATAGAGATGAGTGCTGTCAAGTAGACTCCACTTATGGGATCTTCTGTACAGCAAATGAAACATTCCCCAGGTCTGTATCTTCCTCCTGGTCGCCAGGTTGTGCAGCTCTTGTTGCTCTAGTCCATCTCCGAGGGTCTCCATTGCCTACTTTGGCCCTCTAATCTCCCAAACATGATATCTTCCTTTAGCAATCACCCCCTCATCAAATTTGCTAAGGTGTCATGAACAGATTCATAACGTTTTCACTGGCTAATATTCAGAAGCAGATCTCCCGACCTTTTTTGTAGGTAGTCTGCCTTAGTCTCTTAATCCAGAAATTACACTGAAACCTGTCCACCATGGGTGACCTTGCTTTGAAATACCAGTGGCATAGCTTTCAGCATCGTAGCAACATGTAAGCCGACACAGTACAGCAGACTGACATTGATAATTGAGCATTTGACTGAACACAGAAAGCTGGGCTAATACCTATTTTCCTCCAAATTTTGGAGAAATTATTGTCTTATAATATTGCTAATTGCTAAAAATCAAGATTTTTGTGACTTTTTCTGCTCTGGGATATTTTGGAATTACTGTTATGAAGTTCATGATTACGTGTCTTCCTTAGTCATTTTATTTCTGCATTGGTGTATCTTTTCTTTTACTTTTTATTCTGTTTTTTTGTTGTTCTAGTTACTGAAAGATTTCTTCAGTAAGTTTATGCTCTGACACTTCTATTCAGTGTTTTGTTTCTGCTCTCACGTTTTTTACATATCAAAGCTCTGTCTTGCTATGTTGTTGTTATGTTCCATTGAGTCTATTATGACTTTAGTGACCCTGTATAGGGTTTCTGAGGAGCAGCTGGTGAGTTTGAACAGCCGACCTTGCAGTTAGCAGCCCAGTACGTGTCCTACAGCTCCACACCTAGACTTACAGTGGGTTCAATTTTATAGCACTCTTGTCTCAGAGATGCAGCATTTTATTTTCACCTTGAGGTTCATCATAATTTGATGTTTGCCTTTTAAAAAAATCATTTATTTGTTTCTTGAATTGTCTTTTTTCTCCAGGCTCCTTTTCCCAGATTGCTTTAGGCTCTAACTTTTGCCTTAACGGTTTTCTTCAAATCTCTGGAAAATTTGGGGGACCCATTCACATTTCATAATGAGACACAAAAAACTAATTGAAAGTTTAGGTATAATAGTATATAGACAGTAATCAAATGGGGCTCTAATCATTTTCTTGAGTGATCCTCCATTATATCAGTGTCTTTTTCAGTTGTTGCTTTAGTTTCTTCAGAGAGAAATTCTCAGAATTTTGGAGAAATTAGTATATTGTCTTATCTCCTGCTGAGGGGCCAAAAGATTGGAAACCTAGTAGAGGTAAAGGATTTGAGTGGGGGGCTCACCATTCAGTAAGTTGTTGTTATTAAGTGCCATCCAGTCGGTTTCGACTCATAGCCACCCTGTATAGGATTTTCGAGGAGCAGCTGGTGGGTTTGAACCACTGACATTATGGTTCACAGTCCAGCGCTTATCCTATAGCGCCACACCAGGAGTCCCACCATTCAGTATACAGACTTTCATATTGTTTTACTTCTAGCCTTGGTTGTGCCTGGTTTTCAGAACTTCTCTGTTTCAACCTTTCTCTGCTAAGATGAGGGAGTACATCTAATACATTTTTGTTTCTTTTTAATTTTTTATTGTGGGTTGAGTGATGGTTTACAGACATCAGCTTTAAATTCAGTAAGTCATGCACTTTGTTTCGTGTCATTGATTAGAATCCACTTTATCCAACAATAGCTATCCCACTTCCTCCCTGGGCTTCCTACTTGTAGTCCACCCAATTTCCTATCCCTTCTCAACTTTGTCCTTAGGTATATGTTGCCCTTTTGATTTTGAATGAACAGTCTGTGGTGAGCATACCTTACTAGTGTTGTTGCCCCCTGCTACCTGTCTACTGCTTGACTGAAAATTGGGCCTGGAAGGCGAGTTTCTTTCCAGACCTGATGAGTGATTGAGGTCCATAGTCTCAGTTTCCTCCAGTCTCTTTCTGACCAGTAAGTCTGGTCTTCTTTATTACTGCTATTATTACTATTAAATAATTTTGAGTTTTGTTCCACATTTTCTCCCACTCTAGCTGTGATACTCTTAATGTGATCCATTTTAGAGCAGTTGGTAGTGGTCGCTGGGCACCATCTAGTACTTCTGGTTTCAAAGTCCTAAAGACTGATGTCCACATACTCCATTAGTCCACTGGACTAAGGATTCCAAGCCTCTTCAATTTGTATCACTCTTTCTTCCGTATATGAAGACACCAATAGCTGCACCTTGGACAGCCACTAATTGAGTTTCAAGATCCCAAATGCTACTCACCTAAGCAAGGTATAGAACATTGTCTTTGTGGACTATGTTATTCCTTCCAACTAATCATGGTGTCCCCTGAGCTCCCAGGATCACTAATTCATTGCCTTAAGATGTTGGATAATATCTAGTAGGACGTTTTCATCGTTATGCTTGCTGGATGCTCCACCATATTCATAGTTGTGTTTACTTAAAAGGTAAATATTCATGTACAAGTATTTCAAACTCATATTTGTGGGGTATATCGATATGTATATATGTGTGTGTAGATATATATCCCACTCTTTCTCCCTTACCCATTCAGCCTATGTCTCAGTCCACATATCTACGCACAGAACCTTGTTGTTCCAAGGCTGTGTGTATATATCACTGTTTGTCTTTATCCCCTTTAGCACATACATACCTCACTGTGTCTTCACCTGTTTTCATTATTAGTCTGCCACCTTACCACTTGTATATTGCCCTCACTGTCACCCGAGCAAACATGCTACCATACTTTTTAAAGACTTGAAGCCAGTCCTCTTGTTTTCAGCCCCACTTGTACCCCTACCTTCAGAAGAAATTGGTGTCCCCAGTTCCTAAGCCTTTTGTGGTCAGCACTAAGGATGGATGTTTGCTTGTGGTGCTCCTATCCCTAGCTGGGAGTAGGATTTCTGCTTTCTGTGCTATAGTAACATATCACCTATCCATCTACTTTCCATATTCCAAAATTTGTTGACATCTCTTACCTATCATTCTCTTATTTTCATTCTTTTTTTTTTTGAGGTTTATATTATGGATTCAGTCAAAGTTTACAGGGCAGATCATCAGTTTTACATTCAACAACTCATACACCTTGTTTCATTACAATGATTATAATCCCCTCCATGTACCCTCAGTTAACGGTATTTCTCTTCATTTTAGCTTTTTTTTTTTTTTTTATAATAATACACACCACCAAAGGGCACATTCTGCAAGTCTGCCTCCTGGCCGCCATCTCTTAGTCCCTCTCTTCCCATGAATCTAGAGTCCTCAGCTGCTTCCTTTCTCCATGTCCCGATCTCTGCCTCAGTCTCTGGCATCGCTTTTTCTCTGGATAAGTTCTCACATTCTGCTTGTGCTCTTTGCCCTTGATGGTCCTATGGTCCTTTGTTTCTGGACTGTAAAATTAACTACTTCCCCATTTGGTACAAAATTTCTACCTTTACAATTGTAACAGTCACAATTAGTCATGATAATGATTACTATTGAATCATAAAAATCATATCCCCATGTCTTTTAACCAGACCCATCCAGACAAGATGAAAACTATTCAGTGGGGACTCTTCTCCCCCACCACACACACACTATTAAACTAAACTCCCCCTTGAAACCTTGCAAGCCGGTCACTTCATGCCTTTATCTCCCCCTCCTTTTAGGTAGCTAATATCTAAGTTGTTCATCCCTATCTACCCTGTGTACAGAGGGGACAGCATTGATACTTGATGTGAAGACTCCTTCCCTCTGTTAGTATTTAGAGTTACTGCCTCCATGAGTATAGGTCAAGTTCATCAAATTGTAGCAATTTACCCTCATTTCTTTTATCAAAAATTGTTTTTTCATTTTGAAAACTACACAAAAGTAGATAAAATAGATGAGTGGGACATACTAAAAATTAAAAACTTATCTGCATCAAAAGACTTCACCAGAAGAGTAAAAAGGGAACCCACAGAATGGGAAAAAATCTTTTGCAATGACATATCAGACAAGGGACGCATTTCTAAAATATACAGGAAACGACAACACCTCTATAAGAAAAGGACAAATAACCCAATTAAAAAGTGGGCACAGAACATGAACAGACACTTCACTAAGGAAGAGATCCGGGCAGCCAACAAAAATGAAGAAATGTTCATGATCACTA
>NW_006408568.1:14014246-14015379 GCF_000296735.1 Chrysochloris asiatica
TAGCTCTCTGTGGCTATGTCCTTGTCCATGTGCTCAAGTGTCCCCAGTTCTCACCACACTTTGAACCAACCAATCCTTCCTCTTCTTTCATCTCCAGGTCAATGGGAGTCTGTGGAATGTGGTTGAACTTAGCCCATTTCTTTGTTGTTGCCTTTCCCCCTCTTCCACTGACCAGTAGACCAATGTGATCATCAGCAAGCTTACATGCTTGTTTATGTGTTCCCTTTGAGTTTCAGTCTTAGAGGGGGGTTTTATCCTGAAGGAACTTGATGGCTTCCCGGCAAACAACTTGCTTATTCTTGTAGTAGCTAGTCATACTGCCATTTTTGTTTTGGGTTTTTCCTGATGATCTTTCTTTGAAGATGTATCTTCTGTTGTTCTAGCTGTTGTAGGCTGGTCTGCTTGTCCTTCCTAGTGGGAATTTCTCACCTCAGAAGGTTCTGTCTTATTTTCATTCTTACCCAACCCCAAACACCAAAACCACTGCCATCAAGTCAGTTCCAACTCATAGCAACCCTATTGCTCTTGTTGTTGTTAAGTGCCATCGAGTCGATTCCAATCCATAGTGACCATAGTGTAGCATTTCCAAGGAATGGCTGGTGAGCTTGAACTGTCAACCTTACAGTTCAAGCTGGCTTTGCTATCCAGTGTATTAACCCACAGCGCCGTAACAAGACTCCTTAGTGAGGGTGAATTCTTCCTCTCCCCACTCCCTTTTACCATCATATAGTGGAATTTGAAAGGAAACGAGATGAATTTCTATGTATTCAACATTCTGATTTTAACTGAAAACACCTGCACATCCTGTACCTAAGCTCAGCATCTAGTGCATGTTAGACCCTTGATGTGAATGAATGTATAAAAGTGTGTAATACATTCAGTAAACGTAAAGTCTACTTACATCAAAGCTAGAGCTCAAATCAAGGGGACAAGAATAGTTACGGACTGGGAAGGTATAGAGGGATCAGATTGGATTAGAGTCTTATATAGTGACTTGACAACACACAGCAACAATATAACGAGATAAAACAATGTTTTTACAGGCATTAAAGATTTTTTAAAGCAATTGACCAGATGTTGGTAAGTGCCGTTGAATCGGATCCAATCCATAGTGATCCTGTAGGGTTTCCAAG
>NW_006408568.1:14016464-14044347 GCF_000296735.1 Chrysochloris asiatica
CTCTCAGCAATACACCTGACTTAGTCCCATAAGGATACCTTCAAAACAAAGGTCCACTGGCTTCCTACGGCAGCTGCTGGACCAGTTTAATTCAAGGCAGAGAGGTAAGCTCAGAAGCTTTTTTGAGATTTCAAAGGGGTCATCTTATATTTGCACAAAGGGTGCCTGATGATTACAGGGGCTTATTACTAAGAACTTTTAAGAAAATGGAAAACTGCATGAGTGAGAAAAAAGTCCAGGAAAGTTGTGCTCATGAGTTTGTTTTTGCCATCACAACAATGCTCATTCGTCGCATGTAGCAAGGCTGGCCTATGAAAATTTTGTTAAGAAACTACCCCATCCACCATACAGCTCTGATCTGGTCCACCAGACTTATTTTGGTTCCCCAAACTCAAAAAGCCTTGGAAAGGAGCATGATTTTAATTCCTCAAGGATGCCATAACATGTCATTTTGACATGGTGTAAAATAAAAAGCACTGAATTCAGGCAGAATTAGACAGAAACACTGCCTTCATCCGTGTATAGACTTAGATGGAGGCTATGTCAAGAAACAGTAGTTTCACATTTTGATATTTTTGTTTAATAAAGTTTTCTATGATTTTATAGCAATTCGTTTCTTGGTTTGCCCTTGTATTTTATACATAGAATAGGAGTGCAGTGGCTCTGTAGGATAAGCCTGGAACTGTGAACCACAAGGTCAGCAGTTCGAGCCCACCAGTCACTCTGAAGGAGAAAGATGAGGCTTTCTGCTCCCGCAAAAATTTAAAACTTCGGAAACTCTATACAGGGTCACTATGAATCCGAATCAACTTGAAGGCACTTGACAACAACAACAATTAATTAATACAATTGTGATAACAGAAAAAGGCAGTATTGTTACATTATTGATCTTTTAAATGTTATTTTGTCTGCTAATGTTTCTAAATACATTTTAGGGTACCCATGACTTCCAGATTTGGGTATACCTAGATCTTTATCATTAACCTTTTTTCCCCTCTGAACTGTTACAAGCACTTCTTATTGTATCTTTTCTATTATTCTCTTCTCTTCCTATGGCATTTTAGAGCTTAAAAATCTGTCTAAGCCTCAAACACATAAAGTTTTCAAAAGTTCTGATGAAGTACAAGTAAACATCTTTCTGGTATTCTCTGCTTTCTGCTAAGATCCATCTGATATCAGCACATCCTCTTCTGAATCAAGCTAGAATCTCTGGAAGTTCTCTGTCAATGTACGGTTACAGTCATTGTTGTATTATCTTTAGTGAAATTTTACTTGATATTAATGATATTGTCCAATGATTTCCGCATTTCTCTTTGGAATGGACACAAATATGGATCTCTTCCAGTCAGTTGGTCAGGTAGTTGTCTTGCAAATTTCTTGGCATAGATGAGTGAGTGCCTCCAGTGATGCATCATTTTGTTGAAAGATTTCAATTTGTATTCTATCAATTTCCAGTGCCTCGTTCTTTGTGAACGCCTTCAATATATCTTGGACTTCTTCTGTTGAAATGGTTGAACATCAACCATTTCTTTTTGGTACAATGACTCTGTATTTCTTTAATCTTTTGATGCTTTCTGCATTGTTCAGTATTTTGCACATAGAATTTTTCAGTAGCCCAAGTCAAGCTTGAATTTTTTTCTTCAATTACCTCGGTTTGAGAAATGCTGAGTACACACTCTTCCCTTTTGGTTTTCTAATTCTGGATTTTTTTTTTTTTTTCATACTTTGTTATAATATTTGACTTTGTCTTCTCAAGCTGACCTTTGAAATCTTCTACTCAGCTCTTTACCTGCTCATTGCTTCCATTTGTTTTAGCTTCTCTACGCTAAAGAGAGCAAGTTTCAGCATCTCTTCTGACATCTATTTTGGTCTTTTCCTGCTTTCTTGTCTTCTTAATGACTTTTTGCTTTCTTCCTGTAATGATGTTCTTGATGTTATTTTGGTCTTCGGTCTTTAGTGTCTAATGCATCAAATCTGTTCTTCAGATGATCTCTAAATTCAAGGTCATATTTTGGGTCTCGTGAACTTATTTTTCATTTTCTTCAGCTTCAGTTTGAATTTGCAGATGAGCAATTGCTATTGCTCCAAAATCAGACCCTGGCCTTGTTTTGGCTGATGCTATGGAGTTTTTTCACCGCCTCTTCCCACAGATTTCTGTGTATTCCATCTGGTGAGGTCCATGTGTACAGTCCTCTTTTATGTTACTTAAAAAAGGTATTTGCAATGAAGAAGTCATTGGTCTTGCAAAATTCTATTATGTGATCTCCAGCATCATTGCTATCACAAAGGCTATATTTTCCAATGACTGATCCTTCCTCTGTTTCCAACCTTTGCATTCCAATCACCAGTAATTGTCAATATATCTTGATTGCATGATTGAGCAATTTCAGACTGAAGAAGTTGGTAGAATTCTTTAATTTCATCCTCATTGGCTTTAGTGGTTGATGAGGAGATTTGAATAATAGTGGTATTAGCTGGTCTTCCCTGTAGGTGTATGGACATTATCCTATCACAGACAGAACTGTACCTCAAGACAGATCTTCATATGTTCTTTTTGATGATGAATGCAATGCCATTCTTTAATTTGTCATTCCTGGCATAGTAAATCTTGTGATTGTCAGGTCCAAAATACCCATCCATTTCAGTTTACTAATGCCTAGGATATCAATGTGTATGCACTCCATTTCATTTTTCACAATTTCCAGATTTTCTAGATTTATACTTTGTACACTTTATGTTCTGATTATTAATGGATGTTTACAGCTTTTTCTCTTCATGTTTAATTGTGCCCCACCAGCAAATGGAGGTCCTGAAGGCTTTACTTTTCCATTTCCATCATCATGTTCACTTCTACTTTGAGAAGACAACTCTTCCCCAGTTGTATTTTGAGTGCCTTCCAACCTGAGGAGCTCATCTTCCAACATTCTATATGACACCATTATGATGCTCTTCATCATGTTTCAATATTCAGCATTCTGGTGCTGACAGTGTTCCATTGCTATTCATAAGGTTTTCGGTGACTAAATATTCAGAAGTAGTCTGTCTCTCATTCTTCCTAGTCTTTGTCTGGAAGCTCAGTTGAAACCTGTCCACCATGAGTGTCCCTGCTGATATTTAAAATATCCATGGCATAGTTTCCAGAATCACAGCAACATGCAAGTCACCACAGTACAACAAATTGACAGATATGTGGTGAGGTAAACATATATATATATATATATATATATATATACACACACACACACCCATCTATAGACACATGTAAGGAGCTCTGGTAGCGTAGTGGTTACAAATTGGGCTGCAAACCACAAGGTCAGCAGTTCGAAACTACCAACTGTTCCGTGGGAGAAAGATGAGGTTTTATGCTCCCATAAAGATTTACAACCTCAGGAACCATGTACAGGGTTACTATGAGTCCAAACCAACGCCACGGCACATAACCACCTTATACACATGTATGTGTGTACACACCAATTTAAGTGTCTTATGGGCTCCCATCATACCTTCCAGCTGCTGTAAATCATAGCACTGGTCACACTGTTGAGATTGGCTGACTGCAAGTTTGTAACCCACATGCACGATCTACCGACACACAGTTGTTAAGTGCTTTCGAGTCGGTTCCAACTCATAATGGCCCTGTATAAGGTTTCTAAGGAGTGGCTGGTGAGTTTGAACTGCCAACCTTGTGGTTCAAACTGACCTTGTGGTCCAGTGCTTTATCCCACAGCGCCACACCAGGACTCCACCGGCACATGGTGGTCTCTGCAGTATCTGTTTAGTGTGTAACAGCTTCTTGGAGTCCTGTACATTTTTTATGTGACTTTTGAACAAATAATTTATGTGTTGTGGTGGTGGTGTCATTTAAACAATTAAGGATTAATTAAATTAAGGATTGTGATGTTTTAAGACAATTAACAATATAGAGTCCTGGTGTGGCGCTGTGGGTTAGTACACTAGACTGAAAAGCCGTTTGAACTACAGGGTCGGTAGTTCATGTTCACCAGCTGCTCCTTGGAAACTCTATACCGGGTTGCTATGAATCAGAATTGACTCGACAGCACTTAACAATAACAACAATAATATGTATCAGTGAACTGAAAGGAAACCTTTGATGTGTTGGGCTTTTGTTTTTGTTGTTTTTCATTTTGTAGCCTTGTTCTAACCTCTGCCATTAGTAAAAAGAGTTTCTCCACCTAATGGGATATTTGAAGTGTGGCAATGATTCATCGGAGGCACTAATGTTATTGCAAGTTGACAAATGAGTGGACTTATACAGCCCTGGAAAGGGGGAAAAGCTGTCACTGGTTCATGGCTAGTGCCAACGGGGAGGCAGTAACAGATTGACTGTCAACCAAAGGTGGTGTTTACTCTTCAGGTTGGCACTTGGCCTTTGCATCATGAAGATAAGCAAAGAGCAAGGATCTTGCTAATTGCATTCAAGTCACCTCTTACCTAGTTAATTTGATGTAGCAATAATCCATCTAAAACTATGGGTTTTTTGGTTGCTGCTTTGCTTTTGGAGTGAATACTGCTATGTATCTGATATTTAGGAGGATAGAAGACCTACTTACCATGTTGTTGTCATTAAGTGCCGTCAAGTTGGTTCCAACTCATAGCGACCATGTACAGGGTTTCTGAGGAGCAGCTGGTGGGTTACCAGTCCAGTGCTTACCCTATAATGCCACACCACAGTTGCTTTAAAATAAAACAAAAGCTAGTGCTGCCAATTGTGTTGTGACTCACAGTGACTCCAGGACTGAGTAGAACAATGCCTGTAGCCTTTCCAAGGCTGTCAGTCTTTCCAGAAGCCAACTGCTGCAGCTTTCTCCCACAGAGTGGCTGCTAGGCTGGAAGTGCCAACCTTCGGGTTATCAGCCAATAGCCGCTTTAAAGCAAAGCCATGCCATCACGTCCTTTCAGGCTCATAGTGATACCTTATAGGGTTCCCGAGACTAAATCTTTACAGGAGCAGAAAGCCTCATTCTTCTCCAACAGAGGGTTTTGTGGGTTTGAACTGCCAATCTTTCAGTTAGGAGTTCACTGCTTATCCTACAGCTCCACCAGTGCTCCTTAATAGCTACTTTGTTGTTGTTGTTGTTGTTAGGTGCCATCGAGTTGGTACCAACTCATAGCAACCTTATTATGCACAGCAGAACGAAACACTGCCCGGTTCTGGGCCAGCCTCACTACCATTGCCACACTTGAGTCCATCGATGCTGCCACTTGGCCAATCCATCTTGTTGGGGGTCTTCCTTTTTATCTCTGACCCTCCACCTTACTAATCACAATATCCTTCTCCAGAGACTGGTCCCTCCTGACAATATGTCCAAAGTATGTGAGATGAAGTTTGGCCATTTAGGCAGATTTAAAATATACTCTTCCAGGTAGCCATTTGAGATTTGTCCAATGGGTGGCCCAAAGGTTATTTGTCCAGAATAGATAGGCCAAAGGGTAGAGAAGAAGAAGGTGAAGAGAGAAGACAGAACAAGAATACAAGAGAACCTATGTGCAGACATGCCTTACTTGGTTACACCTCATGTTATTGTGCTTCACAGATACGTAAGAAGCAATTTTTTCAACAACGTGCTCATTTTGTGTCTCTGTCACATTTTGGTAATTCTCGAAATATTTCGAAATTTTTCATAGAGCTATTGCATAGTGTAAACTTACGTTTTATATGCACTGGGAAAGCAAAATATTTGTCTGACTCACTTTATTGTTATTTTCACTTCACTGAGGTGGTCTGCAACTGAACCTGCAGTATCTCCCAGGTTTACCTGTACTGGAAAGTAAGCTCTGAGTAATCTTCTTGGCTAACTAATTTTCCTCCATTACATCTTCCTTCCACCTGCAGGCAGGAGAAAGGTGGTAGATGACTTTAAAAGGTACATGCCAGCTGTTCTACCGCACAGTAACCCTATTTATATAGGGCACTGGACAGAACTTGGACACATACACAGCTAGCTACAAAGGAGGCTGGGAATGTAATATTTGGTTCTCTGTTTTTGACATTCTTGTGTCCAACTAAAACTTGGAGGTTTTCTATTTCTAAGGAAAATGAGATGAATAGATATTAAAATAGAGATCTTCCATAGAGTGGCCTGGCTTCTTTTCCTACAATGTGTGTTGAAATTAATCCCTTAATTTCTCCCAAAGTTATTACACTTATTAAGTCATTTTTAAAATATGTTGATACTATTTTCCCTATAAAGGCGTCTGTGTTAACAAGGAATAAGAGATGATTAAAAAGCTCCTGAACTGATGTTTTTTGCTTTTAAATGTAATTCAGAACCTGTGCATTACTTTAGAAGCTAAGGAAACTTTTGATGCTTAACTTCTGTTTTTCAGGTATAACTCAATAGCTAATTCCAGCCTCCAATACCCTGCCCATAGTCCTGGTATGGCGCTGTGGGTTAATGCGTCAGACTACAAAGTCATTTGAACTGCAAGGTTGGTGGTTCAAGCTCACCAGCTGCTCCTCAGTAACCCTATGGGGCGGAACCGACTCGACGGCACTTCACAACAACAACAACAACAATATCCTGCCCCAAGATTCCTTCAGTTTATATAAGTCCTCCATATAGGTCTCACAGAATCTTCTCCATGCTATTCTTCCAAATGAATTGTTTCAAGGTCCCCTTCCTATGAAATGTTTATTAAGCATCCATAGTTATAAGAAGAGTTAGAATTTTGCAAAAGCCTAATGAGTCTGGGCATTATCAGATAAAACAGAAGACCTTTCTTTGATAAAAACATCATATTCACTAAAGAAAAATATCTTTAGCTCTGGAGGAAGTCGTAGGAGACAGAGACAAAGGAGGAGGAGGAATATTTTTGCACTCGCCCATCACCTCAAATCTCCCCTGGTCCGATGAGTCATCTGTCACTTTGACTCATGCTCTCTGACTCACTTAACTTATTTCTGTTAAACTATTTTTAATGTTACTGCTGAGGTGAATTCCTGTCTGTAAAGATCAGGCTCATCTCTTAAGTTCTTCATTACATTTCTGTCTTCTCATCAGCTTCCGTAGCATGAACTAATGTTAGTGGCCAGGCAATTAATGTATTCCAGAGTGTCTCATCCAGAAGCATTGGTAGCCCTGGTAGAACAATGGCGAAGTACCAGTCACTCCCCAGGAGAAAGCGGCGGCAGTCTTGAAAACCCTGCAAGGCAGTTCTACTCTGTCTTATACGGTCTCTATGAATTGGAATTGACTCCATGGCAACAGGTTTGGGTTTTGTCAAAGAGACTCTTGGGTAGGAAGGGCTCAGGAATTTCTCAGCTCAAGTCTTGAACATGGAGAGTATGAGGGGAAAGACTTAGATGGGAACAAGTAGATGAAAATAGCACAAGAGGCCGTTGGGGCATTGTGATTGTTTTATGCACTTTAGCCTGTGTTTTTACTTGTACTTCTGTACCTCATCCCATATAAGAAGGTGCTTAAGTTTGTGGGAAAATTCCATTATCTTTTCATTCTACTTTTCCATGAACTTTTTGAAGGCCCCTCCTATTCCTTATCTTGGAGTATAATATGTTCTGAATGCCAGAGCATGGTGCAAAATGGCCTAACTGAAGATGCTGTTTGTTTCTTAGTATTGCCACTGGAGAAAATAACTGAGACCATAAAAACTAGTAATTTTCACACTAATAAAGAGTATCAGATTCCCTATGTTGTTATTTAATGCATGGAGTCAGTTCTGACTCACAGCAATCCTGTATAGTGTTTCTGAGGAGCAGCTGGTGAATTTGAACCGCAGACCTTGTGGTTAGCAGTCCAGTGCTTATCCTACAGCACCATATCAGGACTCTCTCTAGGCTTCATGATAATGCTGCCTATGAAAATCATGAGCACATTTACCTCAGCACTATATAATTTTTACATGTTGCTACATTTCACCAATTGTATTATTTTTATAACAGTGACTATGTAGAAATAAACGCAATGATTTTTCCTCCCAGTGATTAGACAAATGCATATTTCCTGACAAAAATAAATCTTCCTCTTCACATGTCCTTTTAGGTTTGCCTCCACCCACCCACACAGCCTCTCATTCTGAAGAGCTTGTCCTCTCCTACTTGATGGTAAACCTTTTGGGTAGCCCCGGGGTTATTTCTTAAGACTGAAATAGCATTCCAACTGGGTGGTGCCATCAGACGTTCTGTGCTACACAGTAGCTCATAGCGAGCTTATTTGTGTTGAAATACATCATTTCCCCAGGGGATAAGGGGAAAGAAGAATCTAGAGTAAGATAATGAACTTCTTTTTGAAACAAGTGAGTTTGAAAATAACAGGGGGGGAGTAGTTATGTAAGTATTGCTTTTCTAGTTTTAAAAGACACCATTTCTCTCCTTATTTACATCATTTAAGCCAAATTATGCAATTTGTTGTCTGGGACAGGCTGAGGACAGGGAAATAACATATTTTTATACCAATTAACCATTGGAGAAGTATTTATTAAGTTCTTACATACTGTTAGGCATTATGAGATACAGTTTTTAAAGCGCTTTGTTGGTGGTGGTAAGTTCCGACTCATAGTGACCCTGTGTAGGTTTCCAAGGAATGACTGGTAAGCTTGCACCTCCAACTTTGCGATTCAAATTAACTTTGCAGTTCAGCGCATTAACCCACAGCGCCACACCAGGACTCCTTTAAAGTACCGTTGTTGTTGTTGTTGTTGTTGTTGTTGTTAAGTGCCATCAAGTCAGTTCTGACCCATATCGACACTGTATAGGGTCTCTGAGGAGCTAAATAGCTACTTTGTTGTTGTTGTTGTTGTTAAGTGCCATCAAGTCAGTTCCGACCCATATCGACACTGTATAGGGTCTCTGAGGAGCGGCTGGTAAACTTGAACTGCCAACCTTGCAGTTCAAACCAATTTTGTAGTCTAGAGCATTAATCCACAGTGCCACACCAGGATTCCTTTTTTTTTTTTAAGTACTGTAGTTGTTTTGTTGTTGTTGGTAAGTGCCATCGAGTCAGTTCCGACCCATAGCAACCCTGTGTAGGGTTTCTGAGGAGCGACTGGTGAGCTTGAACTGCTGGCCATCTGGTTCAAACGAGTTTGCAGTCTGGCGCATTAACCCACAGTGCCACACCAGGGCTCCTTTAAAGTACTGGTGGTGGCTGTGTGCCATGGAGTCGGTTCCGACTCATAGCGACCCTTTCCGAGGCTGTAAATCCTTACGGGAGCAGAACGTCTCATCTTTCTCCCACGGAACAGCTGGTAGTTTCGAACTGCTTACCTTGAGGTTCGCATGCCCGATTCGTAACCACTACGCTACCAGAGCTCCTTCTTTAAAGTACTAGATGTCCCAAAATTGTATTGAAAAGAACACAGATATGGCTTTACAATATGTAAACAGCTATGCTAATAAATGAAAGTGCAATATAGTTAACCTGAAAGGCACATTGAGAGCTTATAGAAAAGACAGATATTATTGATTTTTCTTTCTGTGACTTTCGGAGCCTTATTAAAACAAAGCAAAAAAGTCCAAAGCAGGAACCCTTTACTGAAGCCACTGAATATTCTCATCCATACCGAAACCTTGAATGCTTTCCTGATCGCTGAGAAGTAAAACGACACCCTGTCAGCCAGAGATGGAAGAAACATTTGGTGCTAAGTCCTCATCAGTTTTTAGTTCTCAGCCTGTCCAGACAAGATGGTTCACTGAACATCCTTCGTCAAGTGGCAAAGCCATAGTATTGTACTTATCCACAAACAGGGTGTTAACTATGAACTTCAAATTCATCTTGGAAATCCAAATTCATTTTAGTAAAATATGTAAAAATCTTTAGTCAAAGTTTGGTACTTGTCTGAAACATTTTGCTTTGAGGAAATTTGGGAAACTGGGATGTATATGAAGAATCTTACTTATATCATGGAGAGTCCGCAATCAAATTGGATCATTTAGAATAGGAGTTTGTATTAGTATGGGTTTTCTAGAGAAGCAAAACCAATGAAACTTTTATGTATATATATATATATACATAAAAAGAAGTTCATTATCAAGGAAATAGCTTACAATTGTAGAGTTCCAGGTCCCCAGTGGAAGAGAGAGAGAGCCTTTCCTCATTTCCATTATATATGGAGCTGGCCACACCCCCAAGAAAGTATCTCTTCAATTGATTGGCTGCTTATAGCCACTCATTATGGAGTTAATGATGGTGCCTGTATTAGGTTTCATCACCATCTTAACTGCTACAACACGGGAATCCTGGCCCAGTCAACTTAACACAAAACCTTAGCTATCACAGACTTGAAAAGCCTCCCCTTTCCCTGTGGCTCCTGACAGAAGTACTATGGCAGTCACTGTGTTGGGTAATATACCATTCCCTTTCTTCCTTACCTGTCTCTATTCTAGGAAAGACCCAGTCTTTTCATACTTCCTTGGCAGTGTAGCTATCATAACTCTAATGAAATGAAACATCCAAGTGTTTGGGAAAGCCTTTGCTTTCCTGATAAAAGGGACAGATACAGCGGGTGCTAGCTTTTCATCCCAGTTCTAGCCTTGACTACATGAACCTGATGCCTAGCAGAGCAGCAGTGGCCTTGGACCATGAGAAACTTGATGTGGTTGGTGGAGCAGAACATCATTTGGCATTGCACCAGTCCTCAATTGTGGACCCTTGGATTTATACAAGAAAAAAAGAAACCTGTTCATTTAATTCATTACAAATTGGGGTTTCTGTTACTTATGGACATTAAGTCTCTGAACTAGGGCTGGTGGTGGTTATGTGCCGTGGAGTCGGTTCGGACTCATAGCGACCCTGTACAGGGTTTCTGAGGCTGTAAATCTTTACCGGAGCAGAACTCCCGCAGAATAGCTGGTAGTTTTGAACTGCTGACCTTGCGGTTTACAGCCCGATTCATAACCACTATTTTACCAGAGCTTCTTCTGAAGTAGGGCTGTTGTTGTTAAGAGCTGTCGAGTCGATTCCAACCCATAGCGACCCTGTATAGGGTTTCTGAGAAGAAGCTGGTGAGCTTGAACCTCCAACCTTGTGGTTCAAACGGCTTTGCAGTCTGGCACATAAACCCACAACGCCACACCAGGGCTAGCAGGTACTTATTCCAGACTTTCCTGTTTTGCATGAGAAAAAATCCCAATTTGTTTAAGCTTCCATTAGACAGGTTTTCAGTTACATGTAACCCAAAGTTTTTCTAATGGATATAAACCCACTTGAAAGAACAGATTCTATCCTATCATGAGAGACTATTAGGTGAAGTTGATCAACCTTCCTGAGTCTAGATTGGTTTCATGTGATAACATAGGCAACTTCTTGTGGTGTGAGATTTGAAAACTGGGAAATTCTCTCTACTCAAAAGAATTTCCCAGTCTGTTATTAGGCCTGAAATTCTAGACACAGAATACAGAGTCATACAAACACATACACAGGCATTAGGAGTATCCTGGGCAGATGACAGAGGACAATAGCACTTAGAAATCTTGTTAGGGCTATAGTTTTACCCAGTGCTGAGCCTTTATTACAGAATCCAGACCTATTTCGAACAAACCTCATTTTCAGGAAATTGTTTCACATAATTCAAAAGCTTTGTAACATAAAACGCCTTTTCTCTTTTTTCAGCATCCCATTTCTGATGTCTTTTCTTAAAAATAAGCATTTTCCATTAACGTTACTTGAAAGTCACTACTTTCCATCTCTGTTTCTAACCTACCTCTTTCTACCTCTGCATTACTGGGAACCTTATTCTATGTCCTGGACAACTGTACCTTGGTTCTTCTTGTAGCGATTCACTAATTGAGTAATCTGTCCTCTCATTTTCAGTAAGTGCAAATTATTTGTGATGACTATTTGGGCAAACAGAGAAGTGTGAGGGAGCACAGTAGTGTGGAGGAATCCCACTGCAGCATGGCAGAGGGGTGAGTGGGAGGAGCAAATGGCATAGTTGCTGTACCCAGAGAACAGACAGACCTAGCACCTTGGCGTCTGGGGGGTTTGTATTTTGTGGGGGGTAATTTTCCTTTCTCTTTCCTGCTTAAACTTGGCTATGGTAAAACTACTGTTTCTAGGTAAAGAGCAAAACATATTTTCTCCCTCTATGGAATAGGGGTGAGGTGGGGGGGAAACACGTGGAATAAAGGTTACAATAGAAGTAAAGGGCACATTTCTAATCCTCCATATCCCTGCACTTTTATCCCTATTGCATGACCCCATCAATTCCCTCCTCTCATCTTACTGTCTAGTCAAAGATGTGTTAACAAAGTCTCTTCCTATTTCCAGACTCTAAATCAGGCAGATACGGACATGAACTGAGCTGAAACTACAGTCGTGACTTATTTTCACACCAAAATTAATAAAGCTATGAGTTAGCCTTCCAGGAGGAGAGAGAGATGATTCGGCTGTCTTACATCTGTACTAGGTGAAATCGCTTTCTGGGGAGGGTGAGTGACAGCGGTAATTCCTCATACTCGTGTGAGAAAGCTGCTGTTGATCCTTTGGTGGCTTGTCACCTGACTTGGAGCATGACTGTGAATGTGGCAGTAGTGACCTGAGCCACCAGACAAGGCACTTCAAGACGTGGACTCCTCCCACCCCCACCCAGGAGACTGCAGTCTGAGTGAACATCTGTAATACTGGGAGACCTAGGGTCTCTAGATGAGGACTTTATGACTTAATTTTATTAACTATTCAAAAGAATTTCTTTAAAATGTTTCCAAATAAGTATGTTATCACATTATTGCTTTAAATTCAAACATTTAGTTTGTTTAGATGCAACTTAACACACAATTTGCATTATCAGTGTGATTTTGTTTTGTTTTATCTCTGACACTTGGAGAACCAATTTATTCAAACATGAAACATGAGAAAGAAAGAAAAATGGGCCTGAGGAAGGTTGCTCCAAATAGTTGTGAATTTTTGAGTCTCATTTACAAAGCTATAGAAAACCCTTAATGTCTAGGGTAGAACCATTGTTGCCAGTGGGGTCTTGGGGCAATTCTGTGTCTTGTTTCTCCCAAAAGACTACAGTCCATTCGTGATTTAAAAGCTTCAAAGGTTTTATTATGCTTTCTTCTCAATTGTTAAGTTCATCTGTGAAAAGTAGAAAAAAATTCATAATTTCAAGTCCAAGATAACCAAAGTAGATCAACCTGAAACATCTTTAGGGAATAAGTCTTCAGAGCCCCTTACAACTGACAATTTAACAAATGGTTGGATAATGCAAAACAAATGTGCAACCTGGGCTAAGCTTTCTCCTGGAAGCCACCTCTGACTAGCCCAGACCCCCCTATTCTCCTTTTCTGTCTTTCTTTTTTTTTCTTTTTTCAAATTTAATATAGAGCTTTGTTGTGTTGTTGTTAAGTGCCGTCGAGTTGGTTCCAACTCAGCGAGGTCCTGTATAGGATTTCCAAGGAGCGGTTGGTGAGTTTGAATTGCCGATCTTGTAGTTCAAACCAACCTTGTGGTCCAGTGCTTATCCTACAGCGCCACGCCAGGACTCCAATATACAGCCTGTTGTTGGTAAGTGCTGTCGAGTCGGTTCCGAGTCATTGTGACCCCATATAGAGTTTCCAAGGAGTGCCTGGTAAGTTTGAACCACTGACCTTGCAGTTCAAACACTGTAGAGTTTCTTGTTGTTAAATGCCGTCATGTTGGTTCCATCTCATAGTGACCCTATATAGGGTTTCTGAGCTGGTTGGTTTGAACTGCTGCCCTTACAGTTTGCAGTCCAGTGCTGATCCTACAGTGCCACACCAGGAGTTCAATATAGAGCTGATTTTTGTTAAGTGTCATTGAGTTCTGACCCATAGTGACCCTGTATAGGGTTTGTGAGGAGCAGCTGGTGAACTTGAATCACCAAGCTTGAGGTTCAAACCAACTTTGCAGTCCAGCACATTAACCCACAGCCACACCAGCTTTATTTTTGTTGTTGTTGTATGAGTCAGTACCAACTCATAGCGGCCCTATACATAACAGAAAGAAACACTGCCTGATCCTGGGCCAACCTCACTATTGTTGCCATGCTTGAGTCCATTAGTGCTGCCACTTGGCCAATCCAGCTCACTGGGGGTCTTCTTCTTTTTCTCTGACCCTCCAACTTACCCAACATGATGTCCTTCTCCAGCGACGGGTCCCTCCTGACAATATGTCTGAAGTATGAGAGATGAAATTTGGCCATTATGGCCTCCAAGGAGCACTCTGGCTGCACTTCTTCCAACACAGATCTGTTTGTTCTTTTGGCAGCCCATGGCACTTTCAATATTCTCCTCCAACACCATAACTCAAAAGCATCAATTCTTCTACAGTCTTCCTTATTCACTGTCTAGCTTTTGCATGCATATGAGGTTATTGAAAATATCATGGCTTGGGTCAGGCACACCTTAATCCTCAAGATGACATCTTTGCTCTTCAGTACTTTAAAAAGTTCTTGTGCAGCAGATTTGCCTAATGCAATGTGTCATTTAATTTCTTGACTGCTGCTTCTATGAGTGTTGATAGTTGATCAAGAAGAATGAAGTCCTTAACAACTTCAATCTTTTCTCCATTGATAAGAATGTTGTTGATTGGTCCAGTGGTGAGGATTTTTGTTTTCTTTACATTGAGATGCAATCCATACCAAAGGCTGTGCTCTTTGATCTTCATCAGTAAGTATTTTAAGTCCTCTTCACTTTCAGCAAGGTTGTATCATCTGCATATCGCAGGTTGTTAATGAGTCTTCCTCCAATCCTGATGCCACATTTTTCTTCATATAACCCAGCTTCTTGGATTATTTGCCCAGCATACAGGTTAAATAAGTATGGTGAAAGAATACAACCCTGGCACACACCTTTCTTAATTTTAAATCATTCAGTGTTCCCATGTTCTGTTCAAACAACTGCCTCTTGGTCCAGGTACAGATTCCTCATGAGCACAATTAATTGTTCAGGAATACTCATACTTCACAATATTGTCCATAGCTTGTCATGATCCACACAATCAAAAGCCTTTGCATAGTCAATAAATCACAGGTAAACATCTTTCTGGTATTCTCTGCTTTCCACCAAATTCCTTTGGACATCAGCAATGACATCCCTCATTCCACATCCTCGTCTGTATCTGACTTGAACCTCTGGAAGTTCTCTGTCAATGTATGCTTGCAGCCGTTTCTGTATTACCTTTAGTAAAACTTTACTCGCATGGGATATCAAAGATTGTTGTTGTTATTAGGTACCATCGAGTTGGTACCGACACATAGTGACCTTATGCACAGCAGAACGAAACACTGCCCAATCTGGGGGAATATATTAAGGTGTATTTTAACAATTGTTTACTGAGCACTTTTCTGCATGCCACGCATTGTGCAAAACTGGTGAGACACAGAAGAATACAGATTTAGAGTCCAAGTCATGTACAAATGAATCCACAGGCTTGCAGCAAGCATAGCTTTGTGAGTGGCTGGTTGATTGACTTGTGCATGCAGTCAACAATTATTGTACATCTGCAATGAACCAAGCTCTTAGAGCAGGAGACAGAAAGATGAATTGTACTTCTAACTTCTTAAGAGCATGGTCTTTGGAAGGAAAGTTCTAGGTACCTTTCTATCTATCCAGTACATGACTATTGAAGACCTTCTATGTGCCAGGCAGGCTTTGAGCCCATGTCTTGAGAGGAAACAGTAAACAGGACTACAGAAATTTCAGCTTTTCAATGATACAATGGGTGCCTGAAGTTGGATACAGAGAGGAATAAAATGAGCCCAGTCCCTTCTTGTTAAGAGACCCTTTAGGAAACAGGAAGCATGAATGGTTGGGGCATTCTCTCTGTGGGTTGGCCTGGAGTCCCAGTGCAACTGACAATACTAACCTTTTCTTCCTTTCTGCCTAGCAATTTCCTCTGGCAAAGCTTTCTGCTTTCAGTCCCATTTTCCCATGTAATAAATACCAGCACCTCCATCGCTCTGTTGAGTGCCTAGATTTGCAATGCATCCCTGTGCATTGCTCCTAGATCTGCCTTTCTGTCCCTAACTCTGAGAACTCTAGCATTACGACTGGAAAGCACTTTGAGAGGCTGTTTAGTCACTTTAATAGTGAGGAAATTGAGGCTCAGGGGAGGGAAGGGGATTGACCAAGATCACAAAATTAGTTGATAACAGGCATTAGCACTAAAATCTAGTTCTGTAGTTCCTAGCCCTTCCAATAAAACTTTGGGATAATTCTGCCTTGGAGTCCTGGTATGTCGATGTAGGAGAGGCACTGGACCGCAAGGGGTTTAAACTGCAAGGTCGGAGGTTCAGAGTCACCAGCTGCTCCTTGGAAACCCTTTACAGGATCGCAATGACTTGGAACCGACTCAACCTAACAACAAGTATGCTTTGGTGAAGCCCAGGAAGTGCAGCCACTATTTCTGAGCCAGGTTTGATCCTTTGATCTTTTTCTTGGAATAACACCTCTTCCTCCAATAGGAGCACATGGTTCCAATGGGAACACTCTCATTCCTTAATATCCTCTCTGATGCTGGTATGGAGTGAAGGATGGAGATAGGAACTCACAAGAAGCTGTTCACCACTTGGCATCAACTATGTTTCCTGCCACATGATGGGGGGAGGGGCTTATCGTGAGACAGCATAGGGACTTGCAAACCCCGTGATGAAGACTGAGGGAGGAGTCTGGCTTGCAAGGAGTCTTTGTGCCAGTTGTTCCCAAGACTGGTTGTCTTCTTTTGCTGTATTTCTTTTTAAAAAAGTCCTTCTGCTTGATTTCCTTTGAGTAAAATAATCTGCCCTTGAGAACCAAAGGAGTCCTGATGACCCACGCTGGTATTGGTGAAAAGGCCTGACCTCAGGGACTGTGACTTGACGTGTGTGTTTTTCCTTATAACTCTTCACATATGCACCCTTCTGTCTGTTCTGCCATCTGGTCATTCCTGTGGCTGAGGAAGCTCCTCCGCACAGTGGCTGAGCTGAGGCTTCAGACCTCCTACCTCCTGGACATGAGACCATTTAGAAATTCATTCTCTGGCCAATTCTTGATGTCATCTTTGCAGCAAAGACCTCTGCAACCACTTAAAAGCTCTTCTGAACTGAGCTGAAAATACAGCCATGACTTATTTTCACACCAGAAATAATAATGCTATGAGTTAGTCTTCAATGAGGAGAGAGAGATGATTCAGTTGTCTTACGTCTGGGCTAACTGAAATAGCTTTCTGGGGAGGGTGGGTGACAGTGGTAATTCCTCATACTCGTGTGAGAAAGCTGATGTTGAGCATTTGGTGGCTTGGAAGCTGAACTGGGGCTCAGAGGGGTGTGCCAGTAGAAAACTCCACTGTTGTTAAATGCTGTCAAGTCGGTTCCAACTCATAGCATAACAACTCATAGCACTTGAAACTATAGGGTCTCCCAGGAGCAGCTGGTGAGTTTGAACTGCTGACCTTGCAGTTCAAACTGACGTTGTGATCCAGTGCTTATCCTACAGCGCCTCGCCAGGGCTCCCTATAAATTAGTTTTCCTTTTATTTTTAAACATTTTATTATAAAAATCCTATGACTCGCAATTTAGAATATCTGAAAAGCTATCATTTTGTCATGTATTTTTTTGGTCACCATTCTCCAATCATGAAATTTACATAAACAAACAAACAGAAACAAACCCTAAGGTCGAGTTGATTCTGACTCATATGGGAAATAGACCATCCCCATAGGGTTTCCAAGGCTGTAATCATTATGAAAGCAGACTGCCGCATCTTTCTGCCATAGAACAGCTGGTGAATTAGAACTGTTGTCCTTTTGTTTCACAGCCAAGTGCTAAGCTACTGAGCCACCAGTGCTCCTTTTTCTGTATTTTCCGTAGTTATAGGAAAAGCAATGTTGCATTTTCTTGCAATACCAACATTACCTGTGGTTCTTAAATGCAAGCTATTGTTTCTTTAGAGCCAGACCCTTTCAATGTAATCTTATTTAATCTTCAACAAAACTCAGTGTCTCTTCTACATTCTGCTTCATTTCTATGATGGCTGCTTTTTATGATCAGCTACTCTGTGTGCAAGGAGCTCTGGTAGCCTAGTGGTTACGAATCAGGCTGTGAACCGCAAGGTCAGCAGTTCAAAACTATCAGCTGCTCCATGGGAGAAAGACCAGGTGTTCTGCTCCCATAAATATTTACAGCCTCGGAAACCCTTTACAGGGTCTCTATGAGTCGGAACCGACTCCACGGCACATAACCACCACCACTCTGTGTGCATAGAGTCACTATGAGTTGGTACCAACTCGATGTGTGCATTGCCCTTTACAAACACTGTCTTTAATCCTCATGGAACCTACCCCCAGTTTACAGGTGAAGAAATTGAGAGTTAGAAAGGTTAGGACTAGTTCAAGATCTATGAGAACGGGTAGTAGAATAAGGTTATTTGCTTAGCAGTCAGAGGCTCCAATCTGAATAATGCAATCCAATATCGTTTTACTTTCGAAAAGGCTGGTGACCCTGCCAGGCAGCACAGACTACAGAATTCTATCAGACTCAAGGAGGTTTTGATAGAGATTTCTGGTTATGAAGGAACCAATGACATGACATTATGTAGTTGTTCATAAGTGCCATCAAGTTGGTTCTGACTCAGAGCAACCCTGTCTAGAATTTCTGGGGAGCAGCTGGTGATTTGAACTGCTGGCCTTGCGGTTTGCAGTCTAGAGCTGATACTACAGCACCACACCAGAAGTCCTTAGGTAGCAAGGTAATTAAATGCTTCAAGGAAGTTATAAAATACAAAGCCACTTAAAGCAGTGAAGGAAATTAGGCACAACCTGGCAAGGACAATCAGCAGAAGAATCATGTAATCACTTTACTAACCTAGGGATAGACTATGGGACCAGTCCCTTTTTAAAGTCCTGTTATACCCATTACCTTAAGGAGACCTGGAAGTGTAGTGGGTTACCGTCTGGGCTGCTAGCTGCAGGTCAGCAGTTCAAATCTACCAGTCACCCCATGGGAGAAAGATGAGGCTTCCTGCTCCCGTCAAGATTTATAGCCTTGGAAACCCTATACAGGGGTGCTATGAGTCGGAACTTACTCAACAGCACTTCACAACAACAACAAATAAAAATAACAATAATTCCAAGCAGTCTTTTGTATATATAAAAGCCAACCTCAGCAACAATAAAAATATATATTCATCCACTGTTGGAATTTTTTTCTATCTATCTATGTATCTCTCGCTCTCTTTTTTTTTTTCCCCCTGAAGCAGTCATCTGTTCTATACCTTTAGTCAATAACTAACATTCCCTACATTTTGCAGCCAGGGGAAATACTGGTAGAGAATGATGTAACCAGAACAGAGGACCCATCAGGCAGAAATACTACCTACAGCTAGATTTGCTTGCCTCCACCACAACCATTGTCTTAAAGGTCATCCATCATTTTGTTTGGACACTTAAGTATTGTTAAAGCAAGTGAAGCGAACCCCCCTAGAGAATTCTCTGCAGGTGATTAATTTGAAATCATTATGACTATTTGTTAGTGAGCTTGAAGACAAATCTCCTAATGCTAGTATGCTAGAAGAACAATCAGAAAAAATAATGAAAAAAATACAAAGAAAGCCTAAGAGTTATGTGGGATACCATGAAGAGGAACAACTTACAGGTGACCAGAATTCCAGAACAGAAAGAGACAATAAAAACCACACAGAAAATTGTTGAAGAGTTGTTGGAAGAAAATCCCCCTAACATCATGAAAGATAAGAATATAAGTACACAAGACAGTGAATGAACCCCAAAAGCACAGATCCTGAAAGAAAATCACCAAGATATATAGTAAGAAACTTTCTAAAACCAAAGACAAGAAAAGAATAGTGAGAGCAGCTTAGGGAAAACGAAAAATTACCTACAAAGGAGAACCAATTAAGACTAAGCTCTGATTTGTCAGCAGAAAAGATGCAGGCAAGAAGGCAATGAGATAACACATACAAAGCTCTGAAAAAAAAAATTGCCAACCAAGAATCATATACCCACCAAAGCTGTCCCTCAAATACAATGGTGAAATTAGGATATTTTCTGATAAGCATAAATTAAAGGAATTTGTAATGACCAGACCAACTTTACAAAAACTTCTAAAGGGTGTTCTTTGGACTGAGAACCAATAATAACAGAAAACAACCTGAAATGACCATATATGAAAACATCATGCAAAACTCCATCCAGATATAGAAGTATCAAAAGTAACCTATAAGACTGAAAATAGGGAACCAGAGATATTAATTTATGATGAAGCCAACTATAAAGCAAACAAAAGGGATAGTGCAGCTACAGAAATTCTAAATGTCAAGGAAGTAGATTTCAAGATGAAAGACCATTTTAAATAGGAAAAATTAAATGATAATTTACCCTGAAAAGTAATATATTACACATCAAAATTGAAAAAAAAGTGGGAAATCAGAAAGATTTAGTAAACATTGGCACAACAGAAATGAAAATGCAAAGAAAACCCACAAACAAAATGAACTTAGTGCAGAAAATTTTGTGGAATTTTGTGGAACAAGTAGCACCACACATAGAAACAAACAAAAACCACACAGAAATATGACAGCAATCAATTCATACAGGATCACTGTAAGTCAGAACCAACCAGATGGCACGTAACAACAAAAACAGCGCATATATCTATTCCAATAGCATATGATCAAGAACCGATGGTACTGAAGGAACAAGTCTAAGTTGCACTGAAAGTACTGGTGAAAAACAAGGTTCTGGGAATTGAAGGAATACAAATAGAAATCTTTCAAAAAACTGGAGGCACTCACATATTTATGCCAGGAAATTTGGAAGACAGCTACCTGGCCAACCAATTGGAAGAGATCCAAATTTGTGTCCTTTCCAAAGAAGGATGACCCAACAGAATGTGGAGATCATCAAACAATATCATTAATATCACATACAAGTAAAATTTTGCTAAAGATCATTTTAAAAGGCTGCTACAGCACATCAACAGGGACTCCAGTCATACTCAGAAGAGGACATTGAATGAGGGATCTCATTGCTGATGTCAGCTGGATCTTGATTGAAAGCAGGGAATACCAGAAAGATGTTTACTTGTGCTTTATTGACTATGCAAAGGCATTCGACTGTGTGGATCATGACAAGCTATACCATTGGGAAGAATGGGTATTCCAGAAGACTGGATTATGCTTCTTAGGAACCTGCAAATAAACTGAGAGGTAGTCACTCGAGCAGAACAAGGGGATACTGAATGGTTCAAAATCAGGAAAGGTGTATGCCAGGGGTGTATCCTTTCACCATATTTATTCAGTCTGTATGCTGTGCAGATAATCTGAGAAAACTGGATCATATGAAGAAGAATGTGGCATCAGGACTGGAGGAAGATTTATTAACAAAATGTGTTATGTAGATAATATAACCTTGTTTCCTGAAAGCGAAGAGGACTTGAAATACTTACTGATGAGGATCAAAGTTTTCAGTACAGATAGCACCTCAAAATAAGAAAACAACCTGCACACTGAACCAATAAATAATATCAAGATAAATGGAGAAAAGATTGAAGTTGTCAAAGACTTCATTTTGCTTGGATCCACAATCAACACCCATGGAAGCAGCAGTCAAGAAATTAAACCATGTGTTGCATTAGTCAGATCTGCTGCACAAGATCTGTTTAAAGTGTTCAGTTTGAGGACTAAGGTGTGCCTGACCCAAGCCATGGTATTTTCACTCACCTCATATGCTTGTCATAGTTGGACAGTGAATAAGGAAGACCACAGAAGAATTGATGCATTTGAGTTACGGTGTTGGCTAAGACTATTAAAAGTATCATGGCCTGCCAGAAGAACAAAAAAAGCTGTCTTGGAAGAAGTACATTCAGAATGCTCCTTAGAAGCCAGGATGACCAGACTTTGTCTCTCATACTTCATACATATCAGGAGGGACCAGTGCCTGGAGATAGACATTATACTTAGAGTCTTAGGCTATGTTTTCTAGAGAATCAAAACCAGTGATGCACATATATATGTTTATTATCAAGGAACTAGCTCACAATTGCAGAGTCCCAGGTCCCCAGTGGAGGAGAGAGAGTCCCTATCTTGTGTTCATTATATTGGTAGCAGGTCACACCCCCAAGGAAGCATACCTTTAATTAACTGGCTGCTCAAAGCCGCTCACCAGAGTTAACTGTGCCTGTATTAGGTTCATTACTCTGGGGATAAGCACATCTCAACTGTTAAACCTCTGGAAATCCTGGCCTAGCCCGAGCCATTACACTTGGCAAAGTGGAGCGTTAGTGAAAATTAGGAAGACCTCCAGCAAGATGGATTGGCAGCAGTAATGGACTCAAGCGTAACAACAATTGTTAGGATGGTGAAGTTGTGCACAGGGTCACTAAGAGCGGAACTGAGTCGAAGGTATCAAATAACAACAATTTTACAGATCTGAATTGAAGTTAGTGACCATATGCTCACTTTACAGATGAAAAAAACTAGGCGCACAGAAGTTACGTAACATATCCAGAGTCACAGTTTCTAGGTGACAAGATCTCTGTTAGGAAAGTAGCAACCATTATAGGTGTTTAAAACAGAGAGAATTTAAAAATTTATAGGGAATTAATTTTTAAACCCTTGGAAGGGTAGGAAGAGCAAACATTACCTGAGGAGGAATTCGTAATTGTAGACAATCACAACCATTCCTCTAGAAGCCAAAGAAAGAAGTGGTGTTACCTGCCATCCAAGGGTGTGCTCAGCATGAAAGCTTCTGGAGGGAGGGCTACCACTGCTGCTGCTGTCTGGGTGGAACCCATACTCCAGTGGCTGCTGCTGCTTCTATTGAAACCATCACTGAAACGTCTACAGGCTGCAGGCCTAAGGTCCCCTGCACCCCAGCACTGCTCCAGTTTAGTGGGAGACCTAAATGCAGAGCCGAGTTTTGCTGTCAGTTAGCTGGGTGACCTTGTGCAAGTCACTGAACCTTGGAATGCCTCCGGAAAAAATGAATTTATCTATAAAATGGAAGGCTTGGTTTAGATGTTCTCCGACATCCATTTCAGTTGTGAAATAGTGAATGAATTCTGTTCTTTGGCTATCAGCATGTGACTTGATTGATTTTGTATCTCATCTTTTTCACTAGTCTCTATGTTGCATAGAAAGTCAAAGAAGAGAAACAGAGGAAAAGACAGACGTGGTGAAAGGAAGCTGGTAAGTAACATCTAACATCTAAAATTGTAACCTTCCCAGGTGCTGAATTCAGATCCAAGGACTTACTTTGTCCTCTTCTTCTCCTCCAGGAACAGGATTTTTCCAGCCTTCCTTGTGGCTAGGGTGGGTCTGTGAAATTGACACTGGGTCAATCTGACTTGCCTGCCCAGCCATAGCTGATTGAAACGATAACTAGTATACAAAGAAAGCAGAGACAGACAGCAAAGACTTTTCTTGACTGGTAGTGATGGCAGCAATATCCTCCCTCCAGAGTCAGCAGTGCCACCTTTGACATTCAGAGTGCGATGCCAATTGTGTGTGTCTAGCACTCTCTGTTTGCCAAAATACTTCTCTGCTATAAGCTGGCTATAGTTTTGGAAGCTTTAGGTTGTTCTCCAAAATCCTATGAGCTATTCAATGTTGTTGTTATGTGTCACCCAGTCGATTCTGACTCATAGCAACCCTATGTGACCAAGTAGAACTTGCCCTATACGGTTTTTTTCTTGGTTGTAATCATTACCAAAGTAGATAGCTAGATGTTCCTCCTGTGGAGACAATGGATGGGTTTAAACTACCAACCTTTTGATTTGTAGCTGATCACTTAACTGTTGTGTCACCAGATCCCATGAGCTTTCAGTATTCTTTGAATAAATTCATTTAAAAAAATTAAATCAGCATCATTCAGAGTTTTATCTCTTGCTTGTTACCAAAAACCCTGCCTGATAAACTAAAAACTCAAAACCAAACTCACTGCCATCAACTTGATTCAGACTCATGCTTACTGCAAGTTTCCTGAAACTGTACATCTTTGTTATTGTTCCCATCAAGTCGGTTCTGACTTACGCACAATAGAATGAAACACGCCATCCTCACAATCGTTAAGTGTCATCTTTCTCCCGTGCAGTGGCTTGTGGGTTTGAACCGCTGACTTAGCAGTTGGTTATTCAGTCCTTACCCTACAGCACCACACCTGTACTACTTGCCTGATATATGTGTTGCTGTTAAGTATCATTGAGGCAGTTCCGACTCATAGCAACCCTGTATAGAGTTTCCAAGGCTATACAACTTTGTGGGAGCAAAAAGCCTCATCTTTCTCCCACTGAGGGGACTGGTGGGTTTGAATGGTCAACCTTGTGGGTGGCATTCCAGTACTCCCCGCCTGCTTTGCTTGCTGTTGTTAAGTGTCACTGAATCTGTTCAGACTCAGAGCAAACCTGTATAGGGTTTCTAAGGATTGGCTGGTGAGTTTGAACCACCTACTTTGCGGTTCAAACCAAACTTGCAGTCCAGTGAATTATCCAGCAGTGCCACATCAAGATTCGGTACTAGGAGAGAGAGAGCAGCTGAGGACTCTAGACTCATGGAAAGAGAAAGGCTGTGTGCTTTCCACCCCCTGTTAAGAATTTAAACTTTCACTCCAGATAGAGTGAGGCAGAATCGCCATTTTAACAAGATTTCCTGGTGATTCTTAGGGTTATGGATCTTATTAACTGTAGATTTTCAGTGTACATGAGGTGAAAATGCAGTTTCTCAACAGGGGTCAAGGCAGAATAAACTGATCCGAGGCCCTGGTTGGAACAGCCAACCTTTCAGATAGCAGCGGAGTACTTAACTATTGCATCACTCAAGTAAATCTGACGCTCATTTAATGAGAAACAAGCACAGTGGCTCTGAACGATCAATGTTGGATTGCAGACTACAGGGTCTATGGTGTGAGCTCTCCAGCCGCCCGGCAGGAGAAGGATGAGGCTTTTGTCTGCTTCTGCAAAGATTTAAAAGCCGCCGAAACCCTACACAGAGTCACTATGAGTCCGAACTGACTAGAAGACACGTAACAACAACTTGCTCCTCGTTGTACTGCATGGAAATTAAGCAGTTCACATCAATAATAGTAATTAGTACTTGATTACACTGCTGAATCAGTTTGGGGGGGGGTTTCTCTTTCCATTTTGTGAGCTCTTAAGTATCTATAATTGCTTAAAAAAATTTTTTTTGAAAACTTTTCATTTTGAATTAATTTGAGACTTAACAAGATATAAAAATAGCACAAAGAATTCCTATATACATTTTACCCCAACTCCCCAAATGTTACATAATCACAGTTGTCGTTAAGTGTTGTCAAGTTGATTCTGACCCATGGTGACACTGTGTAGGGTTTCCAAGGAGCAACTGGTGAGCTTGAACCACCGACCTTGCAGTTCAAATGGCCTTGCAGTCAGTGCATTAATCCACAGCACCACACCAGGAATCCACATACAGGATTATAAAAATTTGGAAATTAATATGGGTGTAATACTACTCAAAATTGCCCCTTGTCCTACCAATGTCCTTTTTGTGGTCCTGGATACAGCGTTCCACTTTGTTGTCATGTCTTCTTAGTCTGCTTCAATCTGGAAGTGGTCCTTAGCCTTTCTTTGTGTGTTAGCTCTCTGGTGCTGCTATAACAAAAACACCACAAGTGGATGGATGTTTGTAACAACCAGAAATGTATTCTCTTACAGTTTAGGAGATTAGAAGTCCCAATTCAGAGTGCTGGCTCTACAGGAAGACGTTCTCTTTGTTGGTTCTGGATAAAGGTCCTTGTCTCCTTTCTGCATCTGCAGGCCCAGCATTCCTTGCACATCCCATACATCTCTGCATCAATCTTCCCCTAGATCTAGGATCTTCACAGTACAGGGACCCCAGATCCAAAGAGCACACTCCACTCCTGGATCTTCTATTTTGGTGGGTTTTGTTGTTTGTTTTTGTTAAGTTCTGTTGAGTTGGTTCCAACTCATAGCGACCCTGTTTAGGGTTTCCAAGGAGTTGCTGGTAAGCTTGAACAACCAACCTTGTCATTCAAACAGACCTTGCAGTTCAGCACATTAACCCGTAGCACCTCTCTCTCCTTTTCTATCTCAATAGAGATAGATTTACAACACAACTTAATCCTGTAGATTGCATCTTGAGGATATCAACATAGGATAATGACACATCAGATCAGGGCTGATCACATCAAATCACATCCTGGGTGTGGCTGCACTATATTAGCTCTCATCATGGGGGATTATTGTATCTTAACTGCTTCCCTACGATAAGCACTGAATTGTGAACCACAAGGTTGGGAGTTTGAACCCACTAGCTATTCCATGGGAGAAAGATGAGGTTTTCTGCTCCCTCAAAGATTTACAGCCTCAGAAACCCTATACAGAATCACTGAGTAGAAACTGACTCGACAGCACTTAACAGCAACAAAACTGCCAAACCACTGAGAGTCCAGGTCCAGCAAACTTGACATAAAATCTAACTATCACACTATGTCTTTCATCATTTTGATATTTGTGAAGAACACTGGTTAGCTATTCTGTAGACTATCTCATAATTTAGCTGTTTCATGTTTCCTCATGATTAAATTCAGATTACTTATTGTTGGCAAGCACACTAATGATGTGATATTGCATCTTTTTCATTGCATTATCTGAAGAGGCCACATCTGTCAAGCTGTCCCATTGTTGGTGATGTTAACTCTCATCACTGGGACAAGGTGGCATCTGATAGGTTTCGCTAATGGAAAGTTACTATTTTTTTTCTTTTGTGATTAATCACTATCTTGAGGAGAGATACTTTGGGACTGCAAATATCCTATTTCTCATCATACTTTAATACTCAGTATTATAATTATTATCATTAGAGCTGGAAACAGGGAGAGGTTACTTTAAGGGCACTCAGGTAGTGGGAAACTTGGGTTGCAAGAAGACTGATGAGATGGGAGCATTTGGGTGGGCGTATGCAGTGCCATTGATTGTGGCAAGAGAAATCCAGCTTCTGGAGGACGAGCGCTATTGATGATACTTCCATGAACCGAATATTACTGTGAGAATCTCAGGATGGTGTAAATAATTAATGTGCCCAACTGATAACCAAAATGACAGAGGTTTGAGCTTGCCCAGAGGTACCTCGGAAAAAAAGACCTGGCTTTTTTTTTTTTTCCCCGCTCTGACACAAATGAGGTTGCCATGAACTGAAATCAACTTGACAAAAACTGGGAGAAGATCCTGAACTGCAGCCAGAATCTTCTGAGGTGGGAAATTTCCACTTGAAAGGACAAGGAGACCAGCCTGGAGCGGCTAGAAGAACAGAAGATACTTCTTGAAAGAAAGACCGACAGGAAAACACAAAATAATATAGGCAGTCCCACTGATTACTACAAGAACAAGCAAGTTGCTTGCCCAGGAGACATCAAGGCAAGTGGTTGGGTCCCCTCAGGGCAAACCTCCTTCTAAGACTAAGACTCAATGGGAATACATGCTTTGATTGGTGACCACTGATAAGGGAAAGTGAGGGAAAAACAGCAATGAAGCTGTGAGCTAAGCCCTACAATGTTCAGTAGACACTTATGAACCCGGGTGGAGACCTGGTCGGCCAGCAGTGTGGCAAGACCTAGAGACTCTTGGGCCCAGAGTCAGTGACATAGCCACAGAGGACTAGAGTGGAGAGTGAAGTGTACAGCTGATAAGAAAAGACGGCATATGCACAAGAACACCCACACTAACCCACTTGACCTGGCTTCAATAACTGGATAATCAGAGCTCAACTAGAAGAAGGAAAAAGAGTAATCTGATACAGTATGATGAACTTTACCTACACCTATGGATTGTTGTTGTTGTAAAGTGCCATTGAGTCAGTACTGACTCATAGCGACCTTATGCACAGCAGAATGAAACAGTGCCCGATTCTGGGCCAACCTCACTACTGTTGCCATGTTTGAGTCCATCAATGCTGCCA
>NW_006408568.1:14045872-14049995 GCF_000296735.1 Chrysochloris asiatica
GATGTGTTCTGCATCCTTCAATGATTTACCCAGAGACTCTTTGAATAATGAAAGTTGAGGCATGAATTTTTTCTTCAGTTCCCCCAGCTTGAGAAATGCTGAGTGTGTTCTACCTTTTCGGTTTTCTGATTCCAGATCTTTGCACATTTCATTGTAATATTTGACTTTGTCTTCGTGAGCTGAACTTCGAAATTTTCTGTTCAGCTCTTGTGCCCCCTCATTTCTTCCATTTGCTTTAGCATTTCTATGCTGGAGACCAAGTTTCAGATTCTCTTCTGACAGCCATTTTGATCTTCCCTTCTTTTTTTGTCTTCTTAATGACTTTTTGCTATCTTCATGTATGATGTTCTTGATGTCATCCCACAACTCTTCTGGTCATCTGTCTTTAGTGTCGAATGTATCAAATTTATTCTTCAGATGATCTCTAAATTCAGGTGGGATATATTCAAGGTCATATTTTGGCTCTCGTGGACTTGTTCTAATTTTCTTCAGCTTCAGTCTGAATTTGCATATGAGCAATTGATGGTCTGTTGTACAATCTGCCCCTGGCTTTGTTTTGGCTGATGATGTGGAGGTTTTCTGACTTTTCTTTCCACAGTTATAGTCAATTTGATTTCTGTGTGATCCATCTGGTGGGGTCCATATGTATAACCATCTCCTATGTTTTCTAAAGAAGGCATTTGAAATGAACAAATCATAGATTTTTCAGAATTTTATCATGTGACCTCCAGCATCATTTCTATCTCCAAGGCCATATTTCCAACTACTGATCTTTCCTCTTTGTTTCCAACCTTTACATTCCAATTGCCAGTGATTATCAATATATCTTGATTGCATGTTTGATCAATTTCAGATTGAAGAAGTTTCTATTTCATCCTCACTGGCTTTAGTGGTTGGTGCATAAATTTGAATAATAGTGGTATTATCTGGTCTTCTCTATAGGCACATGGATATTATCCTATCACAAACAGCGTTGTACCTCATGACAGATCTTGATATGTTCTTTTTGAAGGTGAATGCAATACCATTCCTCCTCAATTTATCATTCCTGGCATAGTAAACCATGTGGTGGTCAGATTCAAAATGGCCTACACTAGTCCATTTCAGCTCACTGCCAATTTCTAAGTTGCCGGTCCCTGTCAACCCTGTGTACAGAAGGGATAGGTTTGATCCTTGTTGTGAAGACCCTGTCCCTCTCAGTTGGTATTTTGAGCTACTACATCCATAAGTATAGGATCAATTTCATCAAACTGTAGCAATTTATACTTGTTGCCTTTATTGACTTTCTTTATCTTCCTCTTGTCAAGGTCTGATCATCAAACCATCAGATATAGGTTAAATGGCTACTATCTGCAAGTTTGGGTGTTCTTGTGCATCTCCCTCAACGTCATATCAGCTGGAGGCTTCACTCTCAGCTCTAGCCCTCCATGGCTAGATCCTTGTCCATGGTCTCAGGAGTTCCCAGGTCTCACCACACTTAGGACCAACCAGCCCTTCTTCTTCTCTCTCATCTCCAGGTCAACGGGAGTCTATGGAACAGAGTCAAACTCAGCCCATGTTATCATTGCTGCCTCTCCCCCTTTTATACTCACCAGTAGATTAACGTGGTCACCAGTAAGCTTACCTGCCTGCTCACCCACATAGTTACTTTTAATGTTCATCGTTTTCTCTGACACTGTGTATCATCTTTACGTAGGTACACGTCTGTGTGTGCGCATGCACGCACACCACACACACACACACACAACTAACACACACAGACTCACATTCTAGTAAAAGACAGAAATTGATGATATCATTCCCCAGCCACTGGATTTCACATGTTTTCCACATCATCAAAAATGTGATGAAACCCAGGTGAAATTGTTCATTACAGATTAGTAAGCAAGAATAACAGATTAGTAAATGAGCATTGTTGTTAAGTGCCTCCGAGTTGGTTCTGACTCATAACGACCCTGTAGAAGATTTCTGAGGAGTGGCTGGTGAATTTGGACCTCTGACCTTGTGGTAAGCAGCCCATTGCTTATTCTACAGTGACACAGCAAGTAAACATTACAGATTAGTAAGTAAGTCTGTGCTTACCTTGCTTGGTGAGTAATTTACTCTGCAGCTACTAATAGTACCATTTATTGAGTACTTATGATACTGTAGGCCAGGAGTGGGAACTTTTTTCTGCCAAAATTTATAATATCATTCAAGGGCCATACAAAATAATCAACTTAAAAATTAGCCTGCTATATTTGTTCAAACATTTAATTAACTCAGGTGTGGCACTGTCAATCAGCCCTGGACTGCAAACCACAAGGTCGGCGGGTCAAACCTATCAGCTACTCCTTGGAAACCCCATACATGGTCACTATGAGTCAGAACAAACTCGACAGCACTTAACAACAACAATGTGATGGCTAGAACTGTGGTTGCTTTGGCAGGGCTGGATCAAATCCACGGCACAGAACAACCACAGCATATGGCCTGTAAGGTGTTCTGGTAATGTAGTGGTTACGAATTGGGCTGTGAACCTTAAAGTCAGCAGTTCAAAACTACCAGCTGTTCCACGGGAGAAAGATGAGGCTTTCTGCTCCCGTAAAGATTTACAGCCTCGGACACCCTGTATAGGGTCGCTATGAGTTGGTTCCAACTCCACATCACGTAACCACCACCACTATCACCATATGGCCTGTAGGGAGCTCGGGTAGTGTAGTGGTTATAAATTGGACCGCTAACTTTAAGGTCATCAGTTTGAAACTACCAGTTCCCCGGAATAAAGATGAGGGTTTCTGTTCCTGTAAAGATTTACAGCCTTGGAAACCCTGTGCAGGGTCGCTATGAGTTGGAAGTGACTCCACGGCACATAACCACCATATGGCCTGTGGGCAGTCTGGCCGGATGTTCCTTACCCCTGATCTATCTAGGCAAACATGAATTTGTTGGCTCTTTACAATAATCCATGAAAATGTGTTATCCCATTTTATAGACAAAATAGGAGCCCCTGTGACACAACCAGTTAAGCCTTGGACTGCTCAGCACCAGGTCAACAGTGTAAACCCACCAGTCACTCTGTGGGAGAAAAGCAATTATATGCTCCCACAATAATACACAGTCTCAGAAACTCTAGAGAGTGGCTCTGCTCGGTCTTCTAGTTACCGTGAGTCAGAACTGATTCCATGGCAGTTTTTCTCTTGTGTGTGTGTGTTCAATAGCCAAATCCTGAGGCTCAAAAAAGACAGGCCACACAGTACAGACAATGACAAAACTGGGATTCCAATTTAGGCTTTGTCTCTTCATACTCCCAACCCAGCTTTGTGAGTTTATTTCATAGCCTCCTAAACTGTTTAGCAAATGCCCTGGTACTGGGAAGCTTAAGGCAGCAGACTGAAATCACAAAGACCATTTCACACAGAACGAAATAATGTGGAAGGAAAGCCGGGCTGTTGTGGGGGCATGGGGTGGTCAATATGTTTTGGACTTTCTTCATCTGGAAATCCGGCAGACACATGGGGTTGGAACTGGAAGAGGCCATGTGAAGGGCGGTATAAAGTCAAGGTACAGAATTAAGTCCCAAGTACTTTATGGACCCTGCTGGTCTCTGCACTCAGGCACCCCTATTCCTTCTTTCTCATTAATTATTCAGTACCCATCAAAAGATTCCCAATTGATTCCTATAATCTGAAATTCTTTATGGGGAGACAAAGACTTACATCCTGTAATTAGAAAGGAAAGGTTTACAAAGACAAATACCTGGATAAGGAAAGGCTGAGGTAGGAATGAGTTTCAGTCAGAGGGGCTTTTTCGATATTTGTTACAACTCTTTTAAGAGGACATGGAAGACCATAGCCTATGACACAGGGTAAGAAATCTAGGAAAGGGACACTTTTCTTTCTTTTGTCATGAAAACCGGAAGCAGTGGCCATGGGCACTTCCTTAAGAGCCTGGCACTGGGCACTGGTGCTGGGGTCAGGGGAGATAGATTATCAGTGTGTCTCATTCCGTGGCTAAAAGATTTGGATTTACTGGGATACAGGGATCTAGGTATAGCTTGAAGAGGGTAAATAATACTAAAATCCTTGACTGCCTTATGAATTAGTTTCCCTTGCCTACAGTTGTAAAATAGACACTTGAGTGG
>NW_006408568.1:14051029-14071016 GCF_000296735.1 Chrysochloris asiatica
AAAAAAAAAAAAAAAAGATTCAAATTTATAGTTGTCTGGTCTATCCCAGGGATGGGGTGCCCTGAACAGGGAATTTAAAAAAAACCAAGTGGTTACCATTGACTCTGACTCATTGTGACCCCCTGTGAGTCAGAGAACTGCATGCCCTAGGGTTTTCAATGAATGATTTTTCATAAAACTTCTAGGGGGTTCTTTCGAGGCACCTCTGGGTAGCCTTGGATCTCTAAGTGCATTTAACCATTTGCACCACTCAGGGACTTCTGAATAGGGGATTGTTGTTGTTGTTAAGTGCCGTTGAGTCGGTTCTGACCCATAGTGACCCTGTATAGGGTTTCTTTCCAAGGAAGAACTGGTGAGCTTGAACTGCCAACCTTTCAGTTCCAACTGACTTCACAGTCCAGCCTACTAACCGCACAGTGCCATACCAGGACGATTAGGTATTAGATTAGATAGGGGATTAGGTATCCTATAACTTGGTGTTCCATGGAGAAATCTGTCTCCCAGGCACCCAAAGGTTACTGTGCAGTAGTCCCTCCAGGACCCTGTCACCTCACAGCTGAGTACCAGCTCTTGAACAACTTCAGATGTGTAAATTAAGCCTTTCTTTTTAGGTTCTCAAACTGTGGTCCCTGAACTAGCAGAATTAGCAATATCAGCATTACCTGGGATTTTTATACAGATTTGTGATCCCCACCCCAGACCTAATAAGTCAGAATTTCTGGGGTTGGAGTCCAGTAAGCTATGTCTTCACAAGTCCTCTAAGTGGTTTGGCTGCACAGTCAATTTCGAGAACCTCTGACCTAAAGAATTCAGATGACCAAATCATGCTACTTAAGTGACCATTTTGAAATAATGGTTGAAGTAGGATTTGGCAGGCAACCCTTGCAGTTTCCTCATGATTCCTAGCAATTATGCTGAATTTTTTAAAATACCATTTTGATGTCTTAAGAGCTTCTTAGAAGAGTAGCAGTGTTCAAATCAATAGTCCATTAGACTGAGAACAGAAATGTCAGTTTGGTGAACAATGGTGAAATTACTTGGTTCTGTGAATTACACTGAAATTACTTAGTTCTGTGAATTATCCTGAAAGGAGCCCTGGTAAGACAGTGGGTTAAGTATTGGGCTGTTACCTGCAAGGTTCAAATGCATCAGCTATTGTATAGAAGAAAGATGAGGCTGTCTGCTCCTGTCAAGATTTACAGGAAGCCCGACAAAGCCATTCTACTCTGTCCTAGAGGGTGGCTCTGAGTCAGAATCCATTGGACAGCAGTGGGTTGGTTGGGTGGTGAATGATATGACACTGTTGACAGGACCTGGGAATCGATTTCAATTTAAAATTGCTTCCAATCTTTTCTTCCCATCTAAAAACCAGAGGGATCATGACCCCACTACCTGGTGGCATCACTAAGGTTGGTGTCACCTAACGCTGTAACTCATGATGACATTTCCTCCCCTTCATGGACTGCCTGCTGCACCAGACTACACAGACTCTACCAATGCTTATTATCCATTTAAATCATAGAATAATATGTGCTACAAGTAGTTGTAAGTTGCTTAAATGTAACATTTCTTAGATTGGATGAATACAACTAAATTGTTTTGCAAAATCTTTCTACACTGAATTAACATTATTAGTAACTTGGAGTTACAACATTATTAGTAACTTAGCAGAAGCCTTTTTTATTTTTCTCCTTTTCCTTTTATTACTACTTCAGTCTCAAAAAAACCTGACTGATATAGTTCACAAATACTAATTACCACACTTTTGTAGCTGAAACACCAGAAAACTTGACAAAATCAGTAACTATAAAGCCACCGGCAGCAGCAATGCATGCTTACAGCATTTGCAGATGAAACAATGTGATTCTAAGTGTCACTGTGACAGCTCAGATAGGAATACATTGGTGGTGGTGGTGATGTACCATGAAGTCGGTTCCAGCTCATAGTGAGGAGTACATTAGAAGATTCAAACATTAATTAGTATATAGTTTCAGTCTTAGGTACAGTAACACATATAAACTGGGCTTATGAAAAATGTTTTTGTTGTTACTATTGGGATATTTTAAATAAAAATAATAAATTTCTGCTGAAACACTGCACAAACACTGCATTGACAGTCATTTTGGTGTTACCGCTCTGACAGTGCCTCTCCTACTGACGCTGCTGCCATTATCCCTGCTCATTTTTCCAATTGGTCCTGGCTGTGAGGAGTTAGTTCTTGGCCCTGGATGGCTCAGCTTTGCAATCTGATCCTTCTTATGCCCCTCTGGCATCACTTACATGAATTCAACTAGGCTTTCCCTCCCAGCAGATTTCTTTTTTACCTTCTGCAAGGGACAAGGCCCAAACACTTTTTGAACTATTAGACATCGACATCAATTCTCATTGGTTGATTTTAATGTATAGTGAATGAATGAATATCCCAGGGAATATTAAAAAGCAAAACTCTGAGAAGATTGTTGTCTGGAACATTTCAGTTCAAGTCAAACATCCATTTCAGAACATCCCCAGTGCCTGAAGGACATCCTAATTAAAAAATAATGGGATATGATCTTTCTCCCACCCTCATTCTTTCAAGGGATTATTTTTGTTGTCAAGTGCCGTCTAGTTGTTCCGACCCATAGCGGCTGGTGAGCCTGAACTGCATCTAGAGATGATGCCCTCAAAGAATCCCACGGAATGAATGAATGAGTTGATTGTCCTCCTTGACCAGGAAAAGCTTTTCTTTTTGTCTAGTGTCATCTGGGAAGGCAGATCACAGCTTCCCTGGCTTCACCTGCCCGGACTGCACCTGGCCAAGTCAGGGGCGGGACACGGATCCAGGGGCTCGCAGCACCTGCGGGGCACTGGGTAAACATCTTGGCAACTCCAGCTTCTTCCTGCCCCACCTTGCATCCTTACACCGTGGGGGACCGGCAGGGGAAGGGTTAAGCAATTTCCGAAATTATCAGCCTTGGCGTCTATATTTCCTGGTTCGCAGCGGTTCCTCCCTCCGCTCCTGTGACGCGCCGAGTCTTTGACCAAATATGTCCGTTCTCCCCTCCCTCAACTGGCGCCTTCCATCCGCAAGTGCCTCTGAGCCGTGGAGCTGGCGCTTAACCGTCTCCTTCCTTCGGTGGCCAGGGCCGTCTGCCGACTCAGGGGCAGCACCGCAGTGAGAGCTACCACCTCTCTGAGACTTTACTCAGCGCCACCTCCGCAATGCCCTTCAGGAAAGGTAGGCAGAGCGTCTCCGAAACTAACTTGTTGAGGGGTCTGGGCTGCGGATGCTCGGCTCGTCAGGGGCCGTGAGACCTACGCTGCGGCCGTGCAGTGTGACCTGCGGTGCTGACTCGGGCTCTCTGAGCCTGGGGTCAGCTGCCAGGTGCAGAAGCCCCAAGCGCCTGGGGGCGCCGCTGCGGAGCGCGGGAACTGACCCGCCTATACTCGGCGCCGCATTGCTTCGTCGGCCCCGTAGTCCCCATTGCGCCTGCCGGAAACCTCTAGGGGAGACCGGCGGCCGAAACCACGTGCCCGAGACTGCGCAGAGCCGGAGGACAGGGGGCGGCGTACCGAGCTACTGCCTACGGTCCCGGGACTTTCAACAAAACCCGCAAATCCACTGCATTCTAATCCCGAGATGCAGATAAAGTAGAGGTCAAGAATTTCATGGTTTTAGTTTGATTACCTCCGTGGGAGCTTTGCGCCTTTGATATCGGTTGTTTAGTCTACACCTTGGAAAAATTGGAGAGACAGGGGAGGTCGCGCTGAGGTGGAGAGCTCTCTCTCTATGCTTTTCTAGCCCCATGGCACTGGGAATGTCATGGAACTCCTTACACACACACACACACACACACACACACACACACACACACACACACGTTTTTTCATTAGCACAATGTGAACAGTGATAGGGACCACTTTATGTTGATCCCCGTGAGACAGCAAAAGACAACACGCATAGTAGGTGAGGTCACCTGGCTTAACGAAGATACCCTCCGGCAAGACCTTTCGCCTGACGCCCGTGTGTGCAACGCCCCACCTGGCCCAATTTCTGCATCCTCTTTTTCACTGTGATGACTCCTAGCCTTTAGGCTCTTTCACTCAGGACTTTCTCTTCTTCACGTGGTGGCGTGAGCGCAAGCACTGCCGGAAGGTCTCAGTTGCCCTGGAAGCAGGTGATGGTTGTTATTTGGCCTCATTTTACAAGTTCTCTTGGCAAGGGCTAGGCGGGAACTTTGGGGCTGCCCCCAGGTCAGAGCCATGAGGATGGAAGATAGAGCAATAGAAGTAGGAGTGGCCAGAGTACTTTTGCGGATGAGAGAGAATTAATTTTAATTTCACATTGTGAGCTTGCATTGTTCTGTTTGTGTTGGAAAGGGCTTGGGCTCTTACAACCCGTTGTGACGCAAGACCAAAGACTTTTCTTCCCCTACCCTACCTGAGTACAGTCTAACCTAAGAACGGACAGAAAACATAAACAAAACCCCTCAACTCCTGGGATACTTAGGACATGTGCTTTGTGGGTTTCTCTCTCGTTCCCCCCACCCCACCTTTCTTGCTTTACTTCACTGCTCTAATTCAGATGGTTTGGTTGCCAGTGACACCATATTGGCCTTTGTCCTTTATGCAGAGGTTGCTAAGATGCCATTATAAGCCGCTGCCTGTGGAAGGGGATGGTTTATGGACTGACTGTTGGGAAGATGGGAGAGGATGGTGAGAAAGAAGTTGACAGTTAAACCGACAGCTATAAAACAAGCATGATGACATCTGTTCCTTCCTGTCAACTGATGGCGTTTAGTCCTAGGGTCACTGTCCCTAATGTCTTTGTTATTTTCTGTTATATAATGCGATCACCTTATCTCTCCAGGCTCTCAGTGCCCCCCACCCCCCCTTAAATGCAATGTTAATAGTCATTTATCTTGCTGACTTGATCACTTCCTCTCCCTGCGTCTGTCATTGTGGTCTCTAATGTCCTGGTCACAGCACTCAGGACTTTGCCTTACACAGCTAGGCATTAAATAACTGGGCTGTTAAATTATGTGTTATAAATGAAAACTTTGCTTTATGACAATATATTTTAGCATTATTAGATCACACAGGACACAAAAAACATTCCCAATCTAACAATCAAGTTAAACTTTGTTTTTTAAATCTGAAAAGGCCAAGCTGCAGTAAGAGGAAAATACTATACTCCCATTCTGTGGATGCTGCTTCCTGTATGTCCCAGGATGAGATGTTGTTGCTTGGAATAAACGCTATTTCAAAGCTACGGCGTTGACAGACTCTGGAGGACTTTGAGTCTGGAGAACTTCCCCACTTTATCAAGCTGTGATCTCTTCTAATTTAGTAGTGGTTGTTGTTGTTAAGTGCTGTCGAGTCGGTTCTGACTCATAACCACCCTGTATAGGGTTTCCAAGGAATGGCTGGTGAGTTTGATCTGCCGACATTATAGTTCCAACTGACCTTGTGGTCCAGTGCTTTATCCCACAGTACCACATCAGGACTCCAATTTAGTAGTTGTTAAGTGCCATTAAGTTGGTAGTGACCCTGTATAGGGTTTCCAAGGAGCAGTTGGTGAGCTTGAACCACCGACCTTGTAATTCAAACTGACATCGCAGTCTAGTGCATTAGCCCACAGCACCACACCAGGAGTCCAATTTAGTAGTAAATGCAGCCAATAGAAATTAGAGGTAGACAGGATTTGTTTCATTGCATTGAGGAGCCATTCTCTGGAACTGCTTGGAAGTGAAAAGGTCTGGCTCCTGAGAGAGGCCGTGTGGTCCTCTACTCCTGTAATGGACACCTCAGTAAATATAGGAAGCGGCTTCAAAAAGTTTGAGGAACAATGCAATCAAAAGATAATGGAATTTTCCCATGAGCTTTTTAAAGCGTCCTCAAATATATTTTGAATTTTGAACCATCTGAATGTATTATCTATTCTGAAAAATAATTTAAAAAGTAATAGGAGAAAACTGCTGTACTCTACCCCAAACAAAAGAAGTCAGTTGAAGGAACACTGCTGATTCCCTTTTCTTCTGTTTCTTCACAAGCAGAAAACTTTGGGATTAGGTCAAGGTCCCAACAGGAGACACATGGCAGACTCGTATGAAATAAATTGAGAGGAGTTTGATAAAGGGATTACTACACTTTTGGGTTGTTAAGTACTGTTGAGTCAGTTCCTACCCATAGGGTCCCTGTATAGGATTTCCGAGGAGCGGCTCGTGAGTTTGAACCACCGAACAGTCATTGTAGTCTAGTGCATTAACCTGCAGTGCCACACCAGGCCTCCATAGGTTTGGGTTGTTGTTGTTAAGCGCTGTAGAATCAGTTCTGACTCATAGTGACCTTGAGTTTTCAGGGAGTGGCTAGTGAGCTTGAACCACCAACCTTGTGGTTCAAACCCAGGACTCCATAGGTTTGAGTAGGGTACAGTACAGGAACACCACCATGGGTATTGAAGAATCCATAGGCTTTACCATCCCTAAAATCTTAAAGGGTGAGGGACAGAGCAGTTTTTGAAGGATGAAGGAAGCTTGTGGTAACTCCTCAGAGAGTAAACTGAGGAGTTACACTCTGGACCTGTAACTCCTCAGAGAGTAAACTGAGGAGTTACTCTCTGAACACCTGGACCTCCCTTTCCTCTCCTCCTTCTCTCTTATCTCTTGGTATTGGTAGAATGCAACTGAAGCCAGGGCCTGTTGATGTTGTCTAACAGGTTAGTCTGCTGGGGCGAAGACCTGGGTGCATTTTGATGGAGACTAGATGTAATGGGGCTAATGTAGGTAGTCAGCCAAGGAACTTAGCTGCTGGTTCTGTGCCTTCCTTACATATGGGAGAAAATGAACAAATGGTTGCTGAATTTAACTAAGGCAAGTTCAGTGATTGTATGACATGTCATTCATTCATTCTCCAGACTGAGCACTTGTATGTGCCAGGCACTCCTTAGGTACTAGGTAATAACATAGACATGATGCTTCCCTCTTGTGCTCCGTAAGAAGTGCCAGGAAGGCAAGAATCATATGTTAGAACACAGCCGTTTTCTGTGCACCTAGAGTCAGAAAACCCCAAAAGTAGACTCTGGTTTGGGAGTAACATGGCCTGACACGGGACTATCACAGACTATGGTTGGGTTGGTGTCAGGGTGTGGCTCGTACAGCAGCTGACAATGACCTCTTGTGCCCAAGGCAGGTGGGAAGGCTGATGCAAACACCCACCTCCTTCACTGTTAGTGTCTCCTCTTGGCCAGGGTGCAGGCTGATGATATGGCTGCAGAGGATCAGAGTTGGACTTTTTCTTGAACTGTCTGGATTTGCAAGTAATTCGTTACAAGGATGTTTTAAGATTGATTTGAATAATCATTAGGGATCTCTGGTAGCACAGTGGTTACAAATTGGGCTGCTAACCTCAAGGTCAGCAGTTGGAAATTACCAGCCATTCTGCAGGAGAAAGATGAGGCTTTCTGCTCCTGTAAAGATTTACAGCCTTGAAAACAGTATACAGAGTCGCTATGAGTCCAAATCGACTCCACAGCATACAACCAACCAAGGAGAAGAAAATGTCTTGACATGAAACATGGAAGAAATATGTGAGAACAAAAAGGACTTACGCTAGGCATAGGAAGGGATATCATCATAGGGTAATTGACCAGGGAAACTGACTATGAAGATACAGTGACTTTTCTCAGGTCCACTTTAAGACTGGGGTCTAAATCCTTGAAGTCCCTGTCAGGTCCAGAAGCCTTTAAAAAAAGCTTTCAGACAACAGTGTCCCAAGATTTTTGAATGTGCCACCTTCAGAAAGGACAAGGGGAGTGGTGACGGAAGGTTCTAGCAACAAATAACATTAAGGAAGACCAAAATTAATATTTATTGAGCACCTTCCAGATGCTAGTCTGCTAATGTTTCACATATGTTAGTTTAGCTGCACACCTCTGACATACTTGCAATTACTATTTCCATTGTAAAGATAAAGGAAGTGGAGTTTAGAGAGGTAGAGTGACTTGCCTAAGGCCCCACAGCAAATAATGTAATAAACTGAGGTGGGACTTAGACCACTATATTCTGCCATTCCAACATGAACTATAATGATATGATAATATGACAGACAAGGTACCCTGATGGTGTGTGGTTAAGCACCCACAGTAAACCCACCAGCTGCTCCTTGGAACCAGGGTCACTATGATTTGGAACCAGCCAACTGGATTGTGTATAACAACAACATAGGGTTGCTATGAGTTGAAATGGAGTTGATATCACTTAACAACATTGGTTAGGCAGAAACCATATAATGTGATAACTCTACCATTAACTATCCACAACTTCTTCCACATTTGAGACATGTAGAGAAACAGAGTCAGATACCTGAAGCTTCTCCTGATGCTTATCTTAGCTTGGAGGGATGGATGTAGAGACACATATGCAGAGGAAAACAGCCTGTGTGCCTGAGGGCAGTGCTGTCATAGGTACTGAACTCATAAACCCTGGTAGGGGTGTCACCAAGAAAGACAGTCTATCCAGACGTCAAGGCAACAGTGATATTGACACTGCTCAGGCAGTGTTTGGTCATCTGCTAGGTGCCAAGTTTCCATGGCTGCTGAGGGGACAAAATGGAAAAACAGGTTACACCATCTTAAGGGATATACTTCCTTTTGAATGATTTCCTGTAAGGTAGCCAATTGTAATAGGAATGCCGTCAAACGTAAGTCAGCAATTTTGGGTCCCATCCCCATCCCCATCCCTGGGTCTTTTCTTCCTTTCCTCTTCTCACTGGGAATGCAAAGATCTGATCCTGAAGAGACATGCTCGAGGAGATGTGCTTGCATTCTTTTATTGAGATTGTATGTTGTCCTAGGCACTGTACATGACTCTGGCTCTCTACCTTGGTAGGTTATGTTTTAGCAACTACCTCTTCTACCCTTCAGACCTAGGGACTTGCTGGATGTGAAATGGCTCCTTGGGCATTTCAGAGAATCTACCCCTGATATCTGGGAGCGTGGTGGCTCCATCCAATAAGCACTGGACTGGGAACCACAGGTCCGCGGTTCAAGGCTGCCAGACTCTCTGCTGAAGAAAGATGAGGCTTTCTGCTCCCGAGTAGATTTAAAGCCCTGGGAACTCTATATAGGGTTGCTATGAGTTGGAACCAATTCAACAGCCCCTGATATCCCCTGCAGCAGGCTCTCCAAGGGAAGGAGACTGAGTGACATCAATCTGGGGAGGCAGCTAGCAACCAGGTGCAGCCGGCTCAGTTTGGTCAGGGGCTTTCTGTCTCCAGGTTTCCCACTGCTGGTTATCACAGGAATTCTCGACTGACCTTTATCATTTAGCTGCACCCTTTAAAGGTTTTTCCCACTACAGGATTTTCTGCTATTGTCATGTTCCTTGTTGTTGTTGTAACTGAGTGCCATTGAGTTGGTTTCTACTCATAGCGACCCTGTATAGGGTTTCCAAGGAGCAGCTAGTGAGCTTGAACCGCTGTCTTGTGGTTCAAACTGACTTTGCAGTCCAGCGCATTAATGCACAGTGCCACCTTGGTGTCCACCAAGTAGCTGGCCTAGGACTTCCTCTGAGCCATTCACCTGTTGTTTCCTTCCCTCACCTTCTTTCCTCCTCAGATTGAACCCCACCTTTCTAAATGCCTTCCATCCTTCTGATATCTTCATGTTGTTATTAAGTGCTGTTGAGTCCGTTCGGACTCATAGCAACCCTGTGTAGGATTTCTGAGGAGGGCTCATGGGTTTAAACTGCTGACCTTGTCTTTAGTATTGCAGTGCTTATCCTACAGTGCCACACCAGGACTCCAAATATATGCCCTTCTTTAAGACCCTGCTCAAGTTGACATCTTTTGTATGCACATGATGGCTTTTGCAGGTATATTGTGCCCCATGGCCAAAATTTTACACCTATTTGTCCTGAGAATGCTTCCTGTATGTTAAACTTTGTGAGTTATTTGAGTTAGGGGTTACAGCTCATACTCATTTTGTGCCTCGTGGTAGCAAATGCTTTATAAAGTCTTGTGCTTGCTTAATCTGCCAAAAGCTCAATTTTCTTTTGGAATGGAGACTTGCAGAGTCAAATTAAGACCTTTAGAACCCCTAGACATTACAAGATTATGCTTATTATCCTGCCATATGTAATTTAAAATAAAGGCAATGCCAAGCCATAAATGGAAGGAGGGCAGGCTCATTTCTGGGTTTTCCTCTGGTGACTTAACAAAATATGGATCATATCAATTTCGGAGAGCAAAACTTGGTTCTGCAGGTGTGAATCTGGTTGATTCAGACATGGGAGTTTTATTCAGGAAGGGGTTCTTGTTATGTTGTGTGCTGTCATGGTGATTCTAACTCAGAGTGACCTGTAGGACAGAGTACCTCCCTCCTAGGGTTTCCTAGGATGGAATCTGTACATGAGCAGATCACTGTGTCTTCCTCCCACAAGGTGGCTGGTAGCTTTGAATCCCTGATCTTTCAGTTAGCAGCCAAGAAAGTGCTTAACCAATGCCTTATCAGGCCCCTTTCTTGTTCTATTGTAGTTGTTGTGTGCCGTCATGTGGGTTCCAATTCATAGCGACTCTATGTAGGGTTTCTAAGAGCAACTGGTAGGTTTGAATTGCTGACCTGATGGTTAGCAGTCCAGTGCATAAATCTGCAGGAATTGTAGATCTTTGATATTTTTAGGCATCTATCAAATTCTTATACCCTTTGCAATGAATTGTTAGTCTCTCCCTTAACTTCCTGGGCCACTGGAAGTTTCCCGAGGGCAGAGCCTTTGTCTTTGGATCCCAACACTTAGCATGTGCAGTGGTGGCCCTTTAGACTTCCTCAGTGTCTGCAGCTGACGCTAGATGGTACTGAAACCACTAGTCCTTGGGTAATGAGGAAGGAAAGGCACACTGTATTCCTGTCCTTCCTAATAGTTGTATCTAGCTGAAGTGGGCATAAAATGCAGATAGGGGAAAGGAGTCTTGTTAGTCAGATAAGAAATCAAGGGAAAGGAAGTAGAGGTGCAGAGTGTGGCAGAGGCAAGGAGCAAAGGTCAGGAGGGAAGGATGGGGTGAGGGTGTGTGACCCAGTGCCCTTTTGTCTTGTTGTCTTGTAGGAGTGTATTGGCTGATGTAACGTCAAAGCCTCAGATCTTTTTATAACAGTGGTGCTACCCTTTCTCAATGTGGTGGCTCCCAGGTGACTTGCATGTAGAGGCCATTCACTCATTCCGTAGGAATGTGGACATTTTTCCAGATCAGTTAGTCTGTAAGTGTTTGTCAATTATTTATTACAGTTGGGACAGACAGTTCTGAAAGAGGCTCACGCAGGTAAGTCATGATGTGGGAAGCTGCTTGAAGCATGAAAGGAGTGCCCGGACTTGCCTCTTTTGAGGAATTGAGTATGTATAAAAGCACCATGGTATTGGGAAGAAAACACTGACCAGGTTGTTATTGTTAGGTGCTATTGAGTTGGTACTGACTCATAGTGACCTTATGCACAACAGAATGAAACACTGCCCGATCCTTCGCCAGTCTTACAATCATTGCTACGCTTGAGCCCAATGTTGCTGCCACTGTGCCAGTCTTTCTCATTGGGGGGTAGTCCTCTTTTTCATTGACCCTCCACTTCACCAAGCATGATGTACTTCTCCAGGGACTAGTCCCGCTTAATAATACGTCCAAAGTATGAGAGACGAAGTCTGGCCATCCTGGCTTCCAAGGAGCATTCATTCTGGCTATACTTCTTCTAACACAGATTGGTTTGTTCTTTTGGCAGTCCAAGGTACTGTTAATAGTCTTCCCCAGCACCACAACTCAAATGCATCAATTCTTCCACGGTCTTTTCTATTCACTGTTCAATTTTCACATGCATATGAAATACCATGCATTGAAAATACCATGGCTTGGATCAGGTACACCTTAGTCCTGAAACTAACATCTTTGCTTTTGAACATTTTTAAGACGTCTTGTGTAGCAGATTTGCCCAGTGCAATACGTTGTTTGATTACTTGACTGCTGCTTCCATGAGTGTTGATGGTAGATCTGCGTAAAATGAAGTCTTTGACATCTTTGATCTTTTCTCCATTTATCTTGCTGTTATTTATTGATCCAGTGGTGAGGATTTTTATTTTCTTTACATTGAGGTGCAACCCATACTGAAGGCTGTGGTCTTTGATCTTCCTCAGTAAGTACGACCAGGAAACCAGGTACTGATAGGTTCACTGATAGGCTGTCTGGGTGATCTCAAGTAAGCTTCTCAGGATCACCTGACCTCAGTTTGCTGTTGTTAGCTGCCTCAGTTTGCCTTTATGTAAAGAGGATGGAGCTAAGACTCTATCCAAGTCTTCTAAGATTTTCTAAGTATTTCCCAACTGTTTTGATGCTTGTCACGCATTTCTAACCTCCTTACCTTCGTGCAGAAGGCAAAAAGAATTACATCTGGACCTTTGTTCTCTAAAGACCTTGCCCTGCGTCCCCATGGACCGTCATTTCCCAACATTTGGCAAGAGGCCAAGTTTTCAGGCAAGTGGCAGAGAAAGATGTCAAAGACCCTGTGTTTTTCTATGGTCCATGTGTTTCTTAGACTTTGACTCAATGACTGAATTTTATGTCAGAAACCAAGCTCCATGGATACATTATCCCTTTCTCTCTTTTTAATCCAGTCTAGAACTCTCTGTCTCTGATATCAGACTCTCATAATCGTGGGTCTATCCTTTAGGTGGAGTTGTGGTGTGGCGCTGTGGGTTAATACGCCAGACTGCAAAGCCATTTGAACTGCAAAATTGGCGGTTCAAGCTCACCAGCTACTCCTCAGAAACCCTATACAGGGTCGCTATGGGTCGGAACCGACTTGATGGCACTTCACAACAACAACAACAGGGCAAGGAGTGCATTGATAATTTTCTCAGAATATAATGTAATCCCTACAAACAGATCTTTCTCTTTGAGGTAGAGTAACTACATAGTCCACATTCACAAACAGTCAGGGGGAAGATATTTTATTTATTAAATAAATAAATACAAAGGAAAGGAAGCTGTAGAGTTTTGTAAATGTGTTCAAATGTTGGAAAATGCAGAAAATGATTTTAAAAAACAAACAAACAAAAAAAAACCACAGAAATTGCTCATCATTTCATGACCTGGAGAAGAATATTTCCAAGGTTTCTTCCTGAGTGATTAGGACAGTAGAGGAGAACAGCAGTAATAGGGGACTTAGCTACAGATTTATAGAATGCTGCCCCCTACTTCCTGATGCACCCCAGGCAGTGTATGTGGCTCCTGGCTGCATCTTGTGTCCAGGGTCGAGACAAGAGAAACCCCTCACAAGGAGACAACCAAAGGCTATCTGAAGACCAGAAGGGGTTGGTTGTTGTGTCTGCCACCTCTGAGAGAGTAGCCTGTGCAGACATAGCTCAAAAAGTCTTTTGTGATACGATGGTTTAGCAAACATACTTCCCAGTCCTGTGTTTTAACCATCAGTTTTGTCAGAAAGAGAGCCTCCCTCACAGTCCTGTGCTTGCTTCAAAAAATAAGCAGCTTTTCCAGAGGTGGTGGGCCCCTTGCTTTTTATCTCTCTTCCTTGATGTTCAAGGGTGCTGAGATGGTACTGGTGTTTTTAGGTCACAGTTGTTTTCTTTCTTTGGGTTAAACTACTTTGCGATTTTGACTGTTTGGTAGACTGAACTCTAGCAGTAGGATTCAGGAAGCCCTCTCCCCTGGAGGCTTGGGGAAGTGGGCCACAGTGTAGTTACAAGAGTAGAGGAAGACTGCATCAGTCAGTGGGTGGGGAACGGGAACTGAATGGGGCATCTTCAAAGGCAGTATGAGCCACAAAACAGGAAGAAACAGTGTGTCTGCTCCCGGTCAGGGGAAAGATCTATTCTGTGCCGACAGACTCAAGGGACAGACTGTGGGGAGGGCCAGATGCTGGCTTAGAACAATGGGTACAGAGCATCATTTCTCTGCAGAACAAAACCAGACTTCTGGTGGCTCTTATTATTGGCTGTGCATTAGGCTTTAACTGGGAAGCTTTTAAAACTTTCTCCTGCCCGAGCGCCCACCCCCAGAAACTCTTATTTAATCATTCTGGGTTGACAGAAAGTTTCTTGAAACAGTATTTATCCTTAGAATGTGTGGTACATGGTTCCATTCCTTTACAGAAGATTCTAGTTTTGTTGTGCCAATAGATTGACTTCAAGGCCACTAATGGGTATGGTGCTGTAGGATAAAGCACTGGATAGAAAGGTTGGTTTGAACTTCAAAGTGGAGGTTCAAACCTACTAGCTGCTCCTTGGAAACCCTATACAGGGTTACTATGAGTCAGAACCAACTCCACGGCACTTAACAACAACAGTGGGTTGTAACACTTAATTTTGAAACTATAAGTAGTGTTCTGGCACTTTAGCTTATACTATGGAGACTTGAAACTCTAACAACATTTCCCAGCCACTCTTACAGTTTGGGTTCTGGGTGTGGTCTAGGTTTTCCAGAGCCCTGCTCCTGAGGCACCTGGCCTTGCTGTGGGGGCTTTCCAAGTGATGTGGCTGAAGCGACAGCTTCTCAATGTGAATCCGGTCTCCCTCAGTGGTTCTGCAGTGTGACTCTAGAGTTGTTCCTGAAATCTCAACCTAGAGTTTGTCTTTTTAGCATTGATTTTACATAATCAACGCTTCTTTGTGTAAACTCTCTAGACTTGATCCCATACTCTACAGCTGCACCCACACTCACTAAAGTGGATAGGGAAAAGGGCAAATAAGTGATCATTCTCTCATCTAGAAATAACTGTTGTTAACACTGATGGACATTTGGGTCGGTTCCACCTTTGGGCAGTTTTGGATAATACTGCCATGAACATGGTATACAAGTATGTTTTATTTCTTGTTTCCAAGTCTTTTGGTATAGGAAGAGGCTTCAAAAAGTTCTGTGGAAAAATGGAATTAAAAGGTAGTAGAAATTTTCTTCCATGAACTTTTTGAAGCCCCTTTGTACATCCAATGGGGAGAAGGTACTGTGGAGAAAAATAAAGCAGGGAAGAGGGAGAACAGAGAGAGATGAGCGGGGTTGTTGTAAATGGGATGGTTTCTGAGATGGGACGTTTGGGCAGAACCTGAAAGGAGTGAGAGTGAACCCTGCTGGTATCTTAGAAGAACATCCCAGGCAGAGGGAAGTTCCACAGCAAAGCCCCTGAGGCCCACATGGGCTTATGGGTGGACTCAATGGAAGATGCAGTTGAGGCAGAGGAGTGTGGGGGAGTGAGTAGGAGGAGACAGAAAGGTGGCCGGGATAGGTAATCATGGAGATCCTTATGTGCAATTGTAAGGCCTTTAACCTCAAACTTGAAATGAGATGACAAGTTACTGGAGGCTTTGGGGGTGAGGGGTGGGGTGGGAGGAGGTAGTAGCATGAACTAACTTTGTATTATGAAACACAGACACAGTATATGGCAGTTTCCCTGAGAACAGACTATTATGATAAGAGTATAAAATAGGGAGACCAGCAAGGAGTTGTCTGGCGTTATCCAGGAGAAAGAGTGATGGTGGCTTCGGTCAGGGTGGTAGAGGTGGTGGTAGTTGTAGGTGGTTTCTGAATATACGTGGGACCATCAGAAAGTATGTGGAGAAATGGAATGAAAAGATAAAGGAAGTCCCCTCGTATTTAGAATATAGAAACAGCTAGGTTTGTGGATGGACTGGGTGAGGGAGAGAGTGAAGTCAGGGATGACTCCTACAACGAACTGGTACTACTTGCCATTGGCTTTGTTGTTGCTGTTTTTAAACAGCTGCACCAGAGCAGAGGTGCCAGGTTACTGTGAGTTCAGTGGAGCCCTGTGGCCATATGCTGAGTAGTACCCACCGTAGCAGCACTTTCTCCTGTTCTATCTTTGACAGATGTCCTTGTTTGCTCTGAGCAGCCTGTTCCAGGAAACTGAGCTCTATGAGGTTTTGTTTCTGTCCATGGCTCAAAAGGAGTGGGCTTTCAGAGACCCAGTAAGCTCTGGGGCAATCACAGGCAGACACGTCTTCAAAAAGAAACTGGTCCTCAAAACTAAGGTTAGTGATTATTGCTACAAGAATGTGGTGGCTATAGGGTAAGCACTGGACTTTGAACCACAGGTCCAAATCCATCAGCTGCTCCTTGGAAACCCTACATGAGTCAGAATCAACTTGACAGCACTTAACAACAGCTTCAGTGTAGTTTACTTATGGATACTGAATGTAGGTGTTTTCCAAATTGGTAGGGAGGCATTTGCTAGATTTTCTATACTGCCATTTTCTAGTAAATATAGTAAATATAGGAGGCCTGGTACGGTGCTATAGGTGTATACTATAGGCGCTATAGGAAGGTCGGCAGTTCAAACCCACTAGCTGCTCCTTGGTCACCCTGTACAGAGTCGCTATGAGTCAGAACCGACTTGACAGCACTTAACAACAACAACTACAATAGTAAATGTATGGTAAATAGTAAATATAGTAAATGTATGGTAAATAGTAAATATAGTAAATAGTAAATATAGTAAATGTATGATTAAATAAAGCAAAAACTCACCACCATTGAGTCGATTCCCACTCAGTGACCCTATTGGACAGAGCAGACTTGCTCCTTAAGGTTTCCAAGACTAAATCTTTATGGGAGCAGACAGCTCTTCCTTTCACTCATGGAGTAGAGTGGTTGATGGATTCACAGTACTGGCCTTGCTGTTAGCAGCCAAATGCTTAACCCAGGGTACCACCAGGGCTCCTATAAATCTATCAGTCAATGTGAATGTTGTTGTTAAGTGCCTTCCAGTCGGTTCTGACCCATAGCGACCCTATACAGGGTTTCCAAGGAGCAGCTGTTAAGTTTGAACCACCAAGTTGCAGTTCAAACTGACCTTGCAGTCCAGTTCATTAACCCACAGTGCCACACCAGGACTCCATATGTGAGTTTGTTGTTGTTGTTAGGTGCCATCAAGTTGGTACTGACCCATCGCGACCTTATGCACAGCAGAACGAAATGCTACCCGTTTCTGGGCCAACCTCACCACTCTTGCCATGCTTGAGTCCATTGATGCTGCCACTTGGCCAATCCATCTTTTTGGGGGTCTTCCTCTTTTTCTCTGACCCTCCACCTTACCAAGTATCACATCCTTCTCCAGCGACTGGTCCCTCCTGACAATATGTCTGAAGTATGAGAGACAAAGTATTGCCATCTTGGCCTCCAAGGAGCGCTCTGACTGAATAGTACTTAATTAAATTTCTGCCTTTCCTCATTTTTCTTAAATTGTGAAGAGCTTCCGTGGAGAGGGAGATAAGACCCATTCTTGAACAATTTCAGCCCAGTTAACATTTGATCAGTTTAGCTTTCAAATAGGGTGACTGATTCATAGTTTTTTGCTGGTGATTTTCCTGGTTTTAGCATCGAAAGTTAGGTCCCAGAAGCTTCCTCAATCCCAGGTAAATCAGATAATCTTTGTGTCATCAGCTTGTTGTTAAGTGCCATCAAGTTGGTTCTAGCTCATAGCAACCCTGTATAGTATTTCCAAGGAGCGGCTGGTGAGTTTGAACCACCGACCGTGCAGTTTAAAGCAACTTTGCAGTCCAGCACATTAATGCAGAGGGTCACACCAGGACTGCTAGATGACCTAATTTTACAGAAGTAGGTTTCAATGCCTCATTAATGTTTGAAAAACATGAAGAAAGAATCTAAGTAAATGTCATGGTCTTAGGCTACAGCTTGCAACCATGCAAGATGTTTCTAAAAAGCATGTCAGATAGACATACTGGAAAATTAAAACAAAATTGTATTAAGTTGCTGTCCTATAATAAGAACAAAGGACTCTGAATCTGCAAATTGCCAAATGTCTTTTCTGAAGAAATCTAAAACCCGCATGCCAGCCCTTCCTTTGTAATAACAATGAATTGGAGTCAATCAGCAGACTTTCCCAAGAGTTATGTTCACTATTGTCAGGGCTTCCACCTGGCCTGCATCTGTGTAGAACAACAGAAGGAATCCACTTCTTGATGAAATTATGTTTTGTTCAAATCCTGGATCATTTAAAAGTTTTATTTAAAGCCAACCGAATGAAGCAAAAGGTCATGTTATCACTATGACTTTATAAGACATTGATGTTATAGCATTTATTTTGGAATTAATACCAATATGTAATACATGGTATAACAGTAAAATTATTATAGAAGAACAAACTTTACAGAGCAAGGAGACAGTCCTTTATTGATATTATGGATGCGTTCTGTTCTTTTTTGAGAATGACTGATAAAGCATTTTTAAAATCTGGTAGTGTGTAATATAAGATAAAGAAATCAATCCGGCCTCTTTAGTAATAGAAAAATGAAGATCAAGACCATACTGAGAAACACAATTTTATCCCTACTTGGTTTGCAGAAATTAAGAAACAGCTGATAGTATAAATTGTTGGTGAATGTGGATCAAAAGGGTCTATTTTGCTTTGCTGATGGGCGTGTAAATTGGTACGAGTACTTTGAAAATAGTTCGCCGTTATTTCATAGAGTTGAAACTCAGCGACCCTAAAGTCAGCAACTCTATTCCTAGGTGTGTCACTGAGAGAAACTCTGCACTGGTGATGTTCATACAGTAATGCTCATGTGGTTAGGTGCTGTTGAGTTGGTTCTGACTCACAGTGACCCTATGTATGCATCACAGAACACAACACTACCTGGTCCTACACTAGCCTCACAATTAGTGTTATATTTGAATCCACTGTTGCAATCACTGTGCCAATCTATCTCAGTGAGGGTCTTCCTCTTTTTGGGGGGCCTCCACCTCAGCAAGCATGATGTCCTTTTCCAGGGACTGGTCCCTCCTGACAATGTCTAAAGTACAAGAGATAAAGTCTTGACATCTTCGGCTTCCAAGGAGCAATCCTCCTGTTATTCCCAAACAGACCTGTTTGTTCTTTTGTCAGTCTACGGTATATTCAGTATTCTTTGCCAACACCATAATTCAAATGCATCAATTCTTCTATGGTGTTCCTTATTCATTGTTCAGCTTTCACATGCAAATGAGGCGATTGTGTGTGGGTGTAGTTGTTCTGTACTGCCAAGTAAATTCCATTGCAAAGTAGAATGGCCCATAGAGCTTTCAAGGCTGTAATCTTTCCGGTAACAGTCTGCTATATCTTTGTCCCATGGAGCAACTGGTGAATTCAAACTGCCATTTTGGTTAGCAGTTGAGTGCTTAAGCACTGTACCACCAGGGCTCAATATATATTTCTTTTAAAAATACAAGATTCAGGATAATAGTGACTTCTCTTTGAAGGGAGGATGGAGTAGGGGATGGAAAAACATATAGGAAGAGGCAACTTACTGTCAATAATTTAGATGTCAGTTGTCTGATGGGTTCAAAGCTGTTTGTTGCATTATTTAATAAACAAATGCAAAAGAACATCATTCTAAGCTTCTTGATCAGAAATTCCAGTCTTAGGAATATGAGGGTAAGTCAGAAGGTATTTGGATTTTAAACAAAACATGTCTAAACTTGCTTCTGATCAGTGGATGGCTGCAGACAATTTCTTTCAGCAATACACTTGTCTTAGTCTTGTTGTAATGTGCTGTGGAGTCAGTTCCAACTCACAGTGACCTTGTATAGGATTTCCATGGAGTGGCTGGTGGATTAGCAGTCCAGTGCTTATTCTACAGCACCACAACAAAATCTAATGAAAACAGTGACTTCTGAGGGGCTCTGCTGAGTGAGTTAAATTCAAGGCAGAGAGGACAGCAAAGAAGATTATGGTCACTGGTTTTGGGGAATCCCAAGTCCTGGTGTGGGCTTAATGTGTCAGACTGCAAAGTTGTTTGAACTGTAAGGTTGGTGGTTCAAGATCACCAGCTGCTCTTTGGAAACCCCACACAGGCTTGCTATGTGTTGGAATCGACTCAATGGCACTTAACAACAACAAACAACAAAGGATAATCTTAGTAGCCTTTATCAAAGGACACAGGACTATCATAAAGGCTTATTAAGAAGAAGAGGCCAGGAAAGTTACACCAAGGAATTTTTTTTTTTT
>NW_006408568.1:14075377-14082299 GCF_000296735.1 Chrysochloris asiatica
TACTTTTCAGGTCCGTTTGTCCTGCTTTCGTGGCTAGTGTGTTGCTGTGATGCTGGAAGCAATGTCACCAGAATTTTACATACCTGCAGGGTCACCTGTTGTGGACTGGTTTTAGCAGAGCTTCCAGACTAAGACAGACTAGGAAGAAGGAGAGGCAGACTATTTCTGAATGGTTCTGAAAACCTTAGGAATGGCAGTGGTAGGTGTAGTTCCAGAAGATGAAAACATTATGAATAGTAGTAGAACACTGTTCTCTATAGTGCTGAAAAATGAGCCCCTCAGGCTGAGAGGCACTCAAAATATGGCTGGGGAAGAGTTGCCTCTTCAAAGTAGCATTGGACTAAACTTTTGGGGCCTTTTTTACTGATGGGCACAAGAAACAAAATGAGGAGAAACAGTTACAAACACCTGCTAATAATAAGCACATGGACTGTATGAAGTATAACCCTAAGTAAATTGGAAGTCATAAGAAATGAAATGGAACGTATAAAGATTGATATCCTAGAAATTAGTGAGTTGAAATGGACTGGTATTGGCCAATTTGGTTTTGACAATCATGGTTTACTTCTTGGGAATCTCAAAATGAAAAGGAATGGCATTACATTTGTAATAAAAAACATTTCAAGATCTATCTTGAAGTTCAATGCTGGCAGTGATAGGATGATATCCATACTCCTACAAGGAAGACTCTTTAATACCACTATTATTCAAATTTATGCACCAACCACTAAAACTTGTTGTTAAGTGCCATCGAGATGGTTCCAACTCTTAGTGACCCTGTACAGGGTTTCCAAGGAGCTGCTGGTGAGCTTGAACTGCTAACCTTGCAGTTAAAATGGCTTTGCAGTCTGGCAGGCACATTAACCCACAGTGCCACACTAGGACTCTACCACTAAAACTAATGAACTCTAGTGGTAATTATATTGAAGAACTCTACCAACTTCTTCAGAGTCCTGGTGTGGTGCTATACACCTGGACCCCACCAGATGGAATGCACAGAAATCAAATTGGCTACATCTGTGGGAAGAGACAGTGGAGACCTCTAAGCTCACCAGCCAAAACAAGGTCAGGGCATACTGGAAATGACCATCAGTTGCTCATATACAAGTTCAGGCTGAAGCTGAAGAAAATTAAAACAAGTTCATGATAGTCAAAATATAATCTTGAATATATTCCACCTGAATTTACAGACTTTCTCAAGAACAGACTTGATGCATTAGACACTAATGACTGAAAACCAGAAGAGCTGTGGAATGGCAACAGGAAAATCATCCATAAAGAAAGCAAAAAGTCATAAAATAAAGGTCATTAAAAAGACAGGAAGGAAAGGAAAGACCAAAATGGATATCAGAAGAGACTGAAAATTACTCTTGAGGGTAGAGAAGTTAAAGCAGTGGAAGAAATGAGGAAGTAAAGGAGCTGAACAGAAAATTTCAAAGGGCTACTCCAGAAGACAAAGTCAATCAAGTATTATAATGAACTGTACAAAGATCTGGAGTTGGAAAACCAAAAGGGAAAAACACATTTAGCATTTCTCAAGCTGAAAGAACTGAAAAAATTCAAGCCTTGACTTGCAAAATCGAACTCCATGAACAACTGAGCAATGGAGAAAGCAGCTAAAGAAAATAAAAGGAATAAAATGACAGAGTCACTATATCCAGGAGAAATGGTCCATGTTCAACTATTTCAAGAAATAGTATAAAAACAAGAAGCGATGATACTTAAGGAAGAAGTCCAAGCTGCACTGAAGGCATTGGCAAAAAAACAAGGCTCCAGGAATTGATGGATACAAATTGAAATCTTTCTACTGGAGGCACTCATTCATCCATGTCAAGAAATTTAGAAGATAGCTGCCTGGCCAATCAATTGGAAGAGATCTATATTTGTGCCCATTCCAAAGACAGGTGACCCAATGGAATGCAGAAATTATCTAACAATATCATTAATACCACATGCAAGTGAACTTTTGCTGAAGATAATTCATAGTCAATTATAGCAGTACACTGACTTGGCGCTGCCAAAAATTCAAGCCGGATTCAGAAGAGAATGTGTAACTAGAGATATCATTGCTGAGATGAAATGGAATTTGGCTGAAAGCAGAGAATACCAGAAAGATGTTTACTTGTGCTTTATTGACTATGCAAGGCTTTCGACTGTGTAGCTCGTGACTACAGATAACACTGTAAAGAATAGGAATTCCAGAACACTTAATTGTGCTCATGAAGAACCTGTACATAAACCAAGAGGCAGTTGTTAGAATAGAACAAGGGGATACTGAATGGTTTAAAATCAGGAGAGATGTGCATACTTTTACCATACTTACTCAATATGTTTGCTGAGCAAATAATCTGAGGCGCTGGATTATATGATGAAGAATGTCACATGAGGACAGGATGTAAAAAAAAAAAAAAAAAAAAAATCCCCACAACTGGATCTAAAAATAACATCAAGATAAATGGAGAAAATATTGAAATAGTCAAAGAACTTATTTTGCTTGGATCCACAATCAGTTCTCACCGAAGCAGCAGTCAAGATATCAAACGATTTTTATTGCATTAGGCAAATCTGCAAAAGACCTTTTTAAAATGCTAAAACCCAAAGATATCAGTGTGAGAACTAAGGTGCTCCTGAAGCAAACTCCACAGTATGTTCTATCACCTTATAGGCATGTGAAAGTTCAACAGTGAGTAAAGAAGATCATAGAAGACTTGATGCATTTGAATTATGGTGTTGGAAAAGAATATTAAAAATACCATGGGTGGAGCAAAGAATAAACAAATCTGTGTTGGAAGAAGTACAGCAAAAATACTCCTTTAGAAGGTAGGATGGTGAGACTTCTTCTCTCATACTTGGGACATGTTATTAGGAAGGACCAGTCCCTGGAGAAAGAACATCATGCTTGGTAAAGTGGAGGGTCAATGAAAAAGAAGAAGACCCCCAAGGAGTTGGATTAGCAGACTGGCCGAAGAAATGGGCTCAAATATAACAATTGTGAGGATCCTGTAGGATAGGACAGTTTGTGCATAGGCTTGTTATGAATCGGAAACGATTCGAGGGCACTTAACAAACAAACGGAGGTCAGGTGCTTAAATACCCCTAGGTACCTTCTACGGGAAACCCTGCTTTGGGGAATTACAGCGCACCCTCGCGCTAACCCTAGGGACGCGTCCCTTTACTCAAGGGTCGCCTGCAGGGTGGGCCACACGACTCATTGATTTCCGGCACGGAAGTCAGCTGGGCCTGGTGGCTCTGGCGGGCAGCCCCGGAGAGAGGTCAATCCGGGACCAGGCGCAGCGAATTGGCAGCGCGGGTCGTGGTCAGCGCTCACCTCTGCCAGCCTGTGGCGCCGCACGCCGTGTTCACGTGTGTGTACCGCTGGGCGGTGCCGCAGCCATACTCCCGAGCACGTGAAAGCGCAGTGGAGCTGCACGCCCCCCTGCCCCTAGTGGAGTTTCCCGGAGGCTTGTTCCCTCGTGTGGTCTGTTTTGGTTTTCTGGGCCAAGGGTATTTTCCAAGAAGTCCTGGGAGTGGCCATACTCTGTAAATACCCCAGAGGAAATAGGTAGGGCAGGTTTTTTAGTTGAATCCCGGAGATGGGTGGGGCTGGGGCCAGGGTGCAAACTGCTGAAGAGGAAGGAGATAATGAGGGTTTTAAAAAAAAAATTGGTAGCTTGCATAAGAACATGCAGAGGAAGCCCTTGTGTGGCGCTGTAGGATACACACTAAGGTCCTCAGTTCAAACCCACCAGCCCTCCGCCGAAACCCTGTACAGGGTCTCAAGGAGTCAGAACTGACTCGGGGGGCACTTAAAAGCAACAACATAAGAACATGCAGTGCTTTTATCTTTAGTTGGAGATATACTCTGTTAACTCTTTTACAAGCTGCTCTTTTCCTGCTTGGCAGAAAGTATACCAAACCCACTGTTCATGGACAACATATCCCATATTGTGTGTAAACACCTCACCAGAACCCTATGGGAAGAGGCCTTCTGAAGGTTGAGGGCCACTGTGCTCCTCATCTGATGAAACCACAGTCCTCTTCTGTACATGCCATCTGAGAACTGTAGGATATCTTGGTACTAAGTTTGGGACTCCAACCCAAACAACAAACTGGAAGCTCCCAACAGCCTAGAATGAATTGGGACAATAACTACATCCAGCTCTTTATTAAGGAGGCCTGAAGTTAAACTTGGGAGAATGACTAAGCTTGTGAGGGGTCAGGAAATAGAGTCATATGAGTCAGTGATGGTTAAAGAACTGGGAATGTTCTCACCCAGACAAAACAGAACTTCAGGTTCTGCAAATATTTGAAAGTTTCTTGTGAAAAAGAAAAAGCCATAGTAATGCTATGGTTAGGCGTTGGACTCAGTGGCAATTCCTTTTATTGGGGTGGCGTTTCTTGGGGGCTTGTGATTAGATGGGATCCCTGGGGACAGAAAGGAGGCTTTTATAGGAGGCAAATTTTAGGTCAGTTATAGAAAAAGGGCAGGGATGAACATTTATGGAGTTCTCACCAGGGGCCAGGTAATCAGCTAGGCCAAGAGGACCTACAGTGGATGCAGTTTCTTCAGCTGAGGACCACAGTAGCCATTGATTCTCAAAAGGCCTCTTCCCGTAGGGTTTCAGTGAGTTGTTTACGCATGTTATGGAAGATGGTAACCATGAACAGCGGGTTTGGTTTTTCATGGACTTTTGAAACTCCTTTTTATTAGAGAACATTGGGTGTAAAGTTCACATCCTGATCAGCTTGACTCCAAAGCCCTTATCTTTTCATGATTCATCTACTGTAACGGAATGGGTTGCTTTGGGATACATGCTATGCTAAAGTGTGTCTGTACCGGTTGATTGCATTGAATTAGAGTTTTCATCCACCCCTGTGTAGCTGAATCACTGATTCTGTAAGTGTCCTGGGTCAGATAAGGATGCGAAGGATACTCAGGGATGGAGGAGGCCTCCTGTTTCAACAGCAAGTTAGAGTATCCAGCAGAGATGGATTTCTGACATTTTCCATGCAAGTTAATTGGTACTTGCTAAAATAATAGTTGACTTTGTGTTTAATGAATATAATTACAATATCAAAACTCTCATTCATCTTTCCTACTTTCTCCTAACCCTGGTTTCAAATCTGATATTTCTTCCCTTCCAGCACTACACCTGCTTATTTTGTTACGTACCATCGAGTCAGTTCCAACACAACCCTATATAGGAGTTCTAAGGCTATAAATCTCTACGGGAGCAGAAAGTCTCACTCATCTTTCTCCTGTGGACCAGCTGCTGGGCTCAGACTGTCAACCATGTGGTTTGCAGTCCAGTGTTTATCATACAGAGCTACCATACTCCCTATTTGCCTAAACTTGACTAAAAAGCAGAACCAGCTCAGTAAGAGTTGAGGACTGCAGAAGTGAGGAATTTTGCTGGAGTTCATCTCACCACTCCAGACAATACCATACATGCCAAACCAAAACCAAACCCACTGCTGTCAGGAAGCAGACTGCCACGTCTTTCTCCCATGGAGCGAAGGGTGTTGTATTCAAATGATAGCCCATTCAGTCAGCTGCCAAACACGATATCACTAGGTCTTCTTAACACCATGTATTATTGCTAAATGCTATAGAGTCGGTTCTGACTCAGCAACCCTGTACAGGGTTTCTGTGGAGCAGCTGGTGGGTTTGAACCACTCACCATGTGGTTAATAGTCTAGTGCTTATCCTATAGCTCCACACCAGGATGCTCTGTCTCTTTCTCTCTCTCTCTATAGTAACCTGAAGAGTTAGGAGGAAAGCACATGGACTGGTCTAATTCTAGGCTGTGTTTAATAGTTTAGTTTAATAGTTTAGAGTTCAATTTAGAGTTTAATTAGTGTTTAACAGTTTAGAGTTAAAGTGTGTTAGGGATATAATGCTCCCACTAATTTAGCTGCCCTTCCATTCCTGGGCCTTAATAAAGAGTGCTACTTCAGGTTACGTACCCTTGTGTAGGTTCCGATTCATAGCTACCCTGTATAGGATTTCCAAGGAGCAGCTGGTGGGTTTGAATCCTGATCTTGCAGTTAGCAGTTCAGTACTTGTCCTCTAGCACCACACCAGGACCCCTCAGGCATCATTGTTCTTGTTAAGTGCCATGGAGCTGGTTCAGACTCATAGCAATCTGTATAGGGTTTCTGAGAAGCAGCTGGTGGATTTGAGTTGCCAACCTTGTGGTTTGCAGTCCAATGCTAATCCTACAGCACCACACCAGGAGGCCTTGCTGAGGGTATAGGAGCTTATTCATTTGAAGAATCTTTAAAAACCATTCTAAAAAAGTTGGTACCCAATGAATGTGGGTTGACACCCTTGTCACTGAGTTCTGTGTACAAAATTGATTACAAGGGTCTGAGGAGGGACTAAGTGGCCTTCCATAAAGTTTTTATTTTTTGCTTAAAACTTATACGATTGCTTAAAATGTTCTCAGCTTTATTTAAGTTCTGGATCTAGATTATGGAGAGAATTGAAACCTTGTTAGTACCCATGACTTATTCTCTGTTGTTGTTAAGCATTGTCAAATTGGTTCTAACTCACAGCAGCCCTGTGAAGGGTTTCCCAGGAATGGCTGGTCGGTTTGAACTGCTAACATCATGTTTAGCAGTCTAGTGCTTATAGTACAGTGCCACTCTGTTGTTAAGTGCTGCGGAGTCAGTTCTGACTCATAGTGACCCTGTACAGGGTTTTTGAGGAGCAGCTGGTGAGTTTGAACCAGTGACCTTGAGGGTCCAACTGTTCTTGCTGTCAGTACTTATTGTACAGCACCACCCCTGGAGCTCTGCACCTCCCTGTTGTTGTTACCCACTCATAGTCACCCTGTGCACAACAGAACAAAACACTGCCTGGTCCTGGGCCAACCTCACAATTATTGTCAGGCTTGTGCCCATTGATACTTCCACATTG
>NW_006408568.1:14084044-14090988 GCF_000296735.1 Chrysochloris asiatica
TTCTTGATGTCATCCCACAACTCTTCTGGTCTTGGTCTTTAGTATTTAATGTATCAAATCTGTTCTTGATTGTTTGGTGACCTAGAAATAAACACCAATTTCTTTAACATTAGTAAAGAAGTCTACCTTCCAAATGCGTTACTATATTCTCACATATCCACCTTTGTTTGTTTTTGTACTTGTTCCTCTAATAAGCATTCAGTGATTCTAATAAGCATTGTGATCCTCTATAGGGGTTTCTCAGACTGAGAGTCTTTACTGGAGACAGCATTAGCCATTAATTAAGCAGATATGGAAGCTTTAAGCCACAAAAATTTGTGGGACCATTGATGGTACAAATGGGAATATTAGAATGAAAATGGCCAGTGTCAAGGGTGGGCTGTTAGAAGGTTGAGTGGGAGTAGGGGAAGTCATTGGTGGCCTGAGGAGTGAGAAGTAGATTTGGGGGTATAGTAGAGGAGTGATGTTTTGTTGTTAAAACTTGCTAAGGAGCGGCTGGGGAGCTTGAACCGCAGACCTGTGGTTCACAGCGACCTTGCAGTCAGATCATTAACCCACAGCCCCATACCAGGACTTCTAGAGGAGTGATAACCTAGTGGAAAGTGCTGTCAGAAAAGCCAGAGGAGAGTATAAATACCTGGGGGCCCTGGAATAATATGTTAAGAACTCCCCTTAATCTAAAAATCCCAAACCAGACCAGTTACCATGAGAAGATTCTGGCTCGCTGTGACACTGTTTGTGCAGAGAAGAAAATCCATAGGCTTTTCAAGGTCAGGGCTGTAACCTTTCCTGGAGTCCTGGTGTGGTACTGGACTGCAGTGTAGGTTTGAACTGCAAGGTCATGGTTCAAACTCACCAGCTGCTTCTTGGAAACCCTATACAGGGTCACTGTGAGTGGGAACTGACTCTATGGCACTCAACAACAAAATCAGACGTTCAGAAGCAGATCACCAGGCTTTTCGTCTGAGGCACCTCTACGAAGATCCCAACTGCCAACCTAATGGTTAGTAGTCGAGCACTTAACTGTGCCACCTACGGATGCCTCCCACCAATTCAGCTTACATTTAAGCAAGGCAAAAATCTGCCTCGTGTTCTTCTTTAGACTTCCAAAGTGTTACTTTGGGGGCAGGAAGAAAATAATGCAATTTTTCTTTCTATTTTTAATTTGTCTTCGTTAATTGATCATTTTAATGAGAAGTTTTACAATATATAGATCAGTACAGTATATATAATTATAGATATCAGTACAGTAGCACATGTGTATACTTTTATCTTAACAGGAAGTAGTAGTTTGTGATAAATAAATTTAGGATCCCACGGCTCGAAATGCATACAAATCGTCTTGTTAGCATGCAAACTGATTCAGCAGGTCTGGATTGGGGCCCAAAATGCTGTCGTTGGAAAGCTTCCATAGACAGTGTCAGATGGGCTAATGTGTTCTCCTCTCTTATTCCCCTGCAATATTCAATTTTTTGAGGCTTAGTCATAGAGGGAAACCCAAAAACCAGAAGTGTGTCAAGAACAGATGTTATTACGTATTATCTCTGGAACACTCATTGTTAGCCTTGAGACTATGAGGAAGTTCCCGCTCAGTGGAATCGTCAGAGAATTTGCTGAGTTCTGTTCCCATAAAGGATGAGTCATGTGCTCTCTGATATTGATTTGCTTCTGAGTCTGAATGATTTCTATAGGCCACTGCTGGGTATAGCCAGTGATGAAGAGCAGAATCCTCTGAAGTGAGGGACTTGGTTGGCACACAGGCACACTCATTACAACAGGGAGAGATGAAGAAGTCAGGTGCCTAGGGTTACGGTTCTCAGCCACCAGGAAGTACTCTGAGCCATAGTGTTCCAGGCTTTATCTGCCAATCCTGCATGATAAGCCAAATCATGTCGCCTGACACTAGTTGATACAAATGTGTCTTTCCTGGTCTGGCCAGCCCCCATTCACCAGTACATGTTCTAGGTGTGGCCTGGAAATCCCAGATCAAGGCCCCTCACTTTGTCCAGTGATTATTTCTCAACAAAGGCCACACTGCTCAGGGTAAACAGAACAAGGTCCTTTACCCCACACATAGGATTTGTGTTCCTGCTTTATGGCTTTGTGCATGCGATTCCTTCTATTAGGAGTTCACTATTCTCTCAATTCTGTCCTCCAGCACTGGTCTCACACCATTTCCTTGGTGAAGCCTTCCCTGTCTCCTTTTGGCAGAGTTGGAGCATTCTTCTTGGCACTGCTACCAGTCTGTAATAGACATGGTTACATCGCTGTCATTGTGACCCTGCCTATCTCTACCAGCGGCCCAGGAAAAGGAAATGCGATCCTCTGTCATCTTCATGTTCCTAATGCCGCACATACCTTTCCAAAACAGAGGGAAAGCTGAAGAAAGCTGTCCCATTTGTTTTGCTGCTTCATGTATATAGTCAATCGGTATATTTTTAGCACCTCCTTTTCATAAAAGAATTGTGGTAGGTGCTATGTTGGATAAGAATATTCAAGCTCTAAAGCAGAGTCCCGACATGGTGCTGTAAAATAAACACTAGACCTCAAGGTCGGTGGTTCAAGCTCACCAGCCACTCCTTGGAAACCCTCTATGAGTCGGAACTGACTCGATGACACTTAACAACAAGGCTTAGAGTGTAAATTTGAACACACTTGATTGTATACGTTGGGGCTTCAAAATTTGTGGGGAAATTTCATTATCTTCATTTTCCCATGATTTCTTGAAGCCCCCTAGTATACTCACAAGGAGCTCTGGTAGCATAGTGGTTATGACTCGGTCTGCTAAGCTTAGGGTCAGCAGTTAGAAACTACCAGCTGTTCTATGGGAGAAAGATGAGGCTTTCTGCTCCCATAAAGATTTACAGCCTTGGAAACCCTATACACGGTTGCTATGAGTCGGAACTGACTCCACAGCACACCACCATCACCATCACCATCAGTATACTAACATGCAAGGGTACAGACAACACAGTGTTTAATGTAATACAAGAAATAAAAGTTAATAAGTGTGCCAAGGAGAGGTGCTAATAGACATGGAAGTTGTGAAGAGGTTATAGAGAGAAGGAAAGAAATTTTTCGTGTCGTGCTCTGTAGATAGGCAGAGGTGAAGGAGGAAGACATGTGTGGAGGTAGAAACAGATCAAATGGCTAGAGAGGAGAGGAAATAATGGGGAAGAGTTTTATGAGACCCCATTGTTAAAGACCTTCAGTGAAGGTTGAAGAGGTTGAGATTGGTTTAGAGAAAAGTAGGGAGCCAGTGATAGTTTCTCAACAGAGAGAAAAAAAACTGAAGTTTTGTTTTCGGAACATGAATCTTTCAGTAGTTTGCAGAACAGGTTGTAATAGGACAGACTGGAGGCAAGGAGATGGTGGTTTTGGTTAGGTTTTTAGGGCTTAAATGAGTGGAGATGGTAAGAATGGAAAGAATACAAGGGGCCTCAAAATGTTCATAGAAAAATTGCATTCTCTTTTAATTCCATTTTCCCATGAGTTTGGTGAAGCTCCCTCATGTTGATTATTTGAGAAACATGTCAAACATGTACATAGAATTTGGTGATTTACATGTATTAGTTACAGGGATTGGAGGGGCTTGAGAAAAGCAGGTTGGAACAGTAAAAGGAGTAATCAGTGGTGACAAGATGCTTCTTAATCCCAAAATAAACAAAACAAAACAACCTGTTGCCTTTGAGTTGATTCCAGTTCACAACAATCCCACATGATACAGAGAAGAACTGCTGCTTATGGTGGTCTTGGCTATAATCTATATAGAATCAGATCACCAAGCTACTGGATAGGTTGGGACCACCAATCTTTAGATTATTATTTGGGTGCAAACCATTTGCGTCACAGCCCACACTTTTTCTACCAGCTTCCCTGAGTCTCAGTTTTCTTATGTGTAAAATCAGGCAGTTAGAGATCTGTGAATCATTCTGGTGCTCATATTAGAAATACCCATGTGCTGTTTACATTGCTTCACTGACCTAAGTGTGTTTACCAGAAGAGAAACAGACCACTCTAACCTTTTCCTGTCTAACCATACTCAGATAACCCAATCAAAAGTAGTAGTTCTTTGAAAAGTCATCTTTGGTAAGCAATAAATAAACCCATCTTAGTAAGCAATAAATAAACACAATCTTCCTAATACCTGAAGTGACCCATATTGCACGTTGTTAAAGCAGAGAACATTAAGCGTCCAGCTCAAGTTCTACAAGGTGGGAAGTCCACGCCCAGGGTTGACCTCTTGGACTGACCTCCTGGGTCTTGGCCTAGAGCTGCTTGCAGTCCCCAGCCAAGGAAACCAAGAACAGAAGCTCAGTTGTCAGGCTTATTTTTATTTCTTTGAAGTTAGAATTGATGGCACTGAAGTGCAGAGATGTGATTGAACAGACCAAGCTTGAGTGGGGTTGGAGAACATGAGGATAGGGTTGCAGCTGGGGGTAAGCAAGGAATGAAGTACTTTGTCTTCATTTCATAACTCATTTTAGAATGTGAACTCTTCATGAGAGAAGAGGAGAATTGGGTACTTAGTATCACATGTTTACATTTGATTTTTAGGGAGGGGGTCTCCTCAGTCTTTGTGGTCTGGGTTGTGCTCCTCTTTAGGGCGTTGCTGGATGATTCCTGAATGTGTGGTCCTTTTTTGTGCAAGGAACTAGGGCACAGGAATACTTTCTGTTTCATGTCTTTGCAATTGAGATAAAATTGTCTACAGCATTTCTACTTAGTCTACCAGTTTTACTTCTTGGGTTCCCATGCACAAGGGAAGTAACCAGTGATTCCCAAGCTATAAATTAGAGAGTCAACCTTGACTCAAATCTCCATTCCCCCTCTTTTTGATTCCTGTAGACCTGTCTGGGAACACGTGGGTCCATGCTGACTTGCATAGCCATTGTCCATTTATTCATCCATATAATGAATCATTTTGTAGCACCTATTTTGTGCTGGGCCTGGTTCTACATTTAGGGGGATCCATGAACGACAGAAAAGACACAAATCTGTCATAGAGGAGACATGACACCAAACAAGACAATAAAACACTAACCTTGTGCCTACTGTAACAGAAATATCACAAGTGGATGACTTTAATGAACAAAAATATATCTTCTGGCTTGAAGTCCAAATTCAGGACAATGGTTGCAGAAGGCTCCTCTCTCTGTTTTGCCTCTGGGAGAAGCTCTCCCTTCAGCTTCTATAGATCTGGCATTTTGTGGTTCTTTGGGGATCTCCATGTGGCATATATCTCCTTTGTTTGTGCTTGATTGCTTCTGTGTTTGTCGTCTGTTTTTGATATCTAAAAAGTGGTAAGGTTTGAGACACTGTATATAATAATAACTCATTTAACATAACAGATAAAAATGGGATTACAACACAAATACAATGATTAGGATTTGCAATACATATTTTTGAAGGGCACAGTTCAATTTATAAGAGCAATATTGTTGTGTGCTGACTCATAGGGTTGCTGAGGAGCAGCTGGTAGGTTTGAACCACCAACCTTGTAGTTAGTTGTTGTTGTTGTTAAGTGTTGTCGAGTCAGTCCCGACCCATAGAGACCGTATATAGGGTTTCCAAGGAGTGACTGGTGAGCTTGAACTGCCGACCTTGCAGTTCAAACGACTTTGCAGTCCAGTGCATTAACTCACAGCGCCACACTAGGACTAGTCCAGTGTTTATCCTAAAGCGCCACTTCAGAAGTTAGATAGTGATCAATGCTTGAGAGTTAAGATGAAGTAGGAAAGGGGAACATGAAGTACTTGAAGTAAAATTTAACATTTTAGGTAGTAGGTTACAAGTTGAACTGCTAACCACAAAGTCAGCAGTTTGAATTGGCCAGCTGCTCTGTAGGAGAAACATGAGGCTTTCTGCTCCCTTGAAGATTTAAAAGCCTCAGAAACCCTACTTAGGGCCGCTATGAATTGGAACCGACTTGTTAATACACACCCACCACCAACAACCACAACCACAGGTGGCACAGAAGTCCTGGTGTGGTGTTGTAGTGGTGCTGGACCGTTAACTTCAAGGTCGGTGTTTCAAACCCACCAACCGCTCCTAAGAAACCTTATATAGGGTTGATATGAGTCAGAACCGACTCAATGGCACTAAAACAACCACAGTGGAGGTACAGTGATTAAACGCTCAGCTGCTAACTATGGGAGAAAGGGCCTGAGGATTTGAGGAAGAGAATTCCAAACGGTGGGATCAGCCAGCTCCAGAAGAATTGTGAAGTGGACAGAACTTATTTTTCCTTCCACTCGCACCCTCTCCTCAGGGCCTGACATGCCAGGCCTCTAGCTATTGCTCTGGAAGGGAGTGGTTGTTGTTGTTGTTATGTGCTGTGGAGTCGGTTCCAACTCATAGCGACCCTGTACAAGGTTTCCGAGGCTGTACATCTTTACAGGAGCAGAAAGCCTCATCTTTCTCCCGTGGAACAGCTGGCAGTTTCGAACAGCTGACCCTGAGGTTCACAGCCCGATTCATAACCACTATGCTATCAGAACTCCTGGAAGGGAGTGGAGTCAGGTCTTGGCATTAAGTTTGATCTCTGGTTATGAGATGAAGGGATTTGTTGATGTTATAACAATTCTAGTTGGGACAATATTGGGCAAGTATTTGAAGGCAAAGGGATCCTTTGGTGTCTTCAGCCTCTGGCTGTCTCCTGGGCACCAGCAGGCCCTGCTGCTTTTCTGTTTGTTTCTGGAAAGTGGGCTTGGTGAAAACATTGATGTTGTTGTTGTTGTTAGGTGTCCTAATTCAGTTGCAACCCGCAGAGACATTATGTACAACAGAACGAAATACTGCCCAGTCCTCCGTCATCCTCACACTTGCTGCGAAACTTGAGCCTATTGCTGTTGCCACTGTGCCAACCCATCTTGTTTGGGGTCTTCCTCCTTTTTGCTGACCTTCCGCTTTACCAAACGTGATGTTCTTCTTTTGGGACTGGT
>NW_006408568.1:14091088-14091685 GCF_000296735.1 Chrysochloris asiatica
TCTATGGTCTTCCTTATTAACTGTCCAGCTTTAGCATGCATATGAAGTTAATGAAAATACCATGGATTGGGTCAGGCTCACCTTAGCCCTCCAACTGACATGTTTGCTCTTCAACACTTTAAAAAGTTTTTGTGCCCCAAATTTGCCTAATGCAATACATCCTTTGATTTCTTGACTGCTGCTTCCATGAGTGTTGATTGTTGATTTTTGTTTTCTTTACATTGAGATGCAATCCATACTGAAGGCTGTGCTCTTTGATCTTCATCAGCAAATATTTTATGTCTCTTCACTTTCAGCAAGCAAGGTTGTATCATTTGCATATTGCAGGCTGTTAATTAGTTTTCCTCCAATCCTGGTGCCATGTTTTTCTTCATATAACCCAGCTTCTTGGATTATTTGCTCAGTATACAGATTGAATAAATATGGTGAAAGAAAACAACCCTGTTGCACACCTTTCTTAATTTTAAACCATTCAGCATTCCCATGTTCTGTTTGAATAACTGCTTCTTGGTCCAGGCACAGATTCCTCATGAGCACAATTAAGTGTTCAGGAATACTCATACTTTGCAATGTATGTCAATCATAGCTTGTCATGAT
>NW_006408568.1:14091785-14107276 GCF_000296735.1 Chrysochloris asiatica
TGTTGCCACTGTGCCAACCCATCTTGTTTGGGGTCTTCCTCCTTTTTGCTGACCTTCCGCTTTACCAAACGTGATGTTCTTCTTTTGGGACTGGTCCCTCCTGATAGTATGTGTGAAGTATGAGAGACGAAGTCTGGCTATTCTAGCTTCTAAGGAGCATTCGGCCTGTACTTCTTCCAACACAGATTTGTTTGTTCTTCTGGCTGTCCATGGTACTTTCAGTATTCCTCTCCAGCACCATAACTCAAATGCGTCAATTCTTGTATGGTCTTCCTCATTCATAGGGAGGATTAATTACTGGTCCTGACCTTTGACGCTCACTGCTTGGGGAAATGCCCACTAACCCGAGTTCTGCTTCCTTTCAGGAATAACTGCCCTCAAGTCCTCTGTCCCTTCTCTTCTCCTTAGGATCCTTGGACAAGTTATTTAATCTTTTTGAGTTTGTTTTTTTCTTATCACTAAAAGAGCAAATAATATCTACCTGGTTGGGTTGTCCTAAAGCTTGGAGATAATCTATATAAAATAACTAGTAATCTATGTAAATTCATGCCTGGTACCTTCAGTAGAACTTGTTTTTTGTTGTTGAGGGCCATCAAGTCCATTCCCTCTCATAAAGACCCTGTGTATGATAGAAGGAAACACTGCATGCTCCTGTACCATCCTTGTAATTCTTGTTCTGTTTGAGCCCCTTGTTGCAGCTACTGTGTCATTTCATCTCATTGAGGGTCTCCCTCCAATAGAAGGTGGTTGTTGGTGGTTGTTATGTGCCATGGAGTCTAATAGACACACTGTATAGGGCTTCTGATCCTGTAAATCTTACAAGAGCAGAAAGCCTCATTGTTCGCCCATGGAGAAGTTGGTAGATTTGAACTGTTGACCTTGTGGTTAGCAGCCCAATTTGTAACCCACTAAGCTACCCGGGTTACTACGAGTCGGAACTTATTCGACAGCACTTAATAACAGCAAGCTACCAGTGCTCCTTCCAATAGATAGTTGTTAAGTGCTGTCGAGTCAGTTCTGACTCTTTTTGACACTGTACAGGGTTTCTGAGGAGCATATGGCGGGTTTGAACTGCCAACCTTGATTTACACTCCAGTGCTTATCCTACAGTGCCTTAACAAGAGACCATAACAACAACGCTACCAGAGCTCATTCCAATAGAAGGTTTTTGTTGTTGTTGTGAAGTGCCGTCAAGTTGGTTCCGACCCATAGTGACCCTGTATAGGGTTTCAGAGGAGCAGCTGGTGAGCTGGAACTGCTGACTTTGCAGTTCAAATGGATTTGCAGTCTGGCGCATTAACCCACAGCGCCACACCAGGACTCCTCAATAGAAGGTACCTGCTGTTAATTTATCAGCTATGGATAAAAACAGCAAATGTATCTTTGGTTCTTGTTGCAGACCGTGTAAGCCTGGTCAGAGGTTCGAGGCCCTATAGGCCCGAGTGTAACAAATGAGGCCACTGGCAGTTAATGGCAAATTGTTTTTCATCTTAGTGTTCAGTTACATGTATTAATTTAATACATGGAGTCCTTGATAATCCACAGATAAATGTGATATTTTCCTAAAAGCCCAGACTGTAAAAGTTGCAAGGTCAAGCCTTTCTCCAAAGGATTAACTAAAAACATTTTAGCTACTTCTCAGTTCTTTGTTCTATAGACAAAGAACCCATCCTCCCTAATCCCTTTTCCAGGTGCAGCCCATTCACCTGGGCGTCTGGAGTCCTCCTGCAGACCTGGCTCAGGAAGCCGAAGCAGCAGGACTCCGCCCAAGCTTTTGTCCTTACCTCTCACCTTCCCCCAACTGAGCTCAGGGGCTATAGATATGTTAATTGAGCCTGAGAAACCAAGTTGCTGGCCTGGGATTCGAACCAGCGAAGTTACCTGAATGTCTGGAAAAGTACTGATGTTAGCTGTACCTTGCCTAAGTCCCTCCCAGCTTGGTGTGAAGCTCCTATCCTAAATAAAACAGAGGTCCAGGCCTCCCCAGGTATGCATTGCAGGTTGGAGGGCATGCAGTAAAGATTGCAGTGCATTACGGGTTGGAGGGCATGCAGTAAAGATTGCAGGGCAGTGAGTTGCTGCCTGCAGAGGCCACGATGCCTGTACTCCCAAGCCTGCCCACCAGTGATGTATCCACCCTGGTTTCTGGGTACCTCCTTGTCCCCCTTCTTCTGTCTGTCTGTGTATCCTTTTGCTATCTCTACCGCTGCCAGGTATCTCCTCCTCGTGAACCGAACCCCTATGTTGAGGACAGTCCCTGACAGGTTCTATTATCTATTATTTTACATATCTATGTTTTACAGGTGTGAGATTGGGGGCACAGAGAAGTTGAGTTATTGTCCTGCGTTTATACAACTAGTAAGTGGTAGAACTGGAATTTGAACCCAGGTAGTCTGGTTCCCATTTGAAGAAGGCTGCTGTAGATGATGAAGCAGGCAAGGCCCTGAATTCTTATAATAGTGCTACTTTTGAGCTATTTGTTTAAATCCTTTATTCTTTGTTTGGAATTGTTTGATCATTTATCAGTTAACAATTTGTTCCTTTCTGTGCCGAAAGGCCCACATGTATAAGAAACAAGAATGAGGCATGGGGGAGGTTGAAAAATAAATCACTCAATTTCTCAGCAAACCTCTAGTGAATGATTAGATTTTTCTCCTCCTCTTACCTCTGCTCCAGGGGAACTGTGAAATGACTTGTGTGATGGACCCAGAGAGGCAACAGGTAAAAGGTGGGAGAAGAGTAAGGACTGTTTCCAGTGGTAAACTGAGGGGCCAAGCCCATGTGAGCTGGAGGCAGGAAGTGAACAATGTCCCCAACACACAGCTATCAGGGTAATAGAAAAAACAAGGTGGAGTGGTAATAGTTAAATCCAGTGTTTGTTCTAGTTTGAAAAGTTGTGAGATGATTATGAGCTACCTGAATGACAACCAAGCATGTGACTATGTCAAGACTGGGACCAATTGTTAAAACTTACAGTGAAATTAACCTAAGAGATAGTCATGGCCAGCATTGAAATTTCTGGGCTCATGGAATGCAACCATACAAAATAATCAGCTTTTAAAAAGTTTGCAATTCACATTATTTTTTTGGAGAAAAAAGCCATTCCCCGCCCCCTCAAGTGGTAAAAATAATAAGGCTCATTTTCAAAGTACAAGAAAATGTAAAGAAAGAAGGAAATCCGAATTTTATCACATAGAAGTAGCCATTGTTAAGGACTTCAGGCAAGATGGCTGGCTAGGCAGACACGCCTGCTTTATAGACTCTCTACAACAAAGATGTTGTTATTGTTAAGTGATGTAGAGTTGGTTCTGACCCATAGTGACCCTGTATAGGGTTTCCAAGGGGCGTCTGGTGAGCTTGAGCTGCTGATCTTCAGGTTCAAACTGAGCTTGCAGTCCAGCACATTAGCCCACAGTACCACATCAGGACTCCACAACAAAGATACAGGGGACCAAATGAAACAGACACAGAGGACAATCAATGGAGCCCTGAGCTTCAGAGGAAAGGTTAGAGAAGTGGATGTATAACATCCATCACACATCTGTTTTAGAGACAGCATTTTCCAAAATTACACACTTGTTTACAGATACACATTATCATATCAAAAGCTACAGAGAAACAATCGGAGTCAAGTTCCCAAATGTGCTGCTATCTTTTACAAGGCCTTCGTTTTTATCTTGGGGTTTTAAGAACACCTTCTTTGTCTTGGTCTTTTTCATGTTCACATTTTCATATTCTTCATATTTGGCAGGATTTCTTTTCTTGGCAAACTTTTTTCCAATTGTCCCCACCAGGCTTTCATACCTTCTAGCCATTTCTTCATCAGACACATCAAGGTCCACTGTTTCATTTTCAACTTCTTCAGCTTTGTTCTTAGAGTTCATCTGAAGCATTAATTGCTCAACTTCAGGATTAAATCCTTGGAATGACATTCTTCCATAGTGAAGGTCTTCACTTAACGAGAAGATTTGCTCTTCGATTATGGCATTCTCCTTCTCTTTGAGCTCTGGCAAATCCAAGTACCAGTGTTCACTGATAATTTTCTTCTTCTTCTAGCTGCTTCTTGGTTTCTGAGTCTTGTCCCCTTTGCATGAACTTCATGTGCAGCAGGTTCTTGGATAACTTCGGCCTGTGCTCAGCCGTCATGGTGCTCCCCGCCCGGCGCCGCATTCTTGACATCCCTATGACATATTACTAGAACAAGGCCTAGCCATATTTTAGAGTGGGTGGGGTGGGGTGGGGGCATAAAATTAAGTTCCTAATAGTGAGAGACTAGGGTATAGCAGGAGTCCTGTTGTGGTATTGTAGGATAAGGACTGGACTGCTAACCACAAGGTTGATGGTTCAAATCCACCAACCATTCCTTGGAAACCCTATACAGGGTCTCTATGAGTTGGAACGAACTTAGTGGCACTTCACAAGAACAATAGGCCATAAAACGAGGAAGAGTGAGAATAATCTATGGGTCATGAGTAACAAATTGTCTTGCAATTGACACTGTTTCAGAAAAGAGCAGTATACATACAGGAGGACATCTAGCTGGGTTGGAGGCCACTGTACAAGTGGGGCAGTCTCTCTCCATCCTAGTGTCATGTTAGGGAGAAGCAGAAGATTCCTAAATAACAGCTTTGACCCCTTTTCTAGGATCGCCTAGGATCAGCTGTCCAGTGGCCGCCAGTCTGCTCTTCACTCTATAGCACAAAAGGCCTGGCATAACAGTATGCTTTGATCTCTTAGGGGTAGAAATATAACCTTGGTTTTGGTAAAACAGCATGCCCCATTTCTAGTACCCCACCTAGGCCTCTGCCATACCAGGCTGAACTTATGCAGCCTTGGCTATGGTGTCAGCAGAAACTGGTAGAAGAGAGAAGCAAGATGTCCTTGTGCAAGATGTCACTGACCTGTCAGCTGAAAGTTACCAAATGAGGGTGAGGTTTGCTTCCAGTTTAGGCTGAAAGTCAGAGAAGGGAGGGGCAGTGGAATGCCTATGCCAGCTTCCTGGGGTCTCTGCTTTCTTCACAATGGTGTTACCTAGACTGCCTTTCTGTCCTCCTGGACCCACCCTTTTGGCCTCAGGTTGAGAAAGTGGATATGGAGTAGCAGCGTATGGAGTGTGCCCATGAGTGTGTGTGTGTGTGTGTGTGTGTGTGTGTGTGAGTGCACACAGACACACATGCATGCAATCTTATTGTCTGTCCTGCTCAGAGACTGTAGTTGTCCTTCTTGCCATCTTTCTTAGTGAATCTCTCTCCTTATCTATTGACAGTGTCCTAGAGATCAAGAGGAATCCCAGGAAGCTTAGATGGCAGAGGCAATCCCATCTGTTTTATTTTCTAGCTCTGTGATTTTCCGTACAATTTTTAATGTCTCTGCATTTCAGTTTCCTCATCTAGTTCCTATCAACTCTGCACTCTGGGGTTGGGGTGTGAGAGGGTGGGGAGCCTGGAAGGAAGAGTCTGTCTAGAGCACCAAACTAAGTCCTGTAGCATCTCTTTCTGCAGAAGGACTCCAGTTCTCCTAGTTACTAATATAAGACTTCAGAATCTTGATGTGTTTATCTTTTAAATGAGCATTATTATAATGATGCTTATCTTGTCAACCTCCCTAAGCCATTTTGAGGATTTAATGAGCTGATCCACTTCATAGTGTCACATTCAGCATGTGTGAGATAAGTGATAAACATACCCAGAAGAGATCTTAGGAAACCCTCATATATTTGGTCTGTTGATAAGTGGATTAAAATAAACTCTTAGGGGGTTAATTGATGGTCAAAGCTGGACTTGCAGTTTCAGAACCTGTGTTAAGACTATTTTCCTTAACTTCCTCCATCTTTCCCCCAGCTTTAAATGCTGTAAATTTTAGGATAAGCCAGTAGCATCCACCTAGCCTATCCCTTGTTTACTGATTTTTTAAATGCCACATGTTGGGGGACTTCCAGTGGCTCCTTGTCTCTCAGGCCCTACGGGACTGGCTTAGACTCCTGAGGTGACATTTCTAGGCAATGGTAGCCAGCAGCAGGAGGGAATTTTCTCTGGAAACTACCTAGTACTTTTAGTATCCTAAGAATTTATGCAACCTATTTTGAGGTCAACTCAGTTCTTTATTCCTCAAACAAAACAAAACAATCAAATACTTCTAAGACTGCTAAATGGCTTGTAATAAGCCACAGGAAAAGAAAGTTTGCTGCTATAGCCTGAACACCTACTTCAAGGAGTTACTTATTCTAGAATCTTCCCTAAACACCTCCACATCTCACTATGGTTTTCTTTCCTAACAGCATCCTATGCATATATTTCTTGTTTCTTCAACAAGATATAAAATCCTTGTAGTCAGATGCCATCCCACCCATTATTGTTGAGTTCATTCCTTTAGGACAGAGTAGAACTACCTAAGTTTGTAATCTTTTTATTTTTTCAGCTAATGTTTTATTGCATTAGGTAAATCTGTTGCACAAGAGCTCTTTAAAATGTTGAAAAGCAAAGATGTCAATTTGAGGACTAAGGTGTGCCTGACCCAAGCCGTGGTATTTTTAATAACCTCTTATGCATATGAAAGTTGGAGAGTGAATAAGGAAGACCATAGAAGAACTGATGCAGTTGAGTTATCAGTGGAGGAGAATATTGAAAGTGCTATGCACTACTAAAAGAACAAACTGATCTGTGTTGGACAAAATACAACCAATAGTGCTCCTTGGAAGCCAAGATGGCCAGACTTTGCCTCTCATACTTTGCACATATTATCAGTAGGGACCAGTCCCTGGAGAAGGATATCATGTTTGATTAAGTGGAGGGTTGAAGAAAAAGAGGAAGACCCCCAACTAGATGGATTGGCACAGTGGTGGCAGCAATGGGCTCAGCCATAGCAGCGATTGTGAGATTGGCCCAGGACTGGGCAGTGTTTAGTTATATTGTTGCTGTGAGTCGGTACCAACTATTGAAAGTGCCACGGGCTGCCGAAAGAACCAACAGATCTGTGTTGGAAGAAGTGCAGCCAGAGTGCTCCTTGGAGGCCAGGATGGCCAAACTTCGTCTCTCGTACTTCGGACATATTGTCAGGAGGGACCAGTCGCTGGAGAAGGAGATCATGTTTGGTAAGGTGGAGGGTCAGAGAAAAAGAGGAAGACCCCCAACGAGATGAATTGGCCAAGTGGCAGCATCGATGGACTCAAGTGTGGCAACAGTAGTGAGGTTGGCCCAGGATTGGGCAGTGTTTCGTTCTGCTGTGCTTAAGTTCACTATGAGTCGGTACCGACTCGATGGTACCTAACAACCACAACAATATTTTATTGTGTTTTTGGCAAAAGTTTATACAGCAAGTTAGGTTCTCACTTAACAATTTTCACACAAAGTGTTAGCAAAGTGTTAGTGGCAGTAGTTACCTGTATCACTTGTCACAGTGTATTAACATTTTCTTTGTGCTCTGTTTGTTACATTTCTAGTACTTTAGTTTCCCCACTCTTTTCATTTTTGCTTTGGAGTAATTGTTGATCTTTTGGCCTCATGCTAATGGTTTTTAAGTTTTACTATCCTTTATTTTGTGTGTGACCCCCATTTCAATAAAAGGTGATCTCAGGATAGGCGTGGTTCTAGGTTTTTAGAGTATCTGAGAGCAATAGCCTCAGGGAATCTTCTGTTCTCTATTGTTCCAGTTTGTCTTTTTTGTTGTTGTTTCTTGTTTTAAATGAGAATTTGAGTTCTGCTCAGTATTTTTCTCCCATTCTATCTGGGACCAACTATTGTGACCCTGGTCAGAATGACCAGTGGTGGGAGCTGGGCACCATGCAGTCCTGCTGCTCTCAGCGTTGTGTAGACCTATTTGTTCTCTGAGTCTTCGGTTACCTTTTTCACTATTTTGCTCCTGGAGAGTACAGACTCAATAGTTGTGTCTTAGATGGCGGCTCACAGTCTTTCATGAATTTAGATGCTACTCAGTTCACTAGTAGCGTAGTGGTTACGAATTGGGCTGCGACTCTCACAGTCAGCAGTTCGAAAGGACTAGCTGTTCCGCGGAAGAAAGATGAGGCTTTCTGCTCATGATTTACAGTCTCGGAAACCCTATACAGGGTCGCTATGAGTTGGAATTGACTCCATGGTACATAATGACAGCAACAACAGTTCACTAGGATGCAGATTTTGATTTCTGCCAATGGATTGAGTTGTCCCATGAGACTATGGTCCTAAACTCCAAGGCTATAATCTGTATGGGAACAGACTGCCACATCTTCCTCCTACAGAGCAGCTGTCAGGTTTGAACCTCTGACCCTTTAATTAGCAGTCAAGCACTTAGCTACTGTGCCACCAGGGCATCCACTCCCTAACCCCGGTGCTCTAGCCTAATGTTTGGCATACAGCTGGCATTATGGCATTATGGCCAACTGGGCTCCCCACAATGTTTATTTGACTAGATATTAGAATCACTTAGTTTTTAAAAATTACAAAACATAGACCTCACAATAGCAGTTCTGATTGAACTGGTCTTGAATGGGGTTTATACAGTGGGTATTTTTTAAGGTTCTCTGAATGATTCTTCGTATCATGGGTGTTAAAAAGTCATTGTTACATACCTTGGTTCAGGTTTGGTAATAAGTTTTTTGTGTTTAGACACTCTTTCCTTCCTTACCTCTCCCAATACTATTGTTGTCAGGTGCAGTTTAGTTGGTTATAACTCATAGTGACCACATAAACAACAGAAAAAACCAGTTCTGCAGCACTCTTACCATACGTACTATATTAGAGCCCATTGTTGTAGCCACTCTGTCAGCCCGTTTCATTGAGTCTTCCTCCTCTTTTTCTCTGTCCTTCTCTTTTACAAAGCACGATGTCCTTTCCCAGGAACTGGTCCCTCCTGATAACTTAATGTGTCCAAAGTACGAGGGTGAATCAAAAATTATCTGCACTCTGGCTGTAGAATTTATTTTAATCAACTTTTAGAAAAGACAAATACAGCATTTTCCCACATAAGCTCCCTGCGTTTCAATGTACTTCGTCTGTCAACAAGCTCTCATATTCCCTTATTAAAAAACGTCTTAGGCTGAGCTGCAAGCCACAAATGCATTGCTGTCTTCACTTCTTCATCAGAAGTGAAACATTGTCCTCGAAGGACTACTTTCAGGGGACCAAACAGGTGAGAGTCCGATGGAGCAAGATCAGGACTATAGGGAGGATGCTTTAACATCTCAGAACGAAGTTCTTGCAGAGTGTCAACAGTGTGGGCAGAAGTGTGTGGACGTGTACTGTCAGGCAAGATCACGAGGCCCTTGGATAACAGTCTTCTGCATTTAATCTGAAGTTTAGGCTTCAGCTCTTCAGTGAGCATCTCACTGTAATGAGCACGGTTGATTGTTGAACCGTTTTCCAGTTAGTGTTCCAATATTGGCCCTTGAGAATCCTAGAAAACTGTGAGCATCAATTTCCCAGCTGATGGTTCACTTTTGAACTTTTTCTTGGTTGACAATTGATGATGTTTCCATTCTATACGCTGCCATTTGCTCTCAGGTTTGTAGTGATGAATCCATGTCTCATCACCAGTAACAGTTTTTACAAAGAAATTTTTATCTTCCTCTGAGCATCGGTTCAAATTTTGTTTGCACATGTCCAAACACTTCTGATTATACTCTTCTGTGGGTTGTTTTGGTACCCATCTCACACAAACTTTTCTAAACTCATCTAGAGTGGATTATTTCATAGGCAGAGCCATGGCTCATTTGCAAATGAGTTGTCACATAATCCACTGCCACTAGTCTGTTAGACAGAATCATTTCACTTGCATGCTCAGTGTTATCATCAGCCGTGGATGTGAACGGACATTTTAATATAACCGGAGTTTGGTAAATTTTTGACTCACCCTCGTACATGAGATGCAGTCTTGCCATTTTAGCTTTTGAGTAGCATTCTGATTGTCTCTCTTCCAAGGCTGATTTGTTCTTTTGGTTAGTGTTGTTTTTGTTAAGTACTGTTGAATTAGTTCTGAATCATGGCGACCCTGTATAGGGTTTCTGAGGAGTGGCTAATGAGTTTGAACTGCTGATCTTGTGGTTCAAATCGACCTTGTGGTCCAGTGTTTATTCTTGGCAATACCATAATTTAAATGCACTGAGTCTTCTTCGGTCCTCCTTATTCATTGTCCAACTGTTACATGTATATGAGGCAATTAATAATACCATGACTTGAGTCAGGTGCATCTTAGTCCTCAAAGTGACATCTTTGCTTATACATTACAGAGGGTTTGTTTTGTTTTGTTTTGTTTTGTTTACAGCAGATTTGTTCAATGCAATACATTGATGTTTTGACTGCTGTTTCCATGAGCATTGATTGTGGATCCAAGTAAAAGCCACTTCAGTCATTTCTTTATTTGTCATGATGTTGTTTATCAGTCCAGCTGTGAGGAATTGTGTTCTCTTTATGTTGAGGTGTAATCCATACTGAGGGTTGTAGTCTGTTCTTTAGCAGTAAATGCTTCAAGTCCTTTTCACCTTCATCAAGAGAAGTTGTGTCCTGTTCATGGTTGTTAAAGAGCCCTCCTCCAGTCTCGATCCCATGTTCTTGGATTATTTGCTCAGCATACAGATAGAAAAATATGATGAAATGATACAACCCTGACATGAAGTTTTCCTGATTTTAAATCATGCAGTGTCCCTTTGTTCTGTTTGAACAACTGCCTCTTGGTCGAAGTACAGGCTATGCTTGAGCTCAATTAGGTGTTCTGGAATTTCCATTCTTCTGAATGTTATCCATGTTTGTTATGCTCCACATAATCAAATGCCTTTGCATAGTCAATAAAACATCTTTCTGGTGGTATTATCTGCTTTTGGTCAAGATCCATCTGACCTCAGCAGTGATATCCCTTGTTCCAGGTCCCCTTCTTAATCCACCTTGAATTTTTGACATTTCCCTGTTGGTTTACTGCTGTAACCGTTTTTGAATGATCTTTAACATAACTTTGCTTGCATGTGATATTAATAAATTGTACAATAATTTCTGTTGGATCACCTTTCTCTGGAATGTGCAAATATATGAATCTAGTTGAGTAGTTGAATCCAGGTAGCTATCTTTAAGATTTCTTAGTACAGATGAGTGATTCCTTACAGTATTACATCCTTTTGTGGAAAATATCTCAATGTGTATTCTGTCAATTCCTGGATCCTTGTTTTTTGCCTGTACTTTTGGTGCAGCTTGGATTTCTTTCTTCAGTACTATTGGTTCTTGATCATATGCTACTTTCTGATCGGCTGAACATAAACCAGTTCTTTTTGATAAAGTGACTGTGTGTATATCCCTTCCTTCTTTTGATGCTTCCTGCATAGTTCAACCCTTTACCCAAAGGATCCTTCAATATTGCAACTTGTGTTTATATATATATATACATATATATATTTATATAGGCTTGGATTTTTAATTCAGTTCTTTCAGCTTGAGAAATGCCAAGTGTGTTCTTCCCTTTTTAGTTTTCTAACTCCAGGTCTTTGCACATTTTGTTATAATACTTTGTCTTCTCAAACTGCGCTTTGCACTCTCTGTTCAACTCTTTTTCAAATCAGCCTTGGATTTAAATTTTGATATTACAGGATACAAAGAAACTGTTTTAAATGCCCAGGAGGCCAAGTTCTTACATGAGGAATCTATTAGGCACACTATTCTGTACTGGAAGAAATACTTAGGTGACCAGATTATGCCCCAGAGGTTTTTCTGGCAGTGTTATATTGCCTCTTCATCTGTTCACAAGACCTTCAAGTTGTGAGGCAGTCTTTAAGGAGCAGAAAAAGTCAGTTGTTGTGAGACACATATCCACCTACCTGTAATTGCGTGGTGGTGCAGTGATTAAGACATTAGCTGCTAACCAACAGGTTAGTGATTTGAACCCACCAGTTGCCCTGCGGGAGAAAGGTGCACTAGTCTGTTTCCATCAAGATTAGAGCTTCAGACTAGAGCTGAGAGTGAAACGTCCAGCTGATATGAAGTGAGGAGAGATGCATAAGAATGCCCATACTTATAGATAGTCATTCGACCTAGCTTCGATGACTTGATGATCAGAACTCGACTGGAAGAAAAAAGAATTTTTTTTTTTAATAAAGGAAACAAGTGTAAATTGCGACAATATGATGAACTTGACTTATACTTATAGATGTAGTAGCTCAAAATACCAACTGAGAGGGAAGGAGTCTTCACATCAAGTATCAATCTTATCCCCCCTGTATACAGGGTAGATAGGGATGAACAATTTAGACATTGGCTACCTAAAATGGTGGTGGTGGTGGCGGCGGGGGGTGGGGGATGCTATAAAGACACGAAGTTACTGGCTTACAAGTTTTCAAGAGGGACTTTAGTTTCAGAGTGTGCGGGGGAAGGTAGAATCCCAATGAATAGTTTTCAAATTGTCTAGACGGGTCTGGTGAAAGGTGATGAGGATAAGATTCATATGATTCAATAGTGAATAATTGTTATCATGATGAATTGCAACTGTCACAACTGTAAAGGTAGAAGTTTTGTAACAAGAACGGGGGAATAGTTAATGTTACAGTCCAGGAACAGAGGACCCTAGGGACCAATAAGGGAGAAGAGCACGAGCAGAATGTGGCACTCTATCCAGAGCTCTGGTAGCGTAGTGGTTACGAATCGGGCTGTGAACCTTAAGGTCAGCAGTTCGAAACTACCAGCCGCTCTGCGGGAGAAAGATGAGGCTTTCTACTCCCGTAAAGATTTACACCCTCGGAAACCCTGTACAGGGTCGCTATGGGTCGGAACCGACTCGATGGCACTTAACAACAACAACATCCAGAGAAGCAGCAACACCAGAGATGGAGGCAGAGATGAGGACGTGGAGAGATAGAGCAGCTGAGGACTCATGGAAAGAAAAAGACTGAGTGCTGGCAGGCTTACAGAATGTGCCCTTTGGTTGTTTAAATGATTACATATTTCTGAGTGTTTTTGTTTACACTCCCCCCAACAAAACAAAACTCAGAGGGAATAGATAAAAATGCTGTTGAATGATGATGTGCGGAGAAGATTGTAATCATTGTAATGAAGCAATGAGTGTAAAACCAATGTTCTCCCATGTAAACTATCACTCAATTCACAATAAAAACTTGAAAAAAAAATATTACAGCCTTGGAAACCTTAGGGCTCTGTTTAAGTCTTTCCTACAAGGTCCCTATAAGTTGGAATCAACTTGGGATTCCTGTTAATAGCATGAAGAATTCCCTAGTCTATTGTTTTGTTGTTGTTGTTAGGCGCCATCGAGTTGATACCAACTCATAGCGACCTTGTGCACAGTAGAATGAAACACTGCCTGATCCTGGGCCAACCTCTCTATCGTTGCCATGCTTTGAGCCCATTGATGCTGCCACTTTGCCAATCCATCTCGCTGGGGTGGGGGTCTTCCTCTTTTTCTCTGACCCTCCACCCTACCAAATATGATATCCTTCTTCAGTGACTGGTCCCTCCTGATACGATGTCCAAAGTATGAGAGACAAAGTTTGGCCATCTTGGCCTCCAAGGAGCACTCTGGCTGCACTTCTTCCAAAACAGATCTATTGGTTCTTTTGGCAGCCCATGGCACTTTCAATATTCTCTTCCAACACCATAACTCAAAAGCATCAATTCTTCTACAGTCTTCCTTATTCACTGTCCAGCTTTCGCATGCATATGATGTTACTGAAAATACCATGGCTTGGGTCAGGTGCACCTTAGTCTTCAAGCTGATATCTTTGCTCTTCAACTTTAAAAAAGGTCTTGTGCAGCAGATTTGCCTAATGCAATATGTCATTTGATTTCTTGACCACTGCTTCCATGAGTCTATTGTTGTTGTGAAGTGCCTTCGAGTCGGTTCCGACCCATAGCGACCCTGTACAGGGTTTCTGAGGGTGTAAATCTTTACGGGAGTAGAAAGTCTATTGTAGTGGTTCTCAAATGGCGGTGGTTTTGTCTCCCTGTCTGAGGGACCGTTTAGCAATGTCTTGAGTTAATTTTAGTGGTGACTGTATTGTTACTGAGTCCTGATGTGGTGCTGTGGGTTAATGTGCCAGACTGTAAAGCTGTGTGAACTGCAAGGTCGGTGGTTCAAACTCACCAGCTGCTCCTTGGAAACCCTATTCAGGGTTGCTATGGGTCGGAAGCAACTTGACAGCACTTAACAACAATAACAATAGTGTTACTAGGAGTCCTGGTGTGGCACTGTGGGTTAATGCACTGGACTGCAAAGTCGGTTTGAACTGTAAGGCTGGCAAGTCAAGCTCACCAGCTGCTCCTTGGAAACCCTATACAGCATCACTATGGGTCACAACTGACTTGACGGTACTTAACAACAACAATAACAACTTACTGTTACTGGCACCCAGTGTGTAGAGGCCAGGGATACTGTTAAACAGCTTACAATGTAAGGGATAGTCCCCTAGAACTAAGAATTAGCTGGCCCAAAATGTCAGTAGTGTCAAGAACTTTGCAGAATCAACAAGCTACCTCATCTTTAGATACTGTTAGTGGGAAAGTCCCCTCTGGCTTTCTTTATTTTCTTTTTGTAGACTCTAATAAAGTTGCAGTAAAATCAGCATTTGAACTGTGAGAAGCCCTTGGGATTTCAGGATAGAGACTAGATAGCCATTCTCCTTCTGGGAAGATTATAGAAACAACCCCTGGGCCCAATAGCAATTCACTCATAAGGCATCTCAGGATGGGCTTTCTCTGCAGCTACCAGACGTTTTACATTGATGTGTTGGCATCTGTTCCCGAGACGTATCTAACCTTGATCTCAGTTCTCAGAGGACACATTGTTTGGAGCCTGTGACCTTCATTTACTGTGTAGTACATGTGTGAGATGTAGTTTTGAGTCATGAGTGACTGAGTATAGTCCACTTCTTGTTAGGCTTATCATTTCTGGCAAAGCTATTCAAATTGGAAAACCTCTTCAGGGTCCCGGAAGGCCATGGAGGTGATAATCGGCCAAGTGACTGCTTCTCTGTTTTATTATGGAAAGAACTAAAATGGTCCAAGTGTTCTTCAAACAAGGGCTCTCACATTTCTGAGATATACAGGGTCTTCTCAGTTATTGAATCCTTTGGGAAGAAAGCTCCTTTTGATATTACACAATGTGTCAACAAATTTGCACAAATTGCAGGAAGTACTAAAAATACCCTTATAGCTAGGCACAACCTTCCTCAACCCCAGGCTGACCCAAATCTAAGCTACTGTGAGTCAGGCTTGTCTTCCTTTTTGATGCTTTTCCTTCGACTCTCCAACATGAAGCTCTGAGCCCTTCATTCTTTTGAACTTCCCCTGACCCCCCCAAACAAAACAAAACAACAATAACCCAAACAGGGTTCAGATCCCATGTTTAATTTTACATTTGCTACCTGGCTACTTCCATGTTCACTGTTTCTTGTTTGTTTTTTTAAGGTTTTTATTGTGGATTGACAGAAAGTTTACAGGGCATATCATCAGTTTTACATTCAACAAATCATACACCTTGTTTCATTACAATGATTATACTCGCCTCCATGT
>NW_006408568.1:14107914-14108937 GCF_000296735.1 Chrysochloris asiatica
CCACAAATTCCCCCAGCTGTAAGTCTTCCAACCTTCTAAATATTCCTTTATATGTGGCTCAGAGTTCTGGGACCATCCCCTGAGCCTGCTTGGTCCTGTATTCTGTGTTGTTGCTGGTGGAGCTCCTCACTGCACTTCCACCCGATCCGCCATCTTGTTTGTTCCTCTGTATCTTGTTTTTATTAAAATGTTATTTAACCTGAATTAGATATTTATAATAAAGAAAGAGAGACTGTACGTTCTACGTGGGAAAAAAAAAAAAATCAAGATCATCAAATAGAGGAGTCCTGGTGTGGCACTGTAGGATAAGCACTCAAAAGGATGACATTTCAAACCCACCAGTCACTCTTCAGAAACCCTAAACAGGGTCTCTGTGATAAAGAACTCACTTTAGGACACTTAACAATAAAACAGTAGGAGCAGGGCAAGGGAGTAGCTGCCAGGCAGCCTTTTCCTCTAAGGGCTGGGTGGTCTCTCCTGCCAGGAATATCCTGGCTGATTTTACCATTCCCAGCCTGCTGTCCTTCCTCCTTTTTTGTCTTTCTTTAACCTATACCCTCCTAGTTCTATCCTAAGGCTGCCAGAATCAAAAGATATGTTGTTGTTAAGTGTTCTGACTCACAGCAACCCTGTATAGAGTTTTTGAGGAGCAGCTGATGGGTTTGAACTGCTGACCTTGTGGTTCACAGTCCAGTGCTGATCCTACAGTGCCAGACCTTAAAAAGATTTCCTTTTAGGAAGATAGTAGAGCACAGTGGCTGATACTCCTACATGTCTGAATTAGAATCCCTGCTGTGGGACCTTGTGCAAGATTTTTACCTCTCTGAGCCTGGCTTTCCTTATCTGAAAAAAAATGGAGGTAATATTATCTCGGAAACCCTGTACAGGGTCGCTAAGGGTCGAAATCGACTCGACAGCACTTAACAACAACAACAAATTGGGTTGTTGAGAAAATACGTGTAAGACCTTAACACAAGCCCTGATCCAGGGTAAGTGCTCAACTAACAGTAACTTTTTTTTTAA
>NW_006408568.1:14111147-14122122 GCF_000296735.1 Chrysochloris asiatica
ATTTACTTCTCTCCCACCTAGGCCATGCAAACCTGTCTCAGTGTTCCCCTATATATCTTGTTCTTCTGCCTCCTCCCCCTACTTGTATTGCCCTCCCCAACACCCGAACTAAACCCCCCACTGCAACCCCATTGTTGTGGTTACCTTGTATTCCATTAATTCTTCCCTCCATTTAAGAGTCTATTTTATCTAGTAATCTACTTGACCTTCCCACCACCTAGATCTCTGTTCACTTTCTTTCACATTGTAATTGTTTTGATCATAGACTGACCTTCCTGATCCTCTGTTCTTATAATTTTATTCTGTTCTTGACTCTTCCATTTGTCGATGGAGTTCAGGATGCTGCTGCCACGTAAGGCATTCTGTAGTTGTTTTCTGTTCATGTTGGTGCTCAGTCTATAGAACTTCTTTTAGGATGTTTTTCATAGCAGGGCTGGCTTTGGCAAAATCCCTTAGCTTCTGTTTATCCTGGCATGAACAGTAAATTTTTATTGTGATTAATTTATGATTAAACATTGTTGTCAATTTATTCTGTCCAGGACAGAGTGTTGTTGTTGTTAAGTACCGTGGAGTCAGTTCTGACTCATAGTGACCCTGCATAGGGTTTCCGAGGCTGCAAATCTTTACAGGAGCAGAAAGCCTCATCTTTCTAGTTTCGAACAGCAGACCTTGAGGTTAGCAACCCGATTCGTAACCACTACACTACCAGAGCTCCTTCCAGGACAGAGTAGAACTGCCCCGTAGCTTGCAAGGCTATCACCTTTACGGAAGCAGACTGCCATTTCTTTCTCCCACAGAACAACTAGTGGGACAAAGAATCACCAGCCTTTTGAATCACAGCTGAGCACTTAACCACTCCCCACCAAGGCCACTCCAATATCATGATTGGTTATAACAAAATATTTTAAAATATAGGAAGACAAAACGTACACACACAAATGAAAATCACCAGTTAATTCAACCACTTAGCTATATATTACATAGCTGATCCATACAGATACATAGTATATTCTAGAAAATTAAGAGTACATGTATTTTTATTTATAATTTTATTTTCACCATATTTTTACTAGGATTCTACCTTATATGTGGCAGATTATAGTTTTCAAAGAATATTTGGTCTACCTCATGTTAGTCATTAACTATTTAATAGTAATTAACACTATTTGTGTCCTATAACCTCATCTAGGAGTCCAGGAATGGCACTGTGGGTTAATGCGCTAGACAGCAAAGCAGGTTTGAACTGCAAAGTCGGCAGTTGTAGCTCACCAGCCACCCCTTGGAAACCCTATACAGGGTTCCTATGGGTCAGAACCGACTCAATGGCACTTAACAACAACAACAAACCTCATCTATGACTCAGGCATTCATCCCTTTGTGTTTCTGTTCCCTGGTAATGAAGTTTTTGCCAATGCACTATGGAAGTGTGTCGTTAGAGTGAATCTTCTCTATTAACTGCTAATTGTTGATGGTACTTTTAGTCTGATTTGTGCACACTGGAGATCACCTTTACAGCCATTACTGTCTCACGCTGTCTCTTCTCTTCACACTGATGGTCCTTTCGTCTGACATGAGTGAAGAGCTGATCTCCCTGTCATTTTTGCCAGTCCAGCTTCAGTACTGCTTCCTCCATTTGGGTGTCTTTCCTAACTCTTTTGGGTGGTCTGGGGTGTTCTTGTGCCATGAGACTGAGTATGAACAGTTCAGCCTTGATTTGCTAAAGACTAAGCAGAGGAGGGAGTCCTGGTAAGGGGCTATCCTTTTTGGAATCTGCTCAACTTCTTGAATGTATGTCTTCTCATCTTTCATGATGTTAGGGAAGTTTTCTTTCAGTACTTCTTTGAGTTTTCTTTTTGTTTCCTGCCTCTTCCTCGTTCTGGAATTCCAGTAAAAAGTAAGTTATTCCTCTTTATGGTGGTGTTGTTAAGTGCCGTTGAGACAGTTCTGACTCATAGCAACCCTGTATAGGGTTTCCAAGGAGCAGCCGATGGACTTGAACCACCAACCTTGGAGCTAGCAGACCAATGCTTTTCCTATAGTGTCACACTATGACTCAATATTCCACATAAATCTTAGGCTTTCTTCTGATGTTTTTGCTCTTTTCTCTGATTGTTCCTCAAGCAGATAAATATCGAGAGATTTGTCTTCAAGCTCACTAACCCAGCCTCCCATTGATTCAGTTCAACTTCTATGCCCTCTCAATATATTATCAATTACTGAACTCCAGTATTAATCTTCTGGCTTTCTAAATGTTGTTTTTGTATGGTTTCCAAATTTTCATTTATTTTGTTATTGTTCTTGTAGTGAATTCTTGCTTGAATTCTTCTAAAAATTTGTCTATGTTTTCCTTGATTTCGTCTGCAGTTTTCGCAATTCATTGAAAGTACCTAAATAACATTCTTTTAAGTTCTTTATTGAGTAGTTCTGATACCATTTCTGGTATTATATTTTCTGACTCTGTATTTTAGTCACTTGTTTGAGACACTGTGTCTTGTTTCTTCATGTAAGCTGAAATTCTGTTTTCCCTGAGACATTGTGTGCCATTATATTTATATGTAATTGATGATTGTATGATGGTGTGCCTCAAGCACTCACCACCTGTCTCCTGGTGGATGTGATATAGACTGGAAGTGTGAACGTAGTTGTTGTTTGTGTAGTGGAGTTCAGGGCAGGTTTGTGCATCTTCAGACACGAGAGTGGTATGCCCGGTGCCCCACTTCAGGCAGAGCAGAGTTTGTTCAGGAGGGGGTGCTACCAGCTGCTGGTCTAACAAGTGGTGTGGGGGCACTGGCCACACTACTGGCTACCATGAAAGCATGGGGAGCAAGGGAGAGCTGTAATGCTCCTTGCTGCTAACCTTCAGCTGCATTCTGTGGCTCCAAGATTTATTGTTGTTGTTGTGAAGTGCTGTCGAGTCGGTTCCGACCCATAGCAACCCTGTATAGGGTTTCTGAGGAGCAGCTGGTGAGCTTGAACCGCCGACCTAATGGCTTTACAGTTCAATGGCTTTGCAGTCTGGCGCATTAACCCACAGTACCATACCAGCACTCCAGGATACTGGAGCAAATACTCAAGCTGGCCAAGCAGTGGTTTTTTGTTCTTCTTCTCTTTTGCTGCTCCTATCCAGCTTCCTCTTTCAGTTGACACTCAATCCACAGCTCTGTCTTATTTGTAAAGCTCAGGGTTCCAAGATCACCATCCATATCTACTTCACTTGGTCTTCCATCTCCTTGCTGCAGAGCATCTGCTCAATACCAATGCCTACTCCGCCATCTAACCGTGGAAGTCTCAAGCTCTTTTGTTAGAGTTATTTGTTGGCCATATTCTTTAGGAAGCCAACATCAAGTTGGAGTTAGAAATGCAAAAGATTTAGTGAAGTAATCCATGTGGAAAATAAAAGGAGAGGGTTGCAGATGTAATACCTATGAAAAGAGATGGTGAAGGAAGCAGGCTTGAGTAGGACCAGCCTCAGACTCTGGGCAGCTCTGAGAAAATTTTTGCCCACCCAAAAGGGAACTTTAAAGAACAGATTGCCTATGGGGCAGAAATGGACAGGCCCTGGTACAATGCTGTGCTCAGACATTGAAGCTGAGCCTGGGACCAGCTCAGCCTCAGCTCAAAGACTGCACTGGCTCCTGAGACTCTGCCCTGGAGGCTCATTTAATTGTACTCTTTGCAGCTCATTAGCAAGTTCTTTCTTTCTTTCTTTTTTTATTTGTGTTTTATTGACTATGCAAAGGTATTTAACTATGTGGATCATAAGAAATTGGACAACATTGCAAAGAATGGGAGTTTGAGAACACATCATTGTCTTCATGAGGAGCTCTTAACAAAGACCAAGAGGCAGTTATTTGAACAGAACCAGTGGATACTCTTAACAAAGACCAAGAGGCAGTTATTTGTACAGAACCAGTTATTTGAACAGAACCAGTTGGTAATTGTGGTGGTGGTGGTGGGTAAGTGCCTTTGAATGGGTTCAGACTCATAGGTACTGCGTATAGGGTTTCCAAGGAGTGGTCGGTGGCTTTGAACGGTCCACCATTAGTTGTTGTTGTTGTTAAGTGCCGTCGAGTTGATTCCGACCCATAGCGACCCTATATAGGGTTTCCGAGGAGTGACTGGTGAGCTTGAACCACCGACCTTGCAGTTCAGACGGCTTTGTAGTCTGGTGCATTATTCCACAGCACCACAACAGGACTCCTTGTGGTTAGTAGCCAAGTATTTACCTTGGAGTGCCACACCAGGACTTCTGCATGGTGTAAAATCAGGAAAGGTGTTTGTCATTATTGCATCCTTTCACCATACTTATTCAGTCTGTATGCTAAGCAAATAATCTGAGAAGCTGGATTATATGAAAAAGATTGTAGGATTGTTGTTGTTGTTGTTAAGTGCTGTCAAGTTGGTTCCAGCCTTTACAGGGTTTCTAGAGAGCAGCTGGTAAGCTTGAACCACTGACCTTGTGGTTCAAACTGACATTGCAGTCCAGTGTATTAACCCACAGGACTACACCAGGACTGCTATAGGGAGCTTCATTAACAATCAACATTAACAACCTGCCGTATGCAGATGACACAACCTTACCTTGCTTGCAGGAAACAAGACGTGAAGCACTTATTGATGAAGATCAAAGAATACAGCCTTCAGGATGGATGACAACTCACTGTAAAGAAAACAAAAATCCTCACAACAGATAACATCATGATAAATGGAGAAAATATTGGAGTTATCAAGGATTTCATTTTACTTGGATCCACAAACAACGTTCAGGGAAGCAGCAGTCAAGAAATCAGATGACATATTAGCAAGTTCTTTCTTGAAGGGAAATGTGAGTGTCTACTTGTACATAGAGATGCGCTGAGTTGAAACTGAATTGATGGCACCTGGTGTGGTGTTGTAGGCTAAGCATTGGATGACTAACCACATAGCTGGCAGTTCAAACCCACCACCTGCTCATCAGAAACCCTATTCAGGGTTGCTATGAGTCAGAACCGACTCAATGGCCCTTAACAACAACATTGTTGTTGAATGGGAAAGAATTAGTAGTGCAGTTCAAATCAAAATACCAATTTTCACTGAAAACACAGTAAAATTGCATTACTTGGAAAAAAAAAATTTGGAAAAATAGAACAAAAACAGGCCGGCAGGAATCACTCAAGAGCTTTTGCATTCCAAGGGACTTGCCAAGGAATGTCTGACCCAGTCTGTGTAATAGGCTCCCAACCCCCTGAGTATTCATGTTAATCTGATGTATGACTGCACGAGAGACCCAGATTCTCTCACTGCTGCAGTCTCACATTTAAAACAGAAAAGAGCTATTGAGATCATTCCAACCTCAAAGTGCAGTGAAGTGACTTAGGCAAAGTTACACAGTTGGTGAGAGGCGGAGCTAAGATTAGGCCCTGGGCATCCACAGCATCCTTGTGGTTGTTAGGTGCCATTGAGTCAGTACCAACTCATAGCGACCCTATATGCACAACAGAATGAAACACTGCCCAATCCTGGGTCAACCTCACAATTGTTGCCACGCTTGAGCCCATTGACAGCATCCTAGGGTCCCCAATTTGTAGGGTGAGTCAGAAGCTAGCTAATTTGATTGTTAGTGGTTGTGAGACCTCCTGCACAATGTTGTTGACAGAAGGGAAATCTGGCTTCTGCAGGGAATGAGGCGGGCACTGTCTCTGCCCCACTGTTGTCTACCGCAGGCCAGCTGATGGCTATCTCTCAACCTTCCAGCAATCCACTTTCTGCTCCTGAGAGGAACACAAAATACAAGGCAGCTCCTTCTGTACTTAGAAATAACTATCATTTTATCTCATCATCTTTTCCTTTAGTTTATATCTGTTCTTTAACTATTCCTCACAGGCATAGTTTCCAGATGTCTTCCACATCCTTTCTTTCTTTGCAGGTCTATATATGAGTTTGTCAAAGTTCTTCTTGAAAGTAGTTTACTAAATCTGAACATGATACTTCAATGTAGTCTTATCATAGGTAATAATAGACAATAATATTCTGTAATTTGAGTGCTACATTTGTATGAATAAAACCCAGCTATGGATGGTTTTGCAACATCTAGTCAATATCACTAGATGTTGGGTGGGTGGGGGTGGGTGTGTGTAAGAGTGTGCTGATGGTTTGAACAGGCTCTATTTTTAGAATGTTTTCCACTGGGAGAAAGAAAGCTTATGAGGGCTAGCAGAGAAGGGAAAGAATGTTAGTTCTGATTTGTCAATCAGATTGCACCATGCTACACTGTTTGCACCATTTCTCATGAGCAGGCCTTGCAACATAGCACCCATTCCCCACTTTCTCAACTGTGAGCTTCCTTTGAGTAGCACTGAGGTGTGTCTTCCCAACTGGTACAACGTGGTCTGGCTATCCGTTACTGCACTCATTCACCAGAGTCTTGGGTTAGGAAGCTCTGCTTGTTTTGACTCTTCCCCTCACCCTTGCAGAGGGAGTATAGTTGATCTGTCAAGGAGACCAAATCACAGGGCAGGAAATCTATCAAGACATCTAAGGAGCCCTGGTGGTACAATAGTTAAGTGTCCAGTGGCTTACCGAAAGTTCAGCGTTTTGAAGGCACCCAGTGTCTTCATGGAGTCCTGGTGTGGCACTGCGGGTTAATGAGCTGGACTGCAAAGTTGGTTTGAACCACGAGGTCAGTGGTTCAAACTCACCAGCCACTCCTTGGAAACCCTATACAGGGTTGTTATGGGTCAGAACTGGCTTGGTGGCACTTAACAACAACAGTGTCTCCTTGGAAAAAAGACCTGGTGATTGGTTCTCTAAAGGGTTACAACCTAGAAAAAACTATTCTGTCACATGGGATCACTATGTGTCAAAAACTGGCACCACAGCACCTAACAACAACAACATTCAGACATGTCAATAACCCACCTAAAGGTGGGCCTGGTCTATTAAAAACATGTTTATTTGTATGTATTTGCTGTAAACTTTGATTCCCTGCCTACATCTGGGAGCGCCATGGCTCCATAAGATAAGCACTGGACTGTGAACTATAAGGTCCATGGTTTGAGTCTGCCAGCCACTCTGTGGGAGAGAGATGAAGGTTTCTGCTCCCACAAAGGTTTAAAAAGCCTCAGAAACCCTACACAGGGTTACTATGAGTCCAAACTGACTCAATAGAGCTTAACAACAACAACAATCTACTTTAGAGCCCAGTGGTTCCTTCCAGCCGTGAGGTGAGTCAGTACATTACAAATATGATCATTTGTTAACTAAACAAACATATTGAACCCCTGTGTACCTGACGCTATGGTAGACTCTAATGATACAAAGAGGAACAGCTGTCCGTACTGTGGGTTAATGCGCCAGACGGCAAAGCTGTTTGAGCTGCAAGATTGGTGGTTTAAGCTCACTAGCTGCTCCTCAGAATCGACTCGATGGCACTCAACAACAACAACATAGCCTAGTAATTACTTTACAGTTTCAATTTGTCTTTCATTGACAACAATTAGAATCATAGATCTTTGCCACTAGAGAAGTGAAAAGTGAAAGCAATACTTAGAGACCATCTAGCTCAGATGCTAGATGGTCAGATGCCTCACCAACGTCTAAGAGAACTGTGATCCTGAGAGGGAAGTCCTCTGACTAGGTTTCAAACCAGGATCCAGGTCTAATTCCCACCCCATGTCCCCACCCCTCCCCCATGCTGTCTTCCCTTCTCTCCTTCTGACTGGTGTAAGCTTGGGAGGTCTGACAAGCCTCCTGTTGAGTATCTAAACCTATGTTAACCACAAGGTTTCCATAATTGCTTTTTTGTTTTTATAACATTGAGTCTCTAGCTCAGTTTGGTATTTGCCATATGTCTCATAGTGCCACTCAACATTTAGCTCTTCATAGACCCGATTATTTTAATAGCATAAAGCAAATTCACTCTTTTAGTCTACTTTGTGATGTGCTGTGTGAAAACTGTGTTTATTCTGTTTTAAAGTCCAAGACTGGGCTCCTTAGCTAGGAGAATGACTGCTTTAATAGGAATATGATAGCTGCTTGTGAAAGTTTGAGGTCAAACACCTGTTGTTGGAAGAGGGCACAGGCTTATTTTGTATGGCTCCAGCGGACAGAATGAGAACCAGTGGGGGAAAGTTACAGGAAGATAAAATTGGCTCAGTGTAAGAAATGCCTTTCTAACTAGAGGTGATGGTTATGTGCCATCCAATCAGTTCCAACTCATAGCCACCCTGTATAGGCTTTCTGAAGCTCTAAATCTTTATGGGTGTAGAACAGCAGCTGGTAAATTCGAACTGCTGACTTTGTGATTAGCAGCCCGTAATAACCCACTATGATAGCTGCTTAATAATGGAACAACTAGCCTGAAGCCAGAAGTTCAAGCTGTGAGGCTACATGTGAGGGCTGTTAAGGAGGGAGTTTCTAGATTTATTGCGGAGGTGAACTAGCGATCTCTGAGATCCCTGCTAGTTCTATGTTCTGCAAGACGGACGTGGTCTGGAAGGAGAGCTGTTAGCTTGTTAGGAAACTCACAATTCCTGCTCCTCATTTAGAAGCTGTTCAGTAACAGAGGAAGATACTTAGTGTGGTGGTGAGTAAGACTTTTTGGAGCATTCTCCTGTAGCCTCAAGCTAGTCACTTAACCGTATCTATTTAACCTGTAGGGTGAGTAAAGATTTAGTTACAAAACAAAAAACCAAACCTAAAAAACCCAAATCTGCCACTATTGAGTAGATCTAGACTCTGTGATCCTATAGGACAGAGTACACAAAACTGATCCTTAGGGTTTCTGAGACTGTAAATCTTTACGGGAGCAGACAGTTTCTTCTCCCGTAGAGTGGCTGGTGGGTTTGATCTGTCGAACTTATGGTGAGCAGTCCAATACCTAACCCACAGCATCACCAGGACTCCAAAAACTGGAGTTCTGCTGGGAGGGAAGATGAGGAGCGTGGATATTGGATGGCAGTCAGCCTCAGGAAGAACTTCCCAGACATATGATGAATTTGACTGAGTTATATGTGGAACTGGGATGGAAGGAGAAAATAAGAGAGGAATCAGGGAAACTTGGTTTTCTAGCTGACTTGGCACCAACTGGTATAGAGAATTCAAGAAGAGATGCTGAGTTGGGTTCAAACTCCAGGTTTGCCCTTGCTAGATGTGTGTGTCTTGCTTTGTATCAAATGATTTCAAAACTGTGGCACAAAACAATCATTTGTTACACTCACTGATTTCTTTGGTTACAAATTCAGACAGAGCACACAGTAGGGATAATTTGTTTCTGTTCTCAGTGTCTGGGATCTCAGTTGAAAGAGTCAAAAGCTAGAGGTTTGAATGATCTGAAAGCTTGTTTTTGCACATGTCTAGTGATTGATGCCAGCTGTTGAGAGGGAACTTAATTGCATGGGGCTATTTGCCAGAATTTCTACATGCGGTCTCTTTATATACCCTGGGCTTCCTCGCAACATGGTGATTGAATTCCAAGGAAAGGATCCAGAGAGAGAGGCAATAAGAAGTTGTTCTGCCATTTTCAGTCCAGCCTTGCAAGCCATGTTCTGTCCTTTCCACAGTGTTCTGTTCATTAAGCCCATCACAAAGTCCGGCCCTAGGTTCAAGGGCAGAGAATAGACTCTATGGCAAGAGAGAATGACAGGGTTCTGGAAAAGTCTGTGGGACCAGAAATGCTGTTGTGGCCATTTTCTAGAAATGCAGCCGACCACTCTTGACATCTTTGAACCTCCGTTTCCTCATCCCAAATGGAATCATGTAAACTAAACACACCCATTTGGTTGTTGTAAAATTTTTAATTGACAACTTTAGAGCAGATTACCTTGCATATGGTAAATGCTTAGGAAGTTCTAGCTGTTTTTAATATCTGAGGCCAATGTATTTATTCTGGCCTGCCCTTGAAGGATCACAGGTCCTCAAATACCGTCAACTTGCTCCCACCCTCCCCTCCCCCTCTTCACACAGACCCAGTGCCCCCTGGTTCCAAGCCCATGTCTTACCATCCCCTTAGCTTGCCACCCATCAAGCATCAAAGCCAACTGTACAGCAGCTAATAACAACATTGCGGTTTTCTTTTTCTTTTTTCTTCACTCTCACTCTTCACCCCTTACCCCCTCATGGTGTTTGGTGCCTGGGAGGCCTTCCAATGACATCTCATAGTTGGGCATCAGATGCAGCCTGTTAAAGGAGAGAGGTATGGGTGGAAGGGATATTTTCATTTATCTCCAGTCCATTGGGTATGCATTGTAGCATCCTCTTTGACAAGTTTAATATTCTTATTTTCAGATAGCCTACTGTCTCTCTCTTTTTATGCACATTTTACAAAAAGAGGTTATTGGTGAGCTGGGGAATGTATGGGAGTGAGGAATGTGTGGACCATCTCAGATGAAGGTGTTTCGTGACTGTGTGTAATTTATAAGTCCATCCTTCTATATTAGGGCAGAACTTGGGCTGATGTGTTTCTTCAAGCTGGTAAACAGGGTATTAGGTGAAAAGTAGTGTTGTTAAGAGTTTGCCTTGGGTCAGTGAATGGCTCTTGGATTGTTTGAGTCTCTGGCTGTTTGGTTACTGTCTTAACATCTGTTTGTCTTCCTTACTCTCCATGACTAATGGTTGAGTGACAGTTTTTCTTACTGATAAGGAAATAGCTTAAACTATGCCAGGTGTGTTTAACTTCCCCGCCCCCTTGCACCGAACTATATTAAATTTATCAAGTGATGTACTTAGAAAAGCTTGCCTAGTGAAAGTAATGTAGCAGTTTTTCTTAGGGTAAAGGCAGGTTTTCTGTTCCTGTTTCTTTTCCATCTCTGATGTGGGAGTAAGTCTCATAAGGATCATAGGAGATTCTTAAAGAGGGGACATTTGGAGGTGGTTTAGACATTAGTAAGGAGCTCTGGTAGTGTAGTGGTTACGAATTGGGCTGTGAACCTCAAGGTCAGCAGTTCGAAACTACCAGCTGTTCCATGGGAGAAAGATGAGGCTTTCTGCTCCTGTAAAG
>NW_006408568.1:14122437-14128816 GCF_000296735.1 Chrysochloris asiatica
GGCTAAAGTCTGATCCTCAGAGCCTATGGTTTGGACGGTCAGCAACGCTTGGGCCCACAGGGACTTGAACTCCTGACCGGGTCTGCACGGTCTGCATCAGATTCCCCCTTATGCTCCCGTAAAGATTTATACCCTTGGAAACCCTGTATAGGGTCGCTATGGGTTGGAACAGACTTGACAGCACTTAACAACAACATGGAGCCCTGGTGGTGCAGTGTGAGAATACTCAGCTGCTAACTAAAAGGATGACTGTTTGAACCCACCAGTTGTGCAGGAGAAAAATGTGGCAGTCTGCCTCTGTAAAGACCACAACCTTGGAAACCGTGTGGGGGACAGTTCTTTTTGTCTGTAGGATCACTATGACTTGGAATCAACTCAACAGCAACAAGATGTTTTGGTTAGAGGTTAGTAATAGCTATGGCTTCTCCCTTCCCCATAGTAGATCATTACCCAAAGCTGTTTTATCAGTTTCTCTGGGTCTTATTATACACTCCTGGACTTTTCTTTGATCAATGTTTTGTGTCTGTTGTCTACAAAATACCATGGTTGAGAAATACTGTCTGGCAAGAAACAAAGCCACAAATGTCCAAGGGCATGTTTCCATGGCTAACAATGACAAGAAGCCAGATTGAGATGTCAGAGAGTGAATTGGACAGCCCCTCTGCCATGCTTCACTAGGTGGCCATATTTTTGTGGGATTACTGTGGCCTAGGGTCTAGTCCCCAGAGTTCCGTAGAAATTAGATGTTCTGTAGAAATTAGATGTTGGCAATTCACCCAGATAGTCAAGCTTTAGGGAGTCTGAGATACAAACCAGACTGGTAAATTAATGAGAATGATACATAAACTAGGATGTCAATTTGGTAAATTTACATGAGGATCACAATTGTGAGTCAGGATAGACCATTGTATGTGAAAGTTGGATAGAGAATAAGGAAGACCATAGAAGGATAGATGCATTTGAGCTATGGTGATAGAGAAGAGTTGTTGTTGTTAAGTACCTTGGAGTCGGTTCCAACTCATAGCGACCCTGCACAGGGTTTCCAAAGCTGCAAATCTTTACGGGGGCAGAAAGCCTCATCTTTGTCCCGTGGAACAGCTGGTAGTTTTGAACTCTTGAGGTTAGCAGCCCAGTTCATAACCACTACGTTACCATGATGCATTATGAGCTGGGCTGCTAACTGCAAGGTCAGCAGTTGGAATCTACCAGTTGCTCCATGAGAGAAAGATAAGGCTTTCTGCTCCCATAAAGATTTACAGCCTTGGAAACCCTATACAGGGTTATCATGAGTTGGAACCAACTCATTGGCACACAAGGACCACCACCATGGACTGCCAGAAGAGCAAACAAATCTATGTTGGAAGACATACAACCAGAATTCTCCTTAGAAGCCAAGATGGCCAGACTTTGTCTCTCTATTTCAGACATATTATCAGGAGGGACTGGTCCCTGGAGAAGGACATCATGCTTCGTAAAGTGGAGGGACAGTAAAAAAGAGGACAATCCCCCAGTGAAATGGATTAGTACAGTAGCAACAACAATGCATTCAAATGTGACAGTAATTGTGAGGATGGCACAGAACTAGGTGGTGTTTCCTTCTGGTGTGCATAGGGTCACTATGAGTCTGAGCCAACTCGACAACACTTAAAAACAACAACCAGTAAATTCTTGCCATAACAGAAGAGACACATGCTTTTTTGAAGACTGTTGCAGGTGGTGGAACCGAGAAGGGAGAATGTAGATTATTAAAATGGTACAATCATGGAGTACTGGTGTGGTCCCATAGGTTAATGCACTGGACTGCAAAGTTGGTTTGACCCACAGGGTCGGTGGTTCAAGCTCACCAGCTGCTCCTTGGAAAACCTATATAGGGTTGCTATGGGTCGGAGCTGACTCAGCAACATTTAACAACAACAATAAATCGGAGTCAAGGTAGCCTGATATATTAGTTTCTCAATAAATTATTTATTCTCACTCAGAAGGTAACTTTTCCCCAAGATGCAAGGGTCCCTTACTGCTAAACAAGGTTTCTGAGTTTGAACCTATCCAGTGGTACCTGTTGTGTGTGGATTAATGTGCTGGACTGAAAGTTTGGTTTGAACTGAAAGGCTGGTGCTTCAAGCTCACCAGCCACTCCTCAAAATCCCTATACAGGGTCACTCACTATGAGTCAGAATCACTAGACAGCACTTACCAACACCACCAACAGCAGCGGTACCATGGAAACAGGGCCTGCTGCTCTGCTTCCATAGAGATCCTAGCCAACACATGCAACACATGGAATCTCCATGAATCAGAATGTACTCACTGGCATGAGTTGTGTTTGATTTTATTTTTGTTTACTTGATATCATGTGGTTACAGGCTCCAGCATCCTGTGCTTTTTTGACCCTACCTCCACCTCTTGTTTTCACACTTTTGAGAGAAATTTTCCAGAAGAAAGATTTCTGGTTCAACCCCCGTTTTTAGTTTTCTAAGGATAAATGCTATTGGGTGGGACAGGGGTAGGGAGAGGTGGTGGAGATCCTTTGAAGCATATCTCAGGCGCAAGCTTCTGCCTCTTGAAGTGCTCTATCTTTGTGATAAACCCTGAACAGTGCTTCTTAACTTCTTGAGATATTGTTGTTGTTGTTGTTATGTGCCATCGATATAGTTTATTTTAAAAATTTAGTACCAAAGCTAGAATTCAAGGTATGTCCTGGTGTGGCGCTGTGGGTTAATGTGCCAGACTGCAAAGTCGTTACAGCTACAAGGTTGGTGGTTCAAACTCACCAGCTGCTCCTTGGAAACCCTATACAGGGTTGCTATGGGTCGGAACCGACTTGATGGCACTTAACACCAACAGCTATATATATTTTATTATTATTATTATTTTTTACATCATGTTGTTGTTGTTATTAAGTACCTACCATGGAGTCGATTCATATTGATCCTGCACAGTTTCTGAGGCTGTAAATCTTTACGGGAGCAGAAAGCCTCATCTTTCTCCCATGGAATGGCTGATAGTTTCAAACTGCTGACCTTGAAGTTAGCAGCCTGCCTCGTAGCCACTATGCTACCAGAGCTCCTTTTTACATCATAGCATATTGAAAATTTGCTAGTGTCCAATATATCTAAAAAAATGCTTTAGATATACTGGGCTAAATAAAATATAATTAGGGTACCTTGAAACCATTGAGAACTAAACAAAAAGCCTCAAACTTCTTTACATCCTTTTCTTTTTAAACGTGAACTCAGTTTTATTTCATGATACTGCTATTTCCTTTTCAATTTGATTTACTTTTCCTTTATTAAAAGGTGGAATGTGACTGGTAAGGCATAAAAGACCTTTTTCCTTTATTACAAGTCTCCAGTATGACTGCTAAGGCATAAAAGACACGATGACTCTGTGAGAGGAAGGGCTCCCTCTTCTCATGCTTTCAGTAACACTTTACATTGTGGGATTGTTGGTAAATATTTAGTCCTTAGTCTTCCAAGTAATAATTTCTTAAGATGAATCTCACTTTTCTTTCTGCATTGTTTAACTTACAGACTGGATCCAAAATTTCATTGTTGCTCTTGCTACAGGGAAGGAGATTAAGCATTCTGATTGGAAAGTGATTTAATTGGGAGAAACATGAAAGAATACACTAGACTAACTGAAAATCTTGTTTTGTTTTTGTTCTTTGACTTGTTATATGATCACAAGCAATTCATTTAATATATCTGAGCTTAAGTTTCATCACATCTCAGGACAAAATGTGTGTTTGTGTATGTGTATGCAATTCAAAATGTAATTAATTCTGACAAAGACCTTGTCTTATTTGACTTTATAGCTCCTGGTATAGCTGGTTCTCAGTGAATACTTCTTGAACATACAAAGAAATGAGATTTTGACTTTTAGTTCCCTGTGCTCATTTTAGGACTCAGTAGAACAGAAGAACAATGAGAGGAATATGAAATTCTCAGTTGGCTGACTTAAATTATGAGCTGACTTGTCTTATTATCCCAACATGAAGGAATCCTTAGCATGCATTTGGTGTATTCTTATATAGCACCTTCCTCTTAGTTTCCTGCTTTATTTTATGTACACCCCTTTGGGCTTAAATCATAAACTCTTATGTACAGGGTATATTTCTTTGTAATTGTCAGTTGGAGATTGATTGACATAACACCATGATAACAGGTATTTTGCTTTTGTTTTTTAACTTTTTATTGTGAATTGAGTCAAGGTTTACAAACCAGAGCATCAGATTTACATTCAACAAATCATATACTTTGTTGCATCTCAAAGATTGCAATTCCCTCCATGCAGCAACTTCCTCCCTGTGCTTTCTGTTTGCATTCCTCCCACCTTCACATCCCTTCTCAACTTTAGGAGAATGAACTTCCTCCCTGTGCTTTCTGTTTGCGTTCTACCCACCTTCCCATCCCTTCTCAACTTTAGGTAAATGTAGCCCTTTTGATCTGGAATGATTGACCATTCCATGATGAGCACACCTTACTAGTGTTGTTCCCCTGTAGACCTATCTACTGCTCGACTGAAAAATTGGGTCATGAGGGTAAGTTCTTCTCCAGACCTGAAGGGTGGTTTAGGTCCATAGTCTCAGGTTCCTCTAGTCTCTGACCCATAAACCCAGTTTTATTTTCTTTTCTAATTAAATAATTTTGTTGATGGCAGCTATTTGATCACCTACTTCTGTTCCCAAGATAACTAAAATTCCTTCTTCAGCTTTAAATGAATAATTTCTTTAATAAGAATCAGCACAAAGCTGGTTCTTATGAGGTGGAGGTTAAAGATATCCTAAGTGGACAGTTGGAGTCCTGGTGTGCTGTAGCATAAGCACTGGGCTGCAAGGTCGGTTAGAACAATAAGGTCGGCAGTTCAAAGTCACCAAGTTGCTCTTCAGAAACCCTATACAAGGGCACTATGAGTTGGAGTCCACTCCATATCACTTAATAACAACAAATAGCTAACTTCTCCAAATGGCTCTATAACTCCCTCATCTCTACCACCAACTACTCTTTCTCCCTCTCAGTACTTGTTCTTCCTCCTGTCTTTTGATTTGGTAATTTACAGCAGCATCCCACAAACTCAAGAACTGTACTTCCAGTTAAGTGGTATATTGGGGCAATAACAGGTTACAATTCAGAATCAGGACTAACTTGGAAGTAACAAGAACAATTCAGGTGACAGGAGACAGTGTGTCAGTCAGGAGAACCAAGACAGCTCTTAGTAACTTCTCTGCCCCCAGGCAGGCCGTTTTGTTCTGACTTCCTTTCCCTGGTCCCACTCAGACCCACTACTGCAGGACTTTCTTCCACTTCTTGCTGTTTCATGCCGTATCTTGCCATCATCTTTCCAATGTTACAGCTTTGTCATCACTCTTGATCTTTCTCTCTAAAAACCTCTGTCTATAAGCTGCTTGTGTAGCAAGTTCTTTATCAATTTCAAGGAGCCCTGGTGCTGTAGGATAAGCACTGGACTGCTACCCAAAGTTCAGCAGTTCAAACCCATCACCCACTATGTGGGAGAAAGATGAGATTGCTACTCCTGTACAGACGTAGAGTCTCAGAAACCCTATATAAGGTCACTGTGAGTCGAAATGGACTAGATGGCAATGGGTTTGGTTTGGTTTCATCAATTTTAAGTTGTGCTCCCCCACACCCCAAGCAAGATAACAAACAACTAGCCAATCCCCTCAGTAGAACAGAAGTCACCCACTTTGCACAACTCTAAGAATGTAGCTTCTCAACCTGTAGAAACTGTTGAATTGATGTTTGCTTTGTTGTGCATATTCTCAACAACAATAAAATAAATACAAATTTAAAAAGTGAAGTCACTGGAATAAATCATATTGTTTCAAGAAATAAACAAACAAGATAATAACTGTGGTGATTATATGCTGTGGAGTCAATTCAACTCATACCAACATTGTGTAGGGTTTCCAAGGCTGTAAATCTTTACGGGAGCAGAAAGCCACATTTTTGTCTCATGAGCAGCTGGTAGATACAAACTGTTGACCTTTCAGTTAGCAGTCCAACTCATAAAGAAGATAAAATTGATAAAAACAATATGTAAAAGAATAGCAAGAATGGAAGCACAAAGTAAAGAATGTAACCAATGGTACTGAAGTATATATGGAAAAATCATTGAAATGATTGATATTTGTGCTACTATGTATTCTTTAACCAAATTAAAAACTTTTTAAAAAAAGGCGGCAGAGCTCATCAATCCTACTCAAGTTATTCCAGAATATAGAGGAGGATGGAAAACTTCCTAATACATTCTATGAATATGAAGCAAGTATAACCCTCATACCAAAACCAGGGAAGGACGTTACTAAGAAAGAAAACTATAGACCAATATCCCTCATGAACATAGATGCAAAAATTCTCAA
>NW_006408568.1:14132925-14135063 GCF_000296735.1 Chrysochloris asiatica
CCAGAGAGGGAAAGCGACTGTGTGCTGAAGACCTGGGGGGTACGGGGGAAGGATTGCATGGAGGGGATTGTAACCATGACAATGAGCCGATATACGATAGAATGAATGTAAAACTAATGTTCTCCCATGTAAACTATCACATAATTCACAATAAAAGATTTAAGAAAAAAAAAAAAAAAAGTCGACAGAGTAGTGGACCAGTCTGCTTGTCCACTTGACAGAGCAATGGACAAATCTCTGCAAGTCTTATGTACCAATCTCTTATAAGACTGTTGCCCAGCCACTTATTTTGGCAAACTACAAACTCAAGGCCAGAAAGGCTGTAGATAAAGAAAAACTCATTGAATTGCACATTTGTTTCTTGTTGTTGGCTGACATACAGCTACTGTTAGTAAGCATCTAATAAGTGCTATGTACTAGGAGGAAGGAGTCCTGGTGTGGTGCTGTGGGTTAATGCACCAGACTGCAAAGTTGTTTGAACTGCAAGGTTGGCGGTTCAAGCTCACCATCTGCTCCTTGGAAAACCAATGCAGGGTCGCTATGGGTCGGATTCGACTCGACGGCACTTGACAACAACAACAACTAGGGGAAGGTGTACTAGGTTGATCCAGGTGTACCAGGATACTTATTGAATAATGCCCATCTTTGTGTCACTTTGCACCTCAGAGAGACAGGTCCAGTGTAAAACTCTTAGGGTTCTACATCATTTCTTTTAAATTTTGTTTTAAACATTCAAACTAGTGACAAAGACTATAACCCCACCCATATTCTTCCAAGGATCTATGTAAAGCTCTGAAATAGAATCATCTCTCAAATTAAAACTCAGCTTGAGTTTATTGGTTTTATTCACAGGTGCAAGATTCATGCAAATTCTGTCTGTATGTGTATATGCAATTTGCAAGGTTTTATGAACACATGTAAATCACCAGAGTTCTATAATAACCTTGCTGCTGTTCCATCATCCCTTCTTTCTTCAATGTCCAAACCTATACAATTTGAGTAAATGGTTTTTATTTTGAAATAACTGTATATGCAGAAAACATTGCAAAAGTAGTACATCAAGTCCCATGAATCCTTCCCTCAACTTCCCCCAGTTGTGACATCTTATATGACAGTAATGAAATATGAAAGCCAGGAAATTGACATCAGTACAATATTGTTGACTAGAAATACAGTATAAAAAAACAGTTGCTGTTGAGTCAAATGGCAACTCCATGCATATCAGAGTAAAACCATGCTCCCTGGGATTTTCAGTGGCTGATGTTTGGAAGTAGATGCCAGGTTTTCCTTCCAAGGTGCCTTTAGGTAGGTGTGGACCTCCAGCTGAGGGCTTAACCATCTATACCACTCAGCTACTCATAGTCCTCATATAACTTTGGGAAAGAAAAATGGTAATACTTTTTAACACACTGTATGCCTTGATATTGGTTGAGGATATTTACAAGGAATAAAATGTTTTCAAATCAGTAGCCAGTGTGATGCTAGATGTGAAACCTCAACTGATAGCATTAGAAACTTTACCTTAAATTTAGTGATGTGCCTTTACAAAAGGAAAGGAAAGGCCTGCAGGAGGCGGAATAATGTGGACTGGGCAGAGATAAATGGAAATTGACTGGAGGGTTTAGTGAGATTTAACACAATTTGAGTTGATCCCCCCAAAGCCAGACTGTGGTTGTACCCCTCCTCATTCCTCATGACCCCAATTATGAAACATTTACCCATTTGATTAGAGAGGAAAAAGTACATGGCATTTGTAGAAAAGATAATAAATTGGCGTTTCAAATCCCTGATGTGGTATGGTGTGGACAGTCTATCGCTGTTCTGATTCATGTACGAGTTACAAACATTTTATTTAAAAACAAACAAACAAGAATACTTTATCAAAAACTAAAAGGACTGCCTATAGATTACGAGAAAATTTTTGGAAACCATAGATCAGATAAGAATTTAACATCCAAAATAAATATAAAACTGCAACTTAACAATTACAAAACAATTACAAGACAAAGGGAAGGGAGGCTAGAAGGTAGAATGGCTAGAGGAGGGATTGTTGTTGTTGTTAAGTGCCATTGAGTCAGTTCTGACCCATAGCGACCCTGCATAGGGTTTCCAAGGAATGACTGGTGAGTTTGAACCAC
>NW_006408568.1:14136453-14145394 GCF_000296735.1 Chrysochloris asiatica
AGATGTAATTAGCCATTGTTGTTGTTGTTAGGTGCCATCGAGTCCGTACCGACTAATAGCAACCTTATGCACAGCAGAACGAAACACTGCCCAATCCTGGGCCAACCTCACTACTGTTGCCTCCCTTGAGTCCAGCGGTACCGCCATTTGGCCAATCCATCGCAGCCATTAGGGTGATACAAATCAAAATCCCAGTGAGCTATTACCTTACCCCTACTTGAATGGCAATGGCCAATAAAATGGAAAACAAGAAGTGTTGGCAAGGTTGTGGAGAAACTGTGACTTGCATCCATTGTTGACGGGAATGTAAAATAGCACAGCCACTGTCAAAAACATTTTGGCAGTTTCTAAAAAAGTTGAACATAGAATTAGCATATTGTTGATAAGTGCCATCAAGTCTGTTTGGACTCATACCAACCCTGTATAGGATTTCCCAGGCTGTAAATCTTTACGGGAGCAGAAAGCCTCACCTTTATAATGAGGAGTAGCTGGTGGGTTTGAACAGCCCAGTGCTTATCCTACAGTGCCACCACCATTCCTTAGAATTACCATTGTTGTTGTTGTTAAGTGCCATCAAGTCGGTTCCGACCCATAGCGACCCTGTATAGGGTTTCCAAAGAGCGACTAGTGAGACTGAACTGCCGACCTTGCAGTTCAAATGGCTCACAGTCTGACACATTAACCCACAGCACCACACCAGGACTTCAGAATTACCATATGACCCTATGCCCCAGCAATTCCAATTCTAGGTATATATGCAGAAGATATGAAGGGAGGAAGGATCTCAAGCAGAAACCTGTATGTCAATAGTTACTGCAGCACTTTTCACAATAGGCAAAAGGTGGAAACACCTGAAATGTCTGTCCATCATTAGATGACAGAGAAAATGTAGTATATACAAGTTCTGATGCATGCCACAACATGGATGAAAACATGATGAGCACAGTAAGTAGGTCACAAAAGGACAAATATTTCATGATCTCACTTATATGAAACAAGCAAATCTGTTAAAGCCAAAGGTCATTAATAGTTTCCAGGGTTGGGGGAAGAGAGGAAGGGAGGTTTGTTTGGAGGGTATTGAGTTTATGTAAATGGTGGTGGTGGGTGGGGGATGTATTGGAAGAAGAGGATAACAACAATGGTGGTCCTACATGAAAAATGTAAGAAATGTAAATGAGTTGTAAATGTGGAAACTGAGTTGGCAGATATTTGGGTATGTATGTTTTCACCACACAAAGAAAATACAAGACCAAGCAACCTTCCCCTTTCCCTTTGGGTGGGTGGTGAGAGATGGTTTGGATTGCCTTTCATCTGGTGTCTCACATCACCCTCTCATGTTGTTGTTGAGTGCCATCAAATCAATTCTGACTCATAATGACTTCATGTGACAGAGTAGAACTTGCCCGTAGGGTTTTCTAGCCTGTAATCTTTATGGGAGTAGATAGGTGTTTCTCCCATGGAACTGCTTCACGGACTTAAACCACCAACCTTTTGGTTAGCAGTCGAGAGTTTAACCATTGTGCCACCAGGGCTCCTTCATCTCACACAAGGAAGTAAGATATGACACTTTATATCTAATTAGCAACTTGTGATTTCTCACAGCCTGCCCTAGATTGTTATCTCTTATGTTCTCACTGAGGAGCAGGTATTAAACCAAACCAAAGACACTGACTCTTAGTCAATTCCAGCTCACAGTGACCTGACAGGACAGAATTAAACTACCCACATGCATTTTCAAGCAGGCGGCCATATCTTTTTCTCTTTGAGCAGCTGGAGGGTTTGAACTTTCAACCTTTCAGTTTACCCACTGTGCCACTCGGGCTCCTTTGCATATGTATTATTCTTGTTAAGGGCCATGGAATCAATTCTGACTCATAGCGATCTGTATAGGGTTTTTGAGAAGTGACTGGTAGGTTTGAACTTCCAACCTTGAGGACAGTAGCCCAGTGCTTATTATACAGTGCCACACCAGGACTCTTAGTATGGTTTAAATGTTTAAATTTGGCTAGCTGACCCAAGATCATGGAAATGCAGTTGACTTTTATTGTTATAGCAATATTTAGGAAAGGTAGAAAAGAAGGTCATGGAGAAAAATTACTTGTGACATCTTTCTCTAACGCAGGATCTGAATGAATCAACCTCCGTAATGGCCCTCACCAGGTTCTTTGTAGGGGCTTGGTAAATATTAGAGTAGCATTTTAAGTTATTGCTTTGCTTATTTCTCATTCTAACCCACACACACAAAAAATCTTTCTCTGCTCGCTCTTGCCAGAGAGCTCAATTGTTCTGGATGCAGATCTGCTGTATTTATCAAGTAGAGAAACCAAAACTTTCCTTAACAGGCTTCCTTTCTTGACCTTTGACCCAGTCCTTCACATCTCTAATCTTGAAACTTCCATTTATTCATTCATAAAACAAGGGTTGATTAGATTTTCTTAAAGGTTATATCTGATAATATCTAAGACCATAAATCACAGAGGCTAAGAAAAATTGACCATTGCCACTTGTTGGAGGGTCATGGGTATAAAAATAATTGTAAGGGAGACATTTTTCCATTCTCTGGTTTCTGTAGGACTGTGGCTGTGCTCTGTGGGTTGGAAATAGGAGTCGGTGAAAGGGCGGCAGGGTGACAGTTGAAGTGAAGATGGGGCCATTATCAGAACTAGAGAAAGAGTTAAGAGGATGTCTAAACCAGTAAACTATGAACCAGTAAGTCTTGGAATACAGTTGCAGTTGGGTTGTGCTTAAATGGTTTTGTAGTGTTGCAATGATATTTCCCATTAGGATTCTACATTAATTTATTTCATGACTATAAACATAGCAAGGAAGTCTAACTGGCCTTATTGTATTATTTTCAGTAAGTGTGAGTTCCCCCTTATCTTCCACGTATTCCCAACATTTACATGTCAGAAGTGGAGAGGGCATTGCATTAGTATCCATTTGCCTGCACCCACATCTGCTGCACAAGTGACTAGGAATAATTTAGTCTTTACTCTGGAGAGATGAACGCTTAGGGAATTACTGACATATAGGCAGAGAAAATGCCAGGTGTGATACAAATGCTTAATCGGATCTCCAGGAACATGAACTGTCTCTCGTCCTAAGAGTTGACCTTTCTCTATCTCCATTGGAATTAGCCTAGAAGGAAGAAGAAACTAGTCTAGAGGGAGGAAGAAATGTCATTTCCTTAGCTTGCTTTGCCTGTGACTTTGGGCAGAATATACCTGCAGGAAAGAACAAATGCAAGTACACTGGAGATTATATGAGAGGCAAGTGCTGAACTGTGAAGGGTAAAGAGCCCTCAGTACAAACAGCTTCTCTCTCACTGGACCTGTCAATCCCAGGGTCAGGAAGTTTTCTTTGTGGTGCGGGTGCTTATTTGCTGCTGTTTTTCTCTTAGAGTCTGCCCACTCGTATATCAAGAGTGGGATGATACTCCCCTTTGGACACTATAGGGTGTCAACTCTGGGATTTGCTCCAACTGCGTAATAAATAACAAGTCCAAATGCAATGCACTCAGGTTTCTGAACAGCTGCCTGAACACTCGAAACTCGTCAGCAAAACTGTTGGAGAGCAGGGACTCTAGGGAGGGGCGATGCGGGCATGGTTCCCCTACTCACATGCTGTGTGGAGCACAGAGGTGCGGAGAACTGGGCTGAGCAGCTGTCCCTGTCCCCGCCTTTCCGCAGTTGGGGTGCTGCAGTAAAGCTGCCGCCAGGGTGCGCATGCCCTTCCAACCGACGCATGCGGGACGTGAGCGACGTGAGGCAGCCTCTGCACATAACTTTTCCATTGATGTGTAGGCTTCTGGGAGTGCCGCTGTTTCCCCTTCCAATCACAGCCATAGCCTCAGCTTGAAATATGCATCTCTCTGCAGGCAGTGTTTCTTTTCTGATATATGTACAGCATGCTAACATGATGGCTCCTGAGCCCTCATATGACTGTAATGCAACCATGCAGGTGGCAGTGCCCCGCTAAAAGCACCTCAGATCTTTGAGGACAAACTAATCTGACTACAGGACTGTCAGATGTAACAAACCAAGGCAAAATTGAGAAGAACAGAAAATTACAAAGGGCAAGTGAGCACACACACACATCAAAAACTGTTGAGAAAAATTCTAGGGCTGTGCTAATAAAGATCACCAATTTTAGGGGCTTTTGTATTCAAGGTGCCCGCCTCCCAGTAATTATTCCTGAACGTATAGTCAGGTAATGATAAAAGTTGAAGTGGTGGTTAATTTTATTTACTCTTTTACTAGGAGAAAGGTTTATTTACAATTATTAAGTGCCATCGAGTCTGTTCAGACCCATAGTGACCCTGTATAGGGTTTCCGAGGAGCAGCTGGTGAGCTTGAACCACCGACCTTGTGGTTCAAACCGACTTTGTGATCCAGTGCATAAAAGTATGGTATAATACCAATGGTGAATGTGAAAACCAAAATGTGGGCTTTCCAATCCAGCTTCTTCAGGCTTTGCTGCCTAACCATCATGCCAGGCACTATAAGCAATCCACTGTGGCCTGACGTCCAGGTCTTTGGACTGAATGTAGGGGAAAGCAAGGATCAGCCCACGTCGAAGTTTCTAAGAGATTCAGGCAAGTGAGTGGGGTGAGGAGGAAGGACAAGGGAAGTCTCCCTGTTGGTGGCCCGTGGGTGAGGACTCCGTTATTATCAGGGACAGCTGTAAGCAGAGAGCTCCTTCTCACAGGTGGTCTCAGTATTCTGCCCTCTAGCTTCTGTCTGGTAATAGAGACTCGCCCTTAGTACCCCTCCTTCGGCGCTCGAACTTTTATCCCTAAACCTGAGTCTTGACTGTGCCTGACCCAGAGATCTTGTTAAGAATGCAGAGGGCTGGGGCCCACTCTCAGAGGCGGAAATCAGTACGAGGCATTTTTGACAAGGATTCTCGTTATGGGGGCACGGAGGTCCATGGGCCGGTCTGGAATTATTCTAGGAAGTTGTGTCAATTAGAGGATAATAGGAGAAGGGGAAAGAAGTAGTCAATCAAGGTTGAACGTGGTCCCACCTTACTTTCAGGAAGAGATCAGACAGGTCTGGGTTGCAGGAGCAGGGAGTGGTGCTTCCAAAGACCAGCAGGGGGCGTCAAAGGAACGCCTGGGTCCCCAACCCCCCCTCCCCACGTGAAAAGGGGTTGGAACCAAAAGAATGTGTCCCCGCCCCGAGGTTGACGTGTGCGTCCTGCCGGCTTCAACTCTTAAAAATACCGGTGGTGTGCTGGGCATCCTCGCAGAGCTTGAGAGGGAGACGAACTGAAGAAGCGAGACACAGCAGGCTTACAATTGGCACACGTCCCAGCCATACCCGGTGGAGCTTGCGGCTGTCACGCTGTCCAGTGCATTCCCGGCGGGCCAGCACCTAAGCTTCACAAAGTAGACATCTACGACCCCGCAGGCGCTACCAGTGCAGCCCCTACATCCACGCCCCTCTTGCTGCGGCTTGTGGTGGGGAGCATCACACACTTCGTCAGCGTTAATATAACACAAAGCACTTTTTGAAAAAGCAGCCTTAAGGGAGAGAGCCGGGGAACTGTACTCCCGCGCAGACATCCCCTCTTCTTTGTTTTCTGAGGTCAGCAGGCCGCTTTCTTCCCTAAATTTGAATACTTCGTGAGGGTTGGAGGGCCGCCAGAGACTAGGCTGTGAAGATGCCCTTGGAGCTGACTCAGAGCCGAGTGCAGAAGATATGGATTCCTATCGACCATCGCCCCTCTTTGCCCAGATGTGAGTATAGAGGTGCACGGGGTCTGGGCTGCAGGGGAGAGGCGCGCCGCGTGGAAAGCTAGGGGCCATTGTGTCGCCTGCGCCTAAGAGACGCTTTTGTGCGGACTCCCCTCTCGCGCGTTGAGCAGGGCCGGGACCCAGCATCGGCTTCCAGGGTTATGTCCGCGGGGTCCCGAGAGCCGGGCGCCCTGCTGCTTCTCCCCAGTTGTTGGAGCGATGGGCGGTGGATGCGGCTGGGGGTCTCATTGCCTGGCGCCCTGGGCGCGCCGTAAAGGAGCGTGCGGCGGGCGGCTACGCGGCTGGTGCTGCGCGGCGACTACCCTCGCTCGGCGGTGGGCGGCGCTGTGGCCGCTGGCTGGGCAGTGGGTGTCTCGAGGCTGGGCGGGAGGCGGTGCGCAGGGAGGGGCAGCTCTCTGCCGAAATCGAAAGAGGAAACCCGGAAATGGCGATCGAGGCTGACTACACCGATCCGGAGTGGCTGGGGGTGGGAAACACAGCATACTGCCGAAAGCCGTTGATTTGGTAATTTGGAAAGATGACCAACAGTCTTCCCTACTCCAGGCTACGCCTTTCCGGGCTCTGGTTCGGACCGAGTCTGGTGTCATGACTGCAGCCAGCGCCTCCTCTCCTTCATAGATCTTTATCTCTTCCTTTTTTCCATCTCTACCACGCCCCTCTGTCTCTTCTATCCTTCTCTCGATTTCTTTCACTCTGTGTCTTTCTTTAAGGATGGGGATACCGGTGTTGGGGTGACTGGAGAGAGACCCACTTGGAACTAATCCTTTGCCCCGGTTTTTGGAGAGAGTTGGTCAAATCATGACTGCATAGTTGGCGGAGTTTTAAACTCGCGCGCTTGCACGCACACACGTACCCCAACGTACTGGTAATTACGAATCGGACTACCAACCTCAAAGTCTGCAGTTCAAAACTACCAGCCGTTCCGTGGGAGAAAGATGAGGCTTTCTGCTTCGGTAAAGATTTACAGCCTCAGAAACCTTGTGCAGGGTCACTATGAGTCAGAACCGAGCCACGGTACTTAACAACAACAACAATACCTCCCCCAATTCCTTCTGTCATCCACCGTGAATGCTTTGGAAAGTTTTATCTGGGACTTCATTCCTAGCCACGTAAAGAGCCACTTCCTAAAAGTGCGAGCTGAATGATTAGAAGGCGAATGTTGCCTTTTCCAGGTAAATCTGACAAGGAGGCAGGTTTGCCTTTGACCCAATCAGATGAATAAGATTGAGGTGTTTGGTGTCTGGCGTTTTCCTAGATGCCAGATCTGGTAGCTTGATTGTTGTTATTGTGCCCGGAGTCGTCCCGACTCACAGTGACCCTGCACAGAGGGTTTCCGAGGCTGTAAATCTTTACGGGAGCAGAAAGCCTCATCTTTCTCCCGAGGAACAGCAGGTAGTTTTGAACTGCTGACCCTGAGATTAGTAGCCAGATTCACAACCACTTCGCTACCCGTGTTAAAGGTAACTCTTCCCTGTTTGCAGTGCTGGATCGGAAGCACAAACCACTTGATGTGGCTTTTAGTCATTTAATGGCCCCTGAGCGTGAGGTATGTTGTTGAGTTTCATTGCTGCCACGTTTCTAAGCAGAGATCTGACCGTTTACCTCGGGTCTTGCTGGTGTGATCACCTGAGTTCCCGCCCAGACTTGCTTGCTTGGAGTTGGAGAGAGCTGGACCCTATGGTGCACCCTGCTTGCCTGGTCATCGTGGTTGTGGTACTTGGCAAGGTGATCCCCACACACTTCCACCAGCTCATCTCCTCTGCTGAAAGTGAGGGTTTGGAGGGACCTTCCTCAGTAGAAGTCTTTTTCTCCCTTCTAGAAAACGGGATTCTAGAGAAGGGCAGGGAGGTTTACAGGTCTGATCATTGTATTTTCTTAACCCAACCCTTTCAGATATGGTATTGTAAATAGTTTGCTAAACTTGGCTTCCCCAGGTCTAGTATTTCTCTTAAACTTGCTGGTAGTGTGGAAAGCAGCCCTGTAAATCTGGAGATTTGCCAAGGCCAGATGCAGAAACAACCCCACACCCTTTTTTTCTTTTGATGAAAGCTAATGGTATTTATAGAACACTTTGTAAACTGTAATTGATCCTGCAAATACAGGTTGGCTTTATATGTATGTGTGTCTGTATGTATGTGTGTACACACAAGCACACATTTAATAGTCTCCAGAGGTATAAGATGGTGGGTGCAAGAGCTGGGAAGAATGACGGAGCTTTTAACTTCTGTGAAGGGCCCTGAGATTGGTTGGCATTAGCTCTGTACTGTGATTTTGAGAGAAAGTGATGCTTTTTTCCTCCAGGCTTTAGAAACCCTCCATTAGACTTCATCAGTCTGCACGTCTCACACGCAGATGAGCGATTTGCTTAAAATTCCTTGTCAAAACCATTCAAGGTTTAGGGGTGCCTAAAGCTGATGGATTAAGTCTCTTGTCCTCGCCCACTCCTGGAATCCCATGCATTATAAAAGTATCTGAAGCCTGAGTATTAATTACATGTCCTTATTTCAAGTGGTGGTGTCTTTCTCAGTGTGTATTGTCACATTTGTCACTCATTAGAATGGAGAAAAGAGGATACTTCTTCCCGGCATCTTTCCTAACCCTTTTCCCTTCTCTTTCTTCTTTTCTATTGGTATTTGGAACACATGGGATTTTCTTCCTTCTAAACCTACTTCTAACTTTATAAATGATCTCATAATTCCAGTCTACAGCAGATTCCTTTGAGGTTTATTAACTAGAAGAGGGCATGGGAGACATTACCTATGCAAAGAATAATAACACAGCAGCAGAAGGACTGAGATTGATTAGTTTGATATTTCTGCTTCGGAAGCCTTGATGGTACAGTGGTAAAGTGCTGGACTACCAACCAAAAGGTTGGTGGTTTGAACACACCAGCCACTCCTTGGAAGAAAGATGTGGCAGTCTGCTGCTGTAAAGATGTATAATTCCAAGGGGGCAGTTCTTGGTGCTATAGGGTCATTCGAAGTTGGAATTGATTAAACACCAATGGTTTGGCTTTTGGAGTCTTGTTGTGGTGCTGTAGGATAAGCACTGGACTGCTAACCTCAAGGTTGGTGGTTCAAATCCACGAGCTGCTTCTTGAAAACCCTAGGCAGGGTTGCTGTGTCAGAACCACTCAACAGCACTTAACACCAACATTGTGTTAAATGTTTCCTACAAAACCAG
>NW_006408568.1:14145604-14166271 GCF_000296735.1 Chrysochloris asiatica
GGTCGGACCCGACTCGATGGCACTTAACAACAACAACAATGGATTGGTGAATCAGCATTTAATCTACAGGGAAGTGAATTATTGGCTGGCAACAACTGGCTCTTCTTTCTGTTATCTTCATTAAGAAAGTTATTGAGTTAAAGAGCCCGTTTTAACTGGGTGAGTTATTTAACCACTCAGTTTTCTCATCCACATTAATAGCTACTTCACTGAGCTATGATGGATTCTATACAAATGGAGGGTCCTGAAATAATATCGGTACTTAATGAACATCAATCAGATAAATGTGAATAGCTGCCACCATCAGTGAGAGCGAAGGAGGAGGTGTTGGTAGTGGTCAGTGTAGTGGTTATTTATTTATTACTTTGGAATGAGACAGATTGCTAACTTATCTTTACTCAAGGATTTAGAATAGCATCAGTAGGGGTCCTGATGTGGTCCTGTAGGATAAGCACTGGACCGCAAGGTCAATGGTTCAAACTCACCAGCTGCTCTTTGGACCTATGCAAGGTCCCTGTGAATCTGAACACTCAGGCACTTAACAACAACAGGGAATACAGGTCAATTAGTATTCATTCATGAAAAGAGTTTCATTTCAGTAGGAAGTTAAACGCGAATGCTGATATTCTACCTTGAAGAAAAGCGATAAGGGGATGGTTTTGAAAAATCCCTCCCTTATCCATGGGTGGAGACTACAGTGTTGTTAAGTACCATTGAGTCATTTCTAGAGTTTCCAAGGAGTGATTGGTGAGTTTGAACAGTCAACCTTATGGTTCAAACTGACCTTGGGGTCCAGTGCTTATCCTATAGTGCCACATCAGGACTCCTAAGGTGTAGACTACAGGAATGCTCATTTTGTTACACCTTGCTTTATTGCGCTTTGTAGATATTGTGGTTTTTACAAATTGAAGGTTTGTGGTAACTCTGCCTCAAGCAAGTCTATTGGCTCCAGTTTTCTAACAGCTTGTACTCACTTAGTGTCTCTGTGTCACATTTTGGTAATTCTGACAATATTTCCAATTTTTTTCATAATGCTGTTGCACACTTAATAGACTATAGTATATAGTAGGACTTCTGGTGTGGCACTGTAGGATCAGCACTGGACTTTGGGCCACAAGGTCAGCAGTTCAAATCCGTCAACTGCTCCTTGGAAACCCTGTACAGGGTCTACTGTGAGTTGGAACCGACTCATGGCTCTTAACTAATATAGTGTAAACCTAACTTTTATATGCACTAGGAAATCAACAATTCATATGGCTGTTGTGATACTCACTTTATTGTGGTGGTCTGGAAAGAGCCCACAGTTGTCTCTGAGATATGCCTGTAATGAGTCTCAAGTCTGGCCTCATATTAAGAAGACTTGGGAAGGTTTGTAAACAAACAGCCCATTCTGGTTTCCAACCCAAGTCAGTGTTGCCCCTTGGAGGGTCTGGGCATCCTACTTTGTAAAGTTCCTGAGGCTCAGCTACTGGAGAACCGCTAGTTTAGAAAAGCCCACTTAAAGGATTTCAAGTGGGATGATCTAGGCTGAACCCCAATTCTGTTACTATTTTTGCTTAGTGACCTCAAGCAACAGTTTTAATTTGTGATCTTAGTCTTTAGATATCTAGAATTGTTAAGTGCCTTCAAGTCAGTTCTGACTCATAGCAACCCTGTATAGTACAGTTTCCAAGGAGCAGCAGGTGAGCTTGAACCACCCATCTTGTGATTCAAACCAACCTTGCAGTCCAGCACATTACCACAGTGCTTCAGAAAGGCTAAGACTGACCGAGACCAATGTATTAAGCATTTTACGTTAGTTATCGGATAGAATAAGACCTGGTGGCACTGTGGATTAGGCATTAGGCAGCTAACTGAAAAGCTGGTGGTTCAGTAATTCCTGTGGAGAAAGATAAGACTGTCCCTGTAAAGATTCAGAGTCTCTGAAACCTGGTTTGGAGTCACTGTGAGTTGGAGTCCTAGTGTAGTGCTGTGTAAGGGAAGCCCTAGATCGCAAGGTTGGTTGGAACCACCAGGTCAGCAGTTCAGACTCACTAGGTGCTCCTTGGAAACCCTTTTGTTGTTAGGTGCCACCGAGTCAGTACCTACTCATCATGACCCTATGCACAACAGAATGAAACACTGCCTGATCCTGGGCCAACCTCACAATTGTTCCCATGCTTGAGACCATTGATGCTGCCTCTTTGTCGATCTATCTTTCTGGGGGGCGGTCTTCCTCTTTTTCTGTGACCTTCCACACCTCATCAAACATGATATCCTTCTCCAGCGAGTGGTCATTCCTGACAGTATGTCCAAAGTATGAGGGACGAAGTTTGGCCTATTTAGTGTCAATTAATAACAACAATGAGTCGAAATGGACTCGCTGGCAGTGGTTTTTTGTTTTTTTTTCCTTTTTGTATTGTTGGTTGGATCCCTGACCCTGATGTTGTTATTGTTAAGTGCCGTCGAGTCAGTTTCGACCCATAGCGACCCTGTATAAGGTTTCCAAGGAGCGCTGGTGAGCTTGAACTACTGACCTTGCAGTTCAAACGGCTTGTGGTGAATGTATTCAGCAACTAACCGAAATACCAAAAAATGGGCTCCTCAGCCACTCCTTGGGCCGTCTGCTTTTGTAAAGATTTACTTGGTGGTGGACGTGTGCTGTGGAGTCGGTTCTGACACATAATGACCCTGTACAGGGTTTCCGAGGCTGTAAATCTTTACAGGAGCAGAAAGCCTCATCTTTCTCCCACGGAAAAGCTGGTAGTTTCAAACTACTGCCCTTGAGGTTCACAGCCCGACTCATAACCATTACACTCCCAGAGCTCCTTAAAAGATTGACTTGGAAACCCTATATAGATAGTTCTCCTCTGCCCTGTAGGGTCTCTTAGAGTTGGAATTGATAGGATGGGGGTGGTCTTGGTTGGGTTTTAGATGTTGGATGGCACAAATGGTGAATGTACTTTACTACCGATTGAAATGCTGGAGATTCCAGCTCACTCAGAAGCACCTTAGAAGAAAGGTTTGGCAGTCGGTTTCTGAAAAGTCAGTCATTGAAAACCCTATGGAGCAAATGTGTTTTTTTACAATTAAAAAAAAAAAAAATTTAGAAAGATCTCTACAGAACCCAGTTTTACTCTGACACACAGGGTTGCCCTGAATTGAAATTGATTCAACAGCAACTGGTTGCATTTTTTAATGTTATATTTAATCCTCACAACAACCTTTAGGAGATATTTCATTTCCCAGAAAAGGAAACTAAGACACTGAGAGATTAAGTAATTAGCTCAAAGTTCAAGGAAGTGGCAGCGAGGCTTTGAACCCTGTTTGACTCTAGAACTACTGTGTTATTACTATATTACCTCCTAAGGTTGTCAGATGATTGTCTAAAATGCCTAGTACCAGGTTGGAAAGGCCACTCATTAGAAGAAGGAATTAGACATTAGTTTAAATATATATGCAAACTAATGTATGTACACTGTAGCAATCAAATAGTTGTTGTTGTTGTTAGGTGCTATGGAGTCGGTACCAACTCATAGCGACCCTATGCACAACAGAACAAAACACTGCCGATCCTGGGCCAACCTCACGATTGTTGCCACGCTTGAGCCCATTGATGCTGCCACTTTGCCAGTCCATCTCGCTGGGGTTCTTCCTCTTTTTCTCTGACCCTTTACCTCACCAAACATGATATCCTTCTCCAGTGACTGGCCCCTCCTGACAGTATGTCCAAAGTTTGAAAGGCGAAGTTTGGCCATCCTGGTCTCCAAGGAGCACTCTGGCTGCACTTCTTCCAACATAGATCTGTTTGTTCTTTTGGCAGCCCCTGGCACTTTCAATAGTCTCCAACACTATAACTCAATCAAATAGTAGAGAATGCTTTTGGAAAGCTGTGTCCATTCTCTTCCCCTTATGTTCTTGGTAAGCAGACTCCTGTTGCACATTGGGCTGATCTGATAACTGGAGAGAGATGGGTGTGTCCAGTAGACAACAGTCACGTTTCCCTCATCCATTCTATGCTGTTGTGTCCTGCATTCCGTTTTCCCGGAGTGCCAACTTTTTTATTACGCCTATTGCCTGAGAGACCTTCCCGGGTGGTTGTGTAACCATAGGGTCCAAGCTGGTGTTTTGGCACCGCTTTCATTTTTGCCCTTGCGTGGTTGGAATAGGTTGTGGTAGTTATTGTAAACATGCAATAGTCCAGATTCTGTTAGGCATTTGTGGATCCCTTCTTGGTTTGGAGCAAATCTCTCCTCGGACATCCATGAGGTAGCCAGGAGTTGGGATTGATTGGGCAGCAACTGGTTCTTGGTTTGCAGCATGTCATTAAACAGCTCTTTTCAACTTTTTCCTCCTCTTTGGAACTTTTAATGAGGTGTAGCTGACCAACTTCTAAAAGGGAGGGAACACACTTGCCTTCTTTTTGAGGTTAGCATTTTGGAGAGCCTGCTGCTTGCAGGAGGCATGGGAGCAACAGGAAGGGGTCTTCCAAGGAGAAATTTATTTTCAGGGAATGATTGTGAGGCATCGGTACAGAGCTACTGAGGGCCTGCATTGGTCTGTGCTGCTGGTCATGCTCACCAGTCAGCTTCAGGCTATCATGTGGTTTCTGCTAAATAGTTATATGTACGGAGTAACCTAACTACTAACACGAGTAGCCAGTTTGCATTGTTGTTAGTGCTGTGAAGTCTATTCCAACTCAGAGCGATCTTGTATAGGGTTTCCGAGGAGCTGTTGGTGGGTTTGAACCACCTACCTCGTGGTTAGCGGTCCAGTACTTATCCTATAGCACCACTGCAGTTTGCATTGTATACTAATAAATGGGCCTGGCCGGCTTACAGTGAAGTCTTGATTCAATTGATACCCTGGGTACCCAATTCAAACTCACCCCTAACCACATTCACCTTCCACCCTAGCAACATCGTCCTCTATATGAGCATCTGCTTTGCTTTCATAAAAGCATTTATGATCATTTGAAATTATCTTGTGCATTTGTTTGCTTATTATTGTTCGCTCCTCACCCTAGACTGATGTTCTTTAGCAGCAGGGGTTGGGTCCGTTGGGCTTATTTTCATGTGTCTCACATGGCATCCAGTACCTGTGTTCATCAGAGTCCTGGTGTGGCGCTGTGGGTTAATGTGCCAGGCTGCAAAGCTGTTTGAACTGCAAGGTTGGAGGTTCAAGCTCACCAGCTGCTCCTTGGAAAACCTGTACAGGGTCGCTGTGGGTCAGAACTGACTCAAAGGCACTTCACAACAACAACACCTGTGTTCATTGACTGAGGGAATGAATGTAATGACTTTATCAAAATGAAGGTATTCTTCTGGAACTTGGTGAGTTCCTTTATTATTCAAATGACAGTCTTAAAACCACGAGCTTTTAGACTTAGACTCCCTATGCCCCTACATCATAATTAAGGTGTTTGGCTTGTTAATTTAGTGGTCTTTAAATGATTGTCTTTTTATTCCCTTGTTCTTGTTGTTGTTAAGTGCCATCCAGTCCATTCTGACCCATAGCCACCCTGTAGAGGGTTTCTAAGGAACAACTGGTGAACTTTGATCCACCAACCTTGCAGTTCAAACTGACTTTGCAGTCTAGCACATTAACCCACAGTGCCACACCAGGACTCTGTGCACTCTCTTACACTGCATAAAATTACTTATACGTTTTTTATCCAACTTTTAAAACTTTGGATTTTTGGTGCAAAACCAAATAGTTAGCATTTATATAAGATGGAATGGAAAATCTGTGAAGCTAGTCCTGGTGTTGCACTGTGGGATAAAGCACTGGACCAGAAGGTCAGTGTGAACCACAAGGTCAGTGGTTCAAAGTCACCAGCCGCTCCTTGGAAACCCTGTACAGGGTCTCCATGTGTGGGAAGTGACTCGGTGACACTTAACAACAATGATTGTACTCCAGAGAAAGAAGAGTCTACTGCAGAGATCTGGGGAGGGCACTGAGAGAGAAGCAGGAGTGGAAGGGAAGACTTGGATTCCCTTCCCAATCAGCAAAACCAATCCCCAGAGAATGAAGAAATGGAGGGGCTGGGGGACTTGAAGCAGGAGCAGGTGGTTATGCAAGCAGTTGAGGTGTGGTGTGAGTTTAGGAAAGTGGAAGAGGGGCAGAGGGATGAAAAGGGGTTAAGAAGTTTTGTGATTTCTCTTCTCAGAGCCCCAGGGAGTGCTGTCTTGTAGTTCCTTGAAATCCATTCAAGAAACCAAATGAATAGGGAGGATAGCTTCTGTTTTGCCAAGTTACGGAGTATGTGTGTTTGGGCTTGAAATTCAACCTGAACTCTCCTGACTTAAGGTATTTACTTCAGTGTACCTTTATGTCCTCCCTCTCCCTCCCTGAAGTTTCTAATTCCAGAGGAGATTTCTTTATAAGATGAGTGATAGATCCCATTGCCATTGAATGACCCTATAGGACAGGGTAGAACTGCTCCATAGGGTTTCCAATACTGTAAATAAATCTTTACGGAAGCAGATTGCCACATCTTTCTCCCACAGAATGGCTAGTGGGTTTTAACTGCCAAACTTTTGCTTAGTAACCTGATGCTTAACCCACAGCGCCACCAGGGTTCCTTGAGTGAATTGATGAAATAGATTGATCAGTTATCGTCTTGCCTTGTACTCTTTGTCATTATGCCAGCAACAATGTTCTAGGCGTGTCCACATCACCATGAGTAGGCATGTGTCCCCCTTGCCTCTGAGCCTGTTTTAGTGCTCCTGGGAGTAGTGGATGATGGGGATAGCTGGCAGAGAACCATTACCTTGGAAGGGTGAAGGGAATGGGTATTGTTTGCAGACACAAAGTGAGAAAACTTCACAGTTACTGCCACTTTTCTGATGCATCAACTGCAGCTACCAGAATGTACCCTGTTTTGTGTCCTCGCTGGTTTTTCAGGGAGACCATCATCTCTGCTTGTCTCTCGGGTACCCAACCTGTGCCCCTTACTGCTGGTTCATCCTGGGCAGGGAAATGGTTGTTTTCTAGGAACTTGTTTACTTCAGTATCCCTGGAAGCTGAAGAAATACTGGCCAAGGTTGTGTGTGTGTGTGCGCACGCATGTCCTGAATGTCTCCTGGTCTCCTTTTTGCCTCTCCCCTACTGCATGGTCTAAAAATATTAGAGAAGAAACAAAGCATTTAATGTCTGTAATGCTTGCTTCACCCCTTACCCCAGCACACTGTCTAGGAAGCAGATCCTAGAATAATACAGTGGGTGTTTGGGCATGTGATCTCAGATTGGTCAACAGGCTGAGCTTGGGACTGTTCGGATGCCCAGCGATGCCCAGCGGGCTTCCTCCTTTAATCCTTGCAGGAGGCAAGACGCCTGTCAGCGTTGACACTGGTGGCTTTCCTTCCACCCTCATTCTGGCATTTATCGGATTAACACATTAGAGCTTCTGTCTAAATCCGACATCCGACTAGATTTGAGGTTTCTTCCTACACTCTGTGTGGCCTCCACCTCTGAAGAGAGTTTTCAGTGCCAGTAAGGAGAGCTTGGTCCAGCTCAGCAGTCAGTGAGCACAAGATTGCAGCGCGGTCGCTCTGCCTAGGTTGGGAGTTGTCAGGTCTCTTGCTTCCAATGGGAAGACTGCTGTTACTAGGAAGCAGGAGTCGCTTGTGTGTCTCAGGGGCACGATGACAGCCAAGGCAGTAATGTGCCATAGATTTTCAGAACAGGGTTCCTTTTACAATCCAGTGAAAACCTCTCTCCCTGGGGTTTTGTCTTCTTGAGATTCTAAGGAACATGGGCTTGTAGTTTCAGTAGCTGGTGGGAAGAAATTCACAAGCAAAAGCCACTGGGTTCCCCGGAGATGAATGGCAGAGCCAGGCCCTCTGTCTAGCCCTTAGTAACCGTGGGCATCTGGTGCCTTCTGACCTGCCTTTCATTCGGCAGGGCTCTGGCATCAATCAGGACCTGGCAACGGGAAAGGGGAGGGTCTCAGGGATGGAGGGGACTGAGCAATCTCATTTTCCTGGGTTCCGTCTGCATGAATTCCTATTTTTAAAAACGGTCTGATTTTAAAGATTTGTATTTATAGAAAGTACACCCAGACCTACCATGTGGAGGTCTCACTGTATTTTGGCTCTCCAGGTCCCTGCCTCCCATGTTTCATTCATACCTGCCACCTCAGCTGGTGGCATTTGGAAATCACCTCTTCCTGCCATTCGCCTCACTTTCATGGGTGCTGGTGAATCTTTTTCTTACAGTGTTGAGGAGTGCTCTTCTACTATTAGTGTTAGTAATGAGATACTGTGACTTGGTCCTGGACAAGTGGGTATCAGGGTGGGATTTTGGGGTTGGGACTCAGAATCTATGCCAAATGTAACCTGAAACCACGACTGAGCTGTAGGATGCAACTCCACAACTCTGGTTGCCAGTTGAATCAAGAATGGTGGGGACTTTGAGATGAGGAATGAAATAAAGGTCACTTCTGTGAAATTCTTTAAAGTTTGTTGTTGGGCCCAGAACTTTGCTCAGTAGCTTTTGCCACTTTGTTGAGGACACCTTCTGTATTGCTCTTTCCAGCCTGTGGACCGAAGCTGACCAACTCCCCCACAGTGATTGTCATGGTTGGCCTCCCAGCCAGGGGGAAAACTTACATCTCCAAGAAGTTAACTCGCTACCTCAACTGGATTGGCGTTCCAACGAAAGGTAAGAGACTGTATTCCAATATTCCAAGACTAAGTAGATCCTGCTTAGCAATCTGCAGAAAAAAAAAAACCCAAACAACTCTTCCATTTCATCTTACTTGTCGTGGCAGTGTAGAACTACTCTGGGGCTGGTGTGTTGCCCTGACTTGGAGTCTGATCTGCCTCCCTTGCCCATTGTATGTGTCCGTGTCATCACAGATACATGCATACTCTTACTTTTATGTTGGAATTTTATTCTTACTGCCACTCTTCTCTTCTGAATCCTGCCCACCAGCGAAGCCCCTTCCAACTACCTCAATCTGTGCACATCTTTCTCCTTTAAACTCCCATAGCACTCATTTGTAATACTGCTCTACTCATTAAGTACTCCGTACTCTTGATGACATTTTATGGTGCTTTGTCTTATCTCCCCAACTAGGCATTTTTTTCCTCCCCTACTAGTAGTGGTTACGAATCGGGCTGTGAACCTTAAGGCCAGCAGTTAGAAACTACCAGCTGCTCCGTGGGAGAAAGATGAGGCTTTCTGCTCCCGTAAAGATTTACAGCCTCGGAAACCCTGTACAGGGTCGCTATGGGTCGGAACCGACTCGACGGCACTTAACAACAACAACTAGTAGCGTAGTGGTTATGAATCGTGGGAGAAAGATGAGGCTTTCTGCTCCAGTAAAGATTTACAGCCTCGGAAACCCTGTGCAGGGTCGCTATGAGTCGGAACCGACTCCACAGTACTTAACAACAACAACTGTGCCTAACAAGGAGCTCTGGTAGCGCAGTCGTTACCAGTTGGGCTGCTAACCTCAAGGTCGGCAGTTCGAAACTACCAGCCATTCCACGGGAGAAAGATAAGGCTTTCTGCTCCTGTAAAGATTTACAGCCTCAGAAACTCTGTACAGGGTACTCGACAGCACGTAACCAGTAACACTGTGCCTAGCACAAGGAACTCTGGTAGCATAGTGGTTATGAGTTGGGCTGATAACCTCAAGGTCAGCAGTTCAAAACTACCAGTCATTCTGTGGGAGAAAGATGAGGCTTTTTGCTTCTCTGAAGATTTACAGACTCAGAAACCCTATGTAGGTTCGCTATGTGTTGTAACCGACTCCACTGCACACCACCACCACATACTGTGTACATTTGAAGTGTCCACTCAACATTAAATGCCCTGAGGAAAGTATGGCCTTTTTGATGTTGAAGGAGATCCTGTGGTGCAGCGTTTATCAAAAGGCTGACAATTTGAGCCCATTTAGAGGCTGTGCAAGGGAAAGAGCTGGCGATCTGCTCCCACTAAGATTACAGCTTAGAAAACCCTTTGGGACAACTCTTCTTCTGTCATTTAGGGTTGCTATGAGTCAAAAATTGATAACAACTATGACAGTGGGGTTGCCTATTGGGCTGCTAACCGCAGGGTTGGCAGTTCGAATCCACCATCTGCCCTGCAGGAGAAAGATGAGGCTTTGTGCTCCCATAACGAACAGCCTCAGAAACCCTATACGGGGTTGCTATGAGTCGGAACCAACTCGATGGCGTGCAACAGCAGAAGGCCCACTATGTATTGAAATCAATTTCATGGAAGGGGGGGGATTGGTTTGTTTTTTGATGGAGTTTTGCTTGTTTTGATTTTTTTCCCCACCCCCCTGAGATTGTGTTTCCAGTTATGACTAGGCCCCTTTGTTCTGCTTGGCTGTCTCAGGCTGGTCTTTTCTTTTACATCCACAGTATTCAATGTGGGGGAGTATCGCCGGGAGGCTGTGAGGCAATACAGATCCTACGACTTCTTTCGCCCTGACAACGAAGAGGCCATGAGAGTCCGGAAGTAAGACATGAGCTGTCCTGAAGACCTTGGGTTTAGACTTGTTTTGCTGTTTAAAAAACATCTTCTGTATGAGGAAGAGAAAGCTGGCCTGCAAGTTGGCTCTGTTCGGCTCCAGCTTGGTCCACAGCGGTTGCTGAAGTTTAGCACAAGTCTCTCAGTTTGTCTGAGACTCCTTGTTTTGATCTGTTCCCAAATATTCTAACTCAGATAGAGATCGACAGCAACAACATCTTGTTAAGAAGGATTAAAACAGTTTCACTGAAAATGATCTGTTTACATTGGAGAAGGATTGTTTTTAAAGTACAAGGTGATCAAGGCTTCAGTCCTGGCTGAGTAGTAGAATCACTTGTAGAGCTTGTAAAAGTTCCCGTATTAGGCCATACCCCAGACCAGTTCCGTCAGCAGTGGGTGGGATGTGGGCTGCAGGTGTTTGAAGGCCTCCAGGGATGCCATTGTGCATCGAGGCATGAACACCACTTCCTGAGGGTAAATGGAGTACATCTGCACTACACCTGAACTTGGGGAGCCTCTGGGCCTGTGGGTGCTGATTCCGAGGAAGGCCTGATGAGCCTTGCCCACAGCACTGGGTACTTTTGAGACAGAACCTGCTGTTGCTCTGCTTACTGGGGTGGATGAAGTGGATTGCTTGGATATCCCCCATCTGGATGGGCTCTCCCTGACACTTCTCTTTCTTGCTTGTTGTAGGCAGTGTGCCTTAGCTGCCCTGAGAGATGTCAAAACGTACCTGACACAGGAAGGGGGCCAAATTGCGGTAAGTCTAGGAAATGCCACTGTCTTGTTTGTTAATCTCATATCGAGAAGATATCCTCATGAGAATGAAATGTAGACAGTGACTGAGAGAAGTGTCAAGAATCGTTGCTTATGTAAAACAAATGTTCTCCCGTGTAAACGTATCACATAATTCACAATAAAACATTAAAAAAAAATCAAATGGCATATTGCATAATCTGCTACGAAAGACCTCTTTAAGTGTTCAAGAGCCAAGATAACAGTTTGAGATCTAATGTGTGCCTGACCAAAGCCTTGGTATTTTCAATCACTCATGCAACAATGAATAAGGAAGATCATTGAAGTATTGATGCTTTTAAATTATGGTGTTGGAGAAAAATATTAAAAGTACTATGGACTGCCAAGAGAACAAACAAATATGTGTAGGAAGAAGTAAAACCACATTGCTCCTTAGAAGCCAGGAAGGTGAGACTTTGTCTCTCATACTTTGGGCATGCTATCAGTAGGGACCAGTCCCTGGAGAAGGACATGATCCTTGGTAAAGTGGAGGGTTAGCGAAATAAGAGGATGACCCCCAACGACATGGACTGACAAAGTGGCAGGAACAGTGGGCTTAAAAGTAGCATAGGTTGTAAGGTTGGCACAGGATCAGGCAGTGTTTCCTTCTGTTGTGCATAGCATCGCTGTGAGTCAAAACTAACTTGACAATGCCTAGCAGTAATAATTAATTAATTAATCTCAGTAGTTTCCTCTTTGTACTTTAGCAATTACTGATTGTCTATACCTCTAATTCATTGGGTGAGACTGGGTGAAAAACCTAGTTTATTTGTTGTCATCATTACTTTACTGTATTAATGATCCAAATACCCCCAAACTTCAATGCTGCTTACTTCTTTACATGGCTACATAGCAGAAACATAGCTAAAAAATAAAAAGAATGGTGCCTACAATAGTGAAATTTACTAAAATAGTGGTTGATCTTTTAGTATTTTACTTCAATACATTTGCAAAATGTATCTTTTTTTATAAATAACAGAACAACAATGTGGAAATTACTAGCTAATTTTCCCCAAGTATCTTCAGCCCAATGTATATGCATTTTATGGTTTGTTACTTACGTCAACTTAAATGATTTATGAAATTGTGGAAAAATGGAAAAGAAGAGATCTATAATATGTAAAATACAATACAGATATAAGTTATTAAATCTATTTTTAATGACCAAAAGAAGAACCATTGCTTAGACAGGGACAGGTACCTCTGGCCCTGAGGGTGGAGCGTAGCACGTGGTTAGAGCAGTACAGTAGCTCAGCCAAGGTGGAGTGGACTCGACACACCAGCAGGAATACCTGCTCATCCTCTCCTGCCTGTGCAATTAGGCTACCACCCACAAAGGCAGGAAGGTTCTGGAGTTGCAGTCAGCCATAATACCTAATGGACCTTCCACCTATCTCTTCCTCCTGCAGCATATAACCTTTTGTTAGTTTTAAGTAACTTCCCCCCTGCCCACACATGTACTGTCCCTCAGAGTTGTCGGCAGTGGAAGAGGGGAAGGCTGGTCAATGCTGGGCCTTGGACCCTGCAGTCTTGGAAAGGACTTTGGCCAAGGCACAACCTCTTCTTGGACCAACATTTTTGGCTTATTCATGGAAGTGGCAGGCATGACCTACTCTGAGATTTTGGTAAATATTGATAAAATCAAAATTAGATTCTTCATTGCCTGCCTTTCCTACTCCTGATCAGGTTTTCGATGCCACCAATACTACTAGAGAGAGGAGACACATGATCCTTCATTTTGCCAAAGAAAATGATTTCAAGGTGAGCCCAGCTTCTTGTCTTCTTTTGTCTCTGTGAGCTCAGGAGAAAGGAGAGAACCTTGGGATGGACTGGTGATTGTGTTGGTGCGACTCTGCTTCATACTTTGTACCTAACCTCCTACTATCTACAAACTTTATCTAGATCTTCACACAAAGGTCTTCCTCAATGCTGAGGAATTCTGGTGTGGCGCTGTGGGTTAATGCGCCAGATTGCAAAGTCGTTTGAACTGCAAGGTTAGCAGTTCAAGCTCACCAGCTATTCCTTGGAAACCCTATACAGAGTTACTATGGGTCAGAATCAACTTGACGGCACTTAACAACAATAACAATCTACAAATAGGGTCTCCCTGCGGTATGATGCTTAGGGGGAAGAATGCTGAGTTTGGAGAGGGTACAGGGCATGGAATTGAGTCAGTGGGTCTTTTATGTGTTTGAGAATTTAGGAATGGGATATGAAAGCTGGCCTCTTCTCCATATACACTTGTTATTTCCTGTTTGCCTTGCTTCCACCCAGGTGTTTTTCATTGAGTCTGTGTGTGATGACCCAACGGTTGTTGCTTCCAACATCATGGTAAGAGAAAACCCTTACTCGAATGTGGTAGCTTAGGCTGCAAGGACATTTGTGATCTGAGAATAATGTGAAATCAGGTCATGCCCTGAAAGTACAACTTTTAGAATGAGTTTGCGTCTCCCCATTTTGCTGATATTTGTTTTCATGGTGGGATATTTGGAATTTAGAAGTATGAATCAGTATTTCTTAATTTAGAAGCATGTTCTGTGACCTACCCTGGTGGCTTTTCCTCAGGACCTCAAACTAGTTCATCACTGTTCAATCATGGCCAAGGACGTGACCAGAGCAGTCCTGAATTTTAAAAAATTTGGGTGAATTAGAGTGGTAACCAGAATGGTAAAAATTATGGGTTGTTGCCTTGCTCTTCTGGCAGCATATGTATACATTGTGTGGCAACCAAATCTCTTTCCTACCGACTTGGAAATAAAGGCATGTATCTCTAGCGTAGTGGTTACGAATCAGGCTGTGAACCTTAAGGTCACCAGTTGAAACTACCAGCTTTCTTCCACAGGAGAAAGATAAGGCTCTCTGCTCCCATAAAGCTTTACAGCCTCAAAAACCCTGTACAGGGTCGTTATGAGTCGGAACCGACTCCACTGCACATAATAACAACAACAATCTCAAACATGGCAGCCAAACCTGCTGCTCTGAGTGTGGGTCACTTGCTATAGTTTTGTACATAATTCACTCTCCTGCTTCAGGCACCTGAAAGAACTCACTATGACTTTTTCATATCTCCCATTCCAGGACTTTATTTAGCCTATTAACTTTTTCTTTTCTGGTGAGCATTCCCCTTTACCTGGAATTAGGGTCTCATGATTTTGCATCTGTGACTGAACCAGTAGAAACTGGTTCAAGCCCTGAAAACCTGCGTGGTTTTCAGACACTTGGCAGTGAGTACAAACCTTGTTGGAGATAAAGTAGGGAAAATCCAGGACAGTTTATATAGGTAGCAATATCTTGCTAAACCTGGTGTTGGGCCTATTTGGGAGAAAGGACACAAGCTCAATCCTGCCAGGTGAGTAGATAGGTAACTGGCTATATATTGACAGAGTCTACAGGGTTTATTAAATGAAGTTAGTTTCCAAGTTCGGGAAGAAGTGTGTCCTTACAGTGCATCAATGTATATAGCACCAGTCTCTTCTGTGTCAAGGGTAAGTTGGCCCAATGTATTGAGGGTAATTGTCAACTCAATTTGGCTAATTGCTAAATTTTATCAGTTGATAACGATGTACCATTAACATTAGCAGAAGAAGTTACTATGAAGTCTTTAGCACAGATTACCTTCTCATGAAGTAGCTAAGTTTCTGTCCAGTTTAAATGTATCACAATAAGACATATCTGTATAGAAAAGAAGTCTTAATACTTCTACATGGAACATTGTGGTATTTTTGTTACAAACAAAAAACCAGTTGCTGTCAAATAATCTGTTGCAACTCGGGCAACCCCATTTGTATCAGAGTAGAACTGTGCACCATAGGGTTTACAATGGTTGGTGTTTTGGAAACAAGATTGCCAGGAATTTCTTCCAAGAGATGGCTTTGGGTGGACTCTTTAACTACTGATTTTTTTTTTTTGTCAGCCGCTGAGCATGTTAACCATTTGTACCACCCAGGGACTCTGTCTGTATGGCAATACGCATCTCTGAAGGGATGCCAAGCATTCATTAGCTCCTTGTATTCAAACTTTTCGCCATGACAGTGGGAATATTTGAAAGCATTTCTAAGAAATTAGTTCATATTTCAGGAAGGGCTTTTCCAATTATGGAAAATCCATTTAAATTAGTTTAATTGGACCCAAAGGAATTAATTCAAAGTACAAGAAAGCAGATGTTACAATTATCTAGACAAAGGGTTTTGTTGTCATTTCTTGGTTTGGCTCTGCTAGTTCCATTTATTAGTTAAGCAGAATGCATCCTATAGGCTTTTGACCCTGTGAGTAGTCCCCAGTTTGCTTAGGTTGGAGAAATCCATTCATTCTTTAACACATTTAGTCATTTGTCCCCATCCTCCAGTTCTCAGAAATTTCTTTCTCTGATTGAGACTTAAAGCAACTTTGCAGGTTAAACCTCCCCATTGTGTTCTTTATGTGGGCAGCTGTGCTAGGCAGAAAAAGATTGGTGAGCTTCAGTCTTTGAGGAGTAGCTACCTGTCTTTAAAAAGCTCTGGTAGTCATTGAAGAACAAAGGAGCACATGCATGAAAAAATTCCGAGTTTCGCCTAAATCTACTAGGTTGCTGGGACCTACCACTCAGTCGCAGGATGGGGTGGATCTGAGTGTCACTTCTCCACCCTGTTCTGTGAGAGCACCCCTGAGCAGGAGAGGCACATGTTCTCGGTACAGAAGCAATGGGGTGGTTGTTGCATACCAGCTGCATTGTAAATCACAGTCTGGTTACAACTGTTTGCTGCCTTGATCTGGGGATCAGTGGAAGAAGAACTATGCCTAGGATTCAGAGACTGGATCTTCTCTAGCAATGATCACGTGTGCTTTTGTAACCAACAATGCACTCTTAGGTGTAGGGAATATTGCAGATGCTTTTGTGGAATTTGGTTGGATTGAGAGCCAGGCTGTCTGTTGCTGACTCTGTCCGTGAATGCTGGACTCTTCAGAGGGTTTCATTAAGGAATCCTTGTGGATGTCACAGCTCTTTCAATTGCTGATTGGAACGCTGAGCTGGCAAAGCACATCTTCCAATCAGCAATTCTCTACCATTGATGCCCTCACTATATAGTCATCAAGTGATAGATAACTCAGCCCCTGTTTTTTTCTCTCTTTTTTTCCCCCTTCTTAAACACTGGCTGTGTTAACCTTTATCCTGAGACCTTGTGTGCTTTCCCCTTTTTAAAGCTCCAAATCCTGCTTAAGTTAAGCAAAGAGCCTCCCAATGTGACTCACACATCAGCTGCCTCTTTGTGGTGTTGCAGGAAGTGAAAATCTCCAGCCCAGATTACAAACACTGCAACTCTGCAGAAGCCATGGAAGACTTCATGAAGAGAATTAACTGCTACGAAGCCAGCTACCAGCCCCTTGACCCTGATAAATGCGACAGGTAATTAGTTCCTAAAAGGGAACCACGTCTGAATTGCCCACATTCGCGTTCTTAATGTTTTCTTGAGGTTCCCATAAAGAGTGTGCATGATTGTGCATACTTTTACAAACGCTCTTTAAAAAGGCCTCTTTTGTTCCCCTCCTTTCGTATTCACTGTAAATACTTCAGTCACAACATAAAAGTATAGAAAGTGGCCCGTACATTTGAGTCCTAGTCTTGCCACTGTCCCTCTGATCTTTTCTTTTCCATTCTCTGGCTTTTCTGTCCCCTTCGTCTGGGAATCCAGCCAACCTCTTGGCTTGACCCTCTGCCGCGGAAACTGGTTGCTATGCTCTATGCTCTTACTCTCTGGCTCTTGAAGAAAATAGATTCAGTCTTTGGTCTCAAGGAGCCTAGAGTCTTAACTTTGCAGTTCTGTTGAGGAATGAGTCTTCTGGACATTGGGCCAGGGGATTTATAGGTGAGGCTGGGTGTGCTGTGCTGACAGGTGGATGAATCCTTTGTGGCATTTCTGTGCAGGGACCTGTCACTTATCAAGGTGATTGATGTGGGCCGGAGGTTCTTGGTGAACAGAGTCCAGGACCACATCCAGAGCCGAATTGTGTACTACCTGATGAACATCCATGTGCAGCCCCGTACCATCTACCTGTGTCGGCATGGGGAGAATGAGTATAACCTCTTGGGGAAGATTGGTGGCGACTCCGGCCTCTCTGTCCGAGGCAAGAAGGTAGGTGGAAGTTAATGGATGATAGGAAAGATGTCGGGTTGGGGGCAGTGGACAAGGTGCTGTGTTGAGAAGGCAAGAGTCCACTGGGGCTTTGAGAAGGGCCAATCCAGGGTACTTACAGGGGGCTAGTCCTAGATGCTGGAGTTAGCTTCTGCCAGGTTCAAGCTAGTTGCTCCCAGGCTCTTTGCCATTCTAACTACAGTCAAATGACCACCTTGGTGTGGAGGGTGACTGAATTTTGCCGTGGCCCTGGTGTCCAATTTGTATATTTCTGCATTTCTCCTCTCATCCCACACATGCTCTCTCAGTTTGCCAATGCCCTGAGCAAATTTGTCGAGGAACAGAACCTGAAAGACCTCAAGGTGTGGACCAGCCAGCTGAAAAGTACCATCCAGACAGCAGAAGCCCTTAAACTTCCTTATGAACAGTGGAAGGCACTCAATGAAATTGATGCTGTGAGTGTGGGGGCCTGGCCAGTGGGAGGGCTGAAGAGATGGGGGCGGATTGTGAAGGCCTCTTCCCTGAGCCTTGGCAGCAAAAGGGCATCCTGTCCTCAAGCAAATTGCCCTTGGGCATTGACCCTTTTGGGCATAGTCTCCTATAAGTGACCTCTGGGTGTTTCCACCAGGGTGTTTGTGAGGAGATGACCTATGAGGAGATCAAGGAGACCTACCCTGAGGAGTATGCCCTGCGAGAACAGGACAAATACTATTATCGCTACCCCACTGGAGAGGTAAGTGTGTGGAGGCAGCATCTTTTCTTGCCTCTCTTTTGCATTTGTAGTCATTTGTTCACTCAGAAAATAATGATCAAGTGTATGTTGTGTGTGGAGAAGCTCATGGAGTACCTTACAGTAGCCAAGAGACCTACAGAGACTACTGGGGTCCAGAGGGGTCTCAGGTCCGGACTAATAGTAAACAACTAGGTGGTCAGCTTCATGGAAGAAGGAATCTGACATCCAACCACTGTTGTTTGGGCTCCTAACCTATTCTGGGAGTCCTGGTGTGGCGCTGTGGGCTAATGCTGCAAAATCATTTGAACTGCAAGGTCGGTGGTTCAAGCTTACCAGCTACTCCTTGGAAATCCTATACAGGGTCACTATGGGTTGGAATCTACTCGACAGCACTTAACAACAACCAGCTGTTCTGGGTGACGGTTCCCAGTACTTTCACCTTTGAATTCAGTCCCGTATATTGAACGTTGGACACCCAGGAGAAATAGAGTTGTGCTTTCCAGTCAGTGGAAGGAACAGGTAGTGTTTCTCTAATGACATCTCTAATATATTGGAAGGAAGATGATTGCTCATGACTGTTTACCTGACGCCAGGGTGTTTGGCTTGACTGCAGGCGAGCTGGTGGACCTGCCAGCTATGTATGTGTTAGCTCCTGTCACAGGAACTGACGTGCATTGTGCTCATGGAGAGGCTGTTTCCCAGGTTTGACTGGAGAAGCCTTTCTGTACATACTGGACAGTGTCCAGATGCAGTGGACACCTCACTCACAGGGCCTGGGTTAGTAAGAGAAGGAGGATGACAGCAATAGTAGCCTTAATAGCCTTGCTCTGCCCCTCTTATTGGCAGCTTTACTTTTTACTGAGATTAAAGTCATCATTTTAGCCATGTGGAAATGTGTGCTTCAGTGGTTTGTAGCATACTCACTATGCTGTGCAGTTGTCACCAACGCTATCTAATTCTGTCACCCCAAAAGAGATCAGTCAGCCTCAGCTTCCCCTTATCCTCTGGCAACCACTAATGCGTTTTCTGCCTCTCTGGAGGTGGCCTATTCTGAACATGTCATGTAAATGAAACCATATGCTATGGCCTTTTTTGGCTGGCTCATTTCACACAGCATAACATTTTCAGGGTTCATCCATGTTGTAGCATATACTAATTCTTTATGCTTTTTTTTTTTTTTTTTTTAACTTTTTATTGTGAATTGGGTGAAGGGTTATAGACAAGATCATCAGCTTTACATTCATCAAATTATATACTTTGTTTCATATCAATCATTACAATCAGTCTCCTCCCTGCAACAACAGTTAGCTTGCTTCCTCCCTGTGTCTCTCCATTTACACCTTCCATTTCACAAATGAACAAAGCAATAATATTTGTACACTTACAAAACAAAAAAATGTATTCATTTAAATGTCCAGAGTACACATTGTATTAGCTTCCTGCCGGCAGGCACACGGCCTTTCTCAATTCACGGGCTTAGATAGAGCCCTCAGCTGCTTGCTCTGTCTCTCCAAGTAACTTCTTCTACCACTGTCTCTTTTCTAGGTAGGGGTTTCATGCTCTTCCTTCTTGATGGTCCTGGGATCATCTGTTCTGAAATGAAAGATTAACTACTCCCCCCTTTTAGTTACACATCTTCTACCATTACAGTTGTGACAATCACATTCTGCTAACAATTACTCACAGTTGAGTCATAAAATCCTATCACCGTCATCCTCCATCTCCTTTCACCAGATTCATCTGGAAAAGAGGGAAACTATTCAGTGGGGATTCTGCCTTACCTACCTCATTCTGAAACTAAACACATTCATGAAAGATTGCAAGCCAGCCACTTCATGCCTTCATCTTTTTTTTTTTAAGTTTACAGGGCAGATCATCAGTTTTACATTCAACAAGTCGTACACCTTGTTTCATTACAATAATTATAGTCCCCTCCATGTACTACCATCAGTTAACAGTATTTTTCTCTATTCATTTTAGCTCTTTTTTAAAAAATACTCAGGCATATATAATAATTTAAACCACCAAAGGGCACACTCTGCAAGTCTGCCTCCTGGCCTCCAGCTCTCAGTCTCTCGCTTCCCATGAATCTAGAGTACTCTGCTGCTCCCTCTCTCCATGTCCCCATCTCTGCCTCCATCTCTGGTGTCGGTGCTTCTCTGGATAAGGTCTCGCATTCCGCTTGTACTCTTCGCCCTTGATGGTCCTAGGGTCCTTTGTTTCTGGACTGAAAAATTAATGACTGCCCAATTTTTGTTACAAAACTTCTACCTTTACGATTGTGACAGTTGCAATTAGTCATGATAACAATTTCTCACTATTGAATCATAAAAATCTTATCCCCATCTCTTTTATAAAGACCCATCTAGACAAGATGAAAACTATTCAGTGGGGACTCTATTTTCCCTCACACACTCTTCAACTTTACTTCGTCCTGAAAACTTGTAAGCCAGTCTCTTCATGCCTTTATTGCCTCTCATTTTAGGTAGCCAGTGTCTAAGTTGCCTGTCCCTATCTACCCTGAATACAGAAGGGATAACATTGATCTTGATGTGAGGACTCCTT
>NW_006408568.1:14166780-14194148 GCF_000296735.1 Chrysochloris asiatica
ACACTTTGAACCAACCAGCCCTTCCTCTTCTCTCTCTCATCTCCAGGTCAAGGGGAGTCTATGGAACATGGTTGAACTCAGCCCATTTCTTCATTGCTGCCTTTCCCCCTCTTCCACTCACCACTAGACCAATGTGGTCACCAGCAAACTTATATGCCTGCTCATGTGTTCCCTTTGAGTTTCAGTCTTAGAGGGGAATTTGACCTGAAGAGACTTGATTGCTTGCCTTGATGGCTTTCCGGTGAACAACTTGCTTATTCTTGTAGTAGCCAATCATACTGCCGTTTTTACTTTGGGTTTTTCCTGCTGATCTTTCTTTGAAGATGTATCTTATATTGCTCTCACTATTTTAGGCTGGTCTGCTTGTCCTTTTTAGTGGGAATGTCCCACCTCAGAAGGTTCTGGTTGGGGCTCAGGATACCACCTAAAGTCCTGTATACTGCAAAGGCTCCACAAGAGGCCTATTTCACTGGGCAAGTTCTAGAACCCCTTTTAGGTAGTCCAATTAGTTATAGGCTGAAGCTGGGCTTACAAGCTTTCTGTAATCACGTTTCCTGACATTCCTTTCTATCCCACTCAAATGTCTGTTTTACAATAGTAGGCAAGGAAAAAACCATAAGACAGTTAAAAGACAGTCAAGCATCATAGTATTATTATACCTCTTCAGACTATGCCTCAATCCCTGTATCACAGATCATGCCTTCATCTTGCCTTTTTATTTATTTATTTTGTGACTGTGTAATATTGAAGTTGTTAAAGGATTTCACTTTGCTTGGATCCACAATCCAAAACCCATGGAAGCAGCAGTCAAGAAATCAAATGACATATTGCCTTGGACAAATCTGCTGCAAAAGACCTCTTTTAAAGTGTTAAAGAGCAAAGATGTCACTTTGAGGACTAATAGGCACCTGAAACAGTCATAGTATTTTCAGTTGCTCATATGCATGGGAAGGCTGGCCAGTGAAGAAGGAAGACTGAAGAAGGATTTCATTTGAACTATGGTGTTAGTGAAAAGTATTGAATATGTACTGTGGCCTGCCAGAAGAACAAACCTATGTTGGAAGAAGTACAGTCAGAATGCCCCTTAGAAGGAGGAGTGTTGACAAGTCTTTGTTTCAGTGAAAAAGAAGACAACCTTCAACAAGATGGATTGATTAGCACCGTGGCTGCAATAGTAGGCTCAAATATAACAAACGGACTCGATGGCAGCTAACAGCAACAACAGAGATGATCTGCAGGAAACTGCTTGTGCTTGATCTCCCTGGTAGAGGGTCACCGCTCGCCCAGCCCCCTGTTGGGATACAGTATTGAAACATCATTGCAGTGGTTGTTAAGTTGGTTCCAACTCAGAGGGACCCTGTGTAGGGTTTCCGAGGAACAGCCTGTATGTTTGAATCACAGACCTTGCAGTTAGCAGTCCAATGCATATCCTGAAGTGCTACAGCATGATTTCATATGAAAACATCACTGGCTATTAATTGAGTGAGTGAGTGTTCTCTGGTTTCTGAGGACGAGAAAGGTGTGGCTGGGTGGTAGTTCTGCTCTAACGCAGGGAGCTTTGTCCCTGTCTTGCAGTCCTACCAAGACCTGGTTCAGCGCCTGGAGCCGGTGATCATGGAGCTGGAGCGGCAGGAGAATGTGCTGGTGATTTGCCACCAGGCTGTCCTACGTTGCCTTCTGGCCTACTTTTTAGATAAAAGTGCAGGTATTGTCCATCCTCCATAACTTTCTGTCTGGGGAGCCCAGGAACCCAAGAGGCATCACACTCAAGGAGGGAGGAGGGAAGGTGACTGTTGAAGGGGGGGATATATGTGTACCACATCATTTCCCTCCAAGACACTGTTTCTGTTGATGTGTTGCTGAATGTTAAAAAAAAGTGTGTGTTTTTGACCACCCCACCCACAGAGCCATCTTCTCTGATACAAGGCACCTTGCTAACTCTTTGAGAAACTCTATGCAGAACACAGTTTGTTGGCATAGTGAGTTTGGTGGTAGTTATTTGTCCTGGAGTCAGTCTGAGGCTCTAAGTCTTTACGGGAGCAGAAAGCCTCATCTTTCTCCTGCAGAACATCTGGTAGTTTCGAACTGCTGACCTTGCGGTTTGCAGCTCGATTCGTAACCACTACGCTACCAGAGCTCCTTACAGTGAGTTTAGTAGCATTGAAAATGGAAAGCCATTGGGCTCTATGGCTTTGAGACAAGTAAAGTGGTAAGGATAGACTGTTCTCTTTAACCCCTAGAATATTCTAAAGATGCTATTATATTAGCAGGTAAGTCTTGTGTATGCCTAAGGTTCAATTGAATCCCAAGACATACCTAATTGTTTTCGGAATGTCTTTTTAAAAAAAGGAATCCTGATATTGTGTCAGGGTGAATTATTTTATGTCTTGGTTAGCTATCTTTTTTGGTTTTGTACTGGCAGGATGTATAATGGTCTTTGTGTTGGGGACAGTTTCCCTGTCTGGATCCCCTGTCTGGTTCAGGCTTCTGCAATCATGGGCGTGTCAGAAGGTCCCACTATGGCCTGTGAATGTGGGTGTCTGTCATAAAACCCCCCTACCTGCATGCTCCTATCTCACCTTAGGGCCTTGCACTTGTTTTTCAGAGGAGATGCCTTACCTGAAATGCCCTCTCCACACAGTGCTGAAGCTGACACCTGTTGCTTATGGTAAGCTGCTTATGATAAGATACCCTGGCCTGTGAACTGCACTTGGTGGGGGCCATGGAGCTTTCAGCAGGCCCCGCCCCTTGTTTACATAAGGTGTGCTCTTTTACCCCAGGTTGCCGGGTAGAATCCATCTATTTGAATGTGGAGTCCGTGAGCACACACCGGGAAAGGTCAGAGGTGAGTGTGGACCTCCATGTTTTCATTCCTCAGCATCCCCACCCTGCCCTTCCTCACATGAAGAACTCCTTATACATGTAGCATGAATGAGGTCTTGGTTGAGTTGATTATAAATGCTGACACATGTGCCTTTCACAGCTGGTTCTCAGTATAGTAATTAAAAAAAAAAAATTGTAAGTCAACATTTGCCATGTCAACATTTTCCCACATACCATTCAGTGACACTGAGCGCATCATTATCACACTTTGTCATTAGTGTAATTTGTTGGAAATAGGCCTCCTGACTTTCCTTCTAATCTATATATTCTGTCTGTCTTATGCCTTCGAGGAGTGTTTTCTTTTCTTTTTTTTTGCTTCAGTGTTCTTTCCAGGGCTTTGAACCAGTTCAGATTGTGTTGAATCATAGCTGACAAAATGAAGTCAGAACAGACCTGAATTTTTAAACTGTGGGTGACGTGGAACAATAGGAACAGGAGAAATTATGGGTTGACGTTCTGGAATGGGAGTTTCAGAAGAGGTGTACTGAGCCCTTGCTAGAGTTGTAATGTGGGAGATGGGGTTATTGCCAGTTGGCCACCATCTTTGAGTGGGTTACTGCTGATTCCAACTCTGCCTTTCATGAGATCTGGTTGCTATGCAACGCACATGCTGCCCTTGTTTCCTAAGAGGGAGATTATGTTTCTAGCAGGGCGCTAGCTCATAACTTTTGGTGTTGTATTTACTGTTTTGATTTGAAGCTCTGCCTCTTTTTGATATTTCTAACTGAGAAGTGACTATTAAAAAAGAACATACAATTTCCTCCTTTAAAAGTAATCATAGCACAATTAGTGTAGCCTTTTCCTTCCAGGCAGTTTAAAGTGTATGCTACAAGATTTTGGCATCTCAGGGATGTGAGCTCAGTTTACTCTCATTGCCAGCTGACTGGCTGGCTGAGACGCCGGTCTCTGACTGGTCCTTTCAGATGCAGTATGTAAGGAGTGACCTTGCCGGGGCAGGTGTGACTGGTGCGGGCTCCAGTCTGCTAGCCTCTTGTGCTTTGGTGGGGCCTGAACTTGACTTGCTGCCTCTGTGCTTTGGTGGGGCCTAAACTTGACGTCGGTGACCCCTGAGCATTTCTCTGGAAGAGGTGAGATGCAGACCTGGAGTCAGTCTCGTGGGCCACATGCTGCAGAATGACAAGCTGCAGGACTTTAGGGCCCCCACTCTGCTATTAGGAGGCCGGCCTTCTCTGAAACACGGACCTCACGTTATTTTACAGCTTTTTCAGGAGGGCCCACCCTCAGCCTATAACCCATTAATTACAAGGTTGGTGATTGGACCAGGGCATTCCTGTAGTGCCTGAGTGGTTCCACGTGTCCTCTGCAGAAAGGGAGAGGGTTGGGTCAGTGGGAGAGAAGCTGAGCAGATGTGTCATTTTTTCTTTTCCCCTCCATGATGCCCAGGAGGCTTGCCTCCTGTATTCCTCATCCCAGGTCCCTCTCTTCTTGTACTCCTCCTCCCTGAGCAAGGCTGTTTTCTGGGACCTCATTATCTGTTATCATTGAATAGCTTGTTTGTGTTTAACCAAAGCGGAGACTTTGCACAGGTGGTCTTCTCTCACCTGCTGCATCTTCTATCCATTTGCACTTGTCCCTGTGTGGTCTTTTGGAAAGGATCATGGAAGGAAGTTGTTCCCTTCTCCCTCCACATCCCTGTTCGTGACAGCTGGGGTTCATAGACTTCCCCTGGGCCAGTCTAGTTTACTAGAATCCAGAACCAGAGAACCTTTTTGTTGTTGTTGTTGCTAATTTACCTCCCGCCTCCTTATAACTGTCGCCTTCTCTCTTTTGTCTTTGTCTCGCTTAGGATGCAAAGAAGGGACCTAACCCGCTCATGAGACGCAATAGTGTCACCCCACTAGCCAGCCCTGAGCCCACCAAAAAGCCTCGCATCAACAGCTTTGAGGAGCATGTGGCTTCTACTTCTGCTGCCCTGCCCAACTGCCTGCCCCAGGAGGTGCCCACGCAGCTGTCCGGACAAGTTAGTTGACTCCCTTTTCCTTCTTTGCAGTCTCGTCGCCTGCCTGTGGGTGGGGAGAAGAGCACCTTGTGGGGTGCAGTGGTGGTCTCTGACACTGGGGAATGTGTGTGAGTGTGTGTGTGTGTGTGTGTGTGTGTGTGCGCGCGGGCTGGGGTAGGGGAGAGAATAGGAGAACTTTCCTTTGAAGTTTGTGACACTGTGGGGGCCCTTCCTTGCTGGCACTGATTGTGACTGTGTGCATCTCCTCCTTTCTGAGAAACGATCTAGCGGCTGAAGAAACAGTGTTGAAGTGTCTGAGTCCCATTCACACTCTTCACAAATAGTTTTCTGTACATCAGAGCCACTAGGCAGTCTCCAGCCTGCAGTCTCTGTCCCAGCTCTGGGCCCCTGTGTTTCTGTGTGCAGCCTGTGAGGACCTTCTCTGTCCCAGGGCTCTTTCTGAATATTTTTACTTCTCTTCCTCTGGTGTGATTGCTCCCCATTACAGTCAAGCTGAACTAAGAAGGGGTCCAGGGAGCCTGTCCTCTTCCCAGTGAGACCTCTGTGGCCCAGCTCTCAGGACCAGATCACTAGGCCACTTTCTCACATCACAGAAAGCAAAACCTTACAAAATCCCACAAGAAGCAGCTTTTACTTGTTTCTTTAGCTTTGAAGATTTAAGGCTAGAAGATTTGGGCTTCTGAGTGTTAAGATTTGTTTTTCACAAAACTAATCTTTTCCTCAAAGACTGCCAAGAACCTTTTTTTAAAAGATGTAGAAATCCTGGTCACAACTTTTATTTGCTCCTGAAAGAGTCACCCCACCCTACCCCCATGTCCACCTACCAAGCCCACTTTCTATAGAGAACACATTAAATGTCGAATTGTATTTTTTATTCAGCCTTTGAATTCTTCTTAGATTTCTCTCATAGCATACTTCAGCTTGGTGAGGTCTGGAAGTATAATGTGTAGGAGAACAAACTGTGACCTTGGGCAGGTCTTTTAATCTCTTGTTGTTGTTGTTCAGTACCTCTGAGGCCCCGGTTTTCTCATCAGTGGAATGGGGGAATACCGTAAGCACAGGCAGGTGAAATGGGGGCGATTCATGCTGAGTGTCTACTGTGATGCCCCGCACAGACATAGTAAATGCTCTGGAAGGTTAGGTAATAAGTCTGTAGACTAGCTTCTAGTGGTAGCTCTGCCGCTAACACTGCCTGTAAAATTTGAATTGTCAGGTCACTTTTCCTCCTTGGGCCTCAGACTCCTTGTCTTTTAAAATAAGGGGTAGAACTGGGAGATTGTAATAAATAGTATAAAAAATCAGGATGTTTCTTGTGAAAACTGAGAAGAAATAAAAAATGGTGTAAGTAGGACATTCTGTTTTGATGGAAATGTAAGGTCATCTTCAGAAGTTCATGGACCATTGCCATAGATACTTTTGGGGAGACAAGCATGGGTAGGAATGGGTAGGAGTTAGGTGCTGACCAGAGCCCACTGACCTCAGTCATACAGTGCAGAGTGGCAGGTACTTAGTAAGCCCCACCTCCCCATTACTTCAGAGCTGCCCCGGGACTTTGAAAGAACAGTCCTTCTGCAACCTGGAACCCACCCGTTGTCTGTGGGAGGTTTGACAGAGCTGTGCCCCAACAGAATACACCCAGGTCTCCTACAACTTGGCTCCTCCACTGCTCTGTCTCCCTACTGACTTCTTTCTCAACTCTTTTCTCTCTGCAGCCTTTGCTAGGGAAAGCCTGTTTGTAAGTATTTTTCTTTGGATAATTTTGCTCTGCTTGTCCTGCTTTCTTCTTGCTTGCCAATTTGGACTCCTTCCTGTTCAAACACAGAGGCTAATGATGGTTCTTGTGAAGTCTGACGTCTTCCGCGGGGGGAGGAGAGGCAGAGAATCCACGACTTCTTAGAAAAGGACATGCAAGAAGGAATTGTGTTCCAGCTGTTTATCCCTGTGTTCTGATGCTGCTCCCTCTTCTCTTCCTCTCACTCCTTCGGAGTGCTGGGTGGCTGTTTGCAGTTGGAATGGTGTGTGGCTAGACATATATCCAGTTTTTCCTTCTTAGAGTCAAATTGTGGGGACAGACTAGCTCTGTACTTGTTACCATTGTTGTTCAAGTTCCTTTCTCCTCCCCTAGTAGAACTCTCATTTTATTATCAAAGGGGAATTTACCCACAGCCTAATCTGTAAAATAGATAGAGACGTACTCGGAGATAGTGTGGGTTCAGTTCCAGAGCCCCACAATGAAGTAAAGATGACTATGGAGTGAGCCACGTGGCATTTTCTGTTTTGTTCCTAGTGCATATGTAAGTTAAGTTTGCACTGTACTCTAGTCTGTTAAGTGTACAATATTAACATGATGAATAAATTTTGAAATGTGAGGATTACCAAAATGTGACACAAGTACCGTAAAACGAGGTATGCCTGCATTCAGACAGACCCTGGCAGGGAGTGTGTTATAGATCTGGGACTCTGCAACGTCTTCCTCCCTGTCCTGCTGGTGACCCCAGAAGGTTCCATTACTCCTCCAGCATTGGAAGGTTCCCTGTGGAAACCACATCTCCTGGATGGGGCTGTCTTGTATCTGAATCTGCTCAACCTTCATAGTCGTGTCCAGGGTTAGGTGCAGGTTTCAGATAGACCCAGTGGGTGTCACCCTTTCTTCAGCCAGTGCTCTCTGGCGGCAGTGTCTGGCTAAGTACTAGGTGTAGCAGCCACTGCATGGCTCCCTGTTTCCATTGTTCCAATGACCCCCAACCAGAGACAGCAACAAGGCCTACACAGAACAGCGCTTTAGTAAACAGCCACCGTAAATGGTCACTCACCCACCTACCCGTCATTCCTACCTTGTTGTTCCCTTTTTGCTCATTAAGTTGTCTTGGCTGATTGATCCTGAAGCAGACAAGGTTTGATAGTTGAGTCTGAGGGGCGGTGAGCATCATGCTTAGCCTGTGGTATTGTTGTTAACTGCCACCCAGTCGGTTCAGACTTATAGCGACCCTGTAGAGGGTTTCTGAGGAGCAATTGGTGAATTTGAACTGCTGCACTTGAAATTCAAAAGACTGCGTAGTCCAGTGCTTGCCCTACAGTACCATCAAAAAACCAATGCCATGAAGTCAATTCTAATTCACGGCAACCCCGTGAGTTTCAAGGATAAAGCTGTGCTCCATGGGGTTTTCAGAAGCTGACTTTTTGGAAATAAATTGTGAGACATTTCTTCCAAAGCACCTCTGGGCGGACTCAAACCTCTAACCTTTCAATAGCAGCTGAGCGTTTGCACCTCCAGGGGCAGCCTCAGTGTAGCTGCTGTAGTCCGCAGTCCTGGCACACACACCTGCTGGCTTTGGACCTTAAAATGAATTTCGGAGGTTGGCAGGGCAGGCACTCTCTGTTTAGTCGATGAGGGCTAAGGTTGTGTGCTGGGCCCACACTCATCCAGCTACCAAGTAGCAGACCCGTGACTTGAATGAGCCTCCTAATTCAGACAGCTGGCTTCTTTCTCTCTCTACCAGTTTCTGGGTACAAAGTACAGTTTCCTTGCCTTTCTCCAGAGGTACCTAATGTTTGTAGCTCATGGGACACAGTCCCCAGAGCTGTTTGACTTACTGTTCATCCCCACACCTGCTGACTTTCAGCTGCTTACTATGACAAAATTTTGTTTACTTAATGGTGCACCTTCTTCATAACTTACATCTTTACAGAATAAGAGATCTTCACAGTCCATGGTCTGTTAACCACCTTAAAGCTATGATTTATACATGGGATATTTTAGAATCCAGGGTTCACCTTGTATGAGGACCAGCCCTTCAATTTGGACCCTATGACTTTGCAGCTATGAATGTCCCATTCCTGCTACTATTATGCCTGGTGTTGCCAGGAAAGGAATCTTCCCACTGGGAGGTACTTAACTATTTGTGGTATATCCCCAGCTCTTCTAAAGTTGAACTTTCCTATTTTTAAAATTAGTAGTACCTTTGGCTAAAATCCTTCCACTCAGCAATAACATACTGAGTGTGGTGCTCCTAGTGTGGTGCTATAGGATAAGCACTGGACTGCGAACCACAAGGTCAGCAGTTCAAACCCACCTACTGTTCCACAGAAACCCTATGCAGGACCACTAGACGTCAGAATCGACTTGATGCACTTAACAACAACATGGCGCCTGCTGCTTCTGACTCTTCTGTGGAATCTCATGTCCAGCCCAGCAGGGAACATGTTTGGAGGTGCACACTGTCAGGACTGTAGACACATGTGATTCTAGGAACTGACCTGGATACCAGGACCAGCCCAGCAGGGAACATGTTTGGAGGTGCACACTGTCAGGACTGTAGACACATGTGATTCTAGGAACTGACCTGGATACCAGGACCAAGCTGGTTAAAGTCAAAGCTACTGGGCTTCATTCGTTTTGGTTCTACTACCTCCTATCTTTGGAGCTCTGTGCAAGTTTACGTAATTCTAAAGCTTGGTTTCCTCATCTGTAACAGGGAGGTGTAATGTAGCTTTATAAAGTGGAATGGTAATGAATATCGGTCTAGCACTCAGCAGTATCTGGCACATAGTGCCTGATGGGGGGTGAGGAACTTGGTGCCCCTGTGGCTCAGTGGACACACCCTGGTATCTCTTGGTTTGGGCCACAGCAGTCTGCAGTTTGGGGTTCTACTGTGTCTTCTGCAACAAGCTGGTTGGTTTCTCTCTAGCACCCAATTATGGACTGGGAACAACCCCTGGAGTCATCAGGGCTGTAGCCAGGCTGTCCATAGTTTGTTGCCATAGTTTCACTTCCTGATAAAATGGGAACAGCAAACAACCAAGGGCACAGTGCACTGACCTTTCTTACCAGGGCTGCACTGGCTGCTTAGGGACACAGAAACCCTCCAGCATTCACCTCTCACACTTTTTGTTTTTAATTTCAAATGCACACTAAAAAGAAGAATGACTAAAGATGTTTTGTTTTGTTCTTTCTTTTCCAACCTTTTCCCCCCTTCCCCGCCTCTCCCCTGCTATGCTTGAAAGACGAACAGTCTGTCACATTTTCTCAAAGTTTTCTCCTTACTAACCCTTGGAAAGGTAAATGACTCGGTGCATGCCCCTCTTCACTGCATCCTTCTGACTCCCGGCATCTCAGCTCTCTCTTGGGCACCTTGCACTGTGTGGAGATTGCCCATTGTGAAGTGTGTGGCTCGTACGTCTCAGTGCCAGACACCTTTTCTGGAAGTAACACCACTGTCCTGTGGTCCTCTCTACCTTTCCCTCTCTCCGGACTGTCTGTCTTCCCCATCTGTGTGTTCCGAGCCAGGGCCATTGTGAATGAGTGCAGTGGACCTTGCCTGTCTGTGGTCCTCCGCTGTCAGTGTTGCATCGCCATCATTTGTGGGTGTTGGAAGCCATGTGGCCTGGCTGGTGATGTACGAGGGCAGGTTGATGTCAGAAGCCGTCGAGAGCACAACATACTCCCCAATTCCAGAAGGTGGCTGTGGTGCTCTCCAGGAACCCGCCCTGCTCACAGAGGAGCTCTAACTTGGTGGTGGTTCGAGGACCAGGTCCCCTGAGTTCCTGAGTCTGTGTAAGGGCAGACTCAGAGACGTCTTGGTGCTGTCCCACTCCTGAGGTCCTCTTATCTAAGAGACTTCTCCAACCCCATGCCATCCATCCTGCCAGGTGGAGAAGAGTCTTGGTGGAGGCACTCAGCATCTGAGGTGTTTCTAAAACCAATGTCTGAGGGGGCTTCCAAAAGTTGGTGGGAAAGTTCCATGATCTTTTCATTCCATTTTCCACAGACGATTCGAAGCCCCCTGCTGCATTTCTCTTCTCGAGAGGTAGATAGGGGTAGTCTGGTACAGACCCCGCTATAAGGTCAGCGGTTCGAAACTACCAGCCGCTCCGCGGGAGAAAGATGAGGCTTTCTACTCCCGTAAAGATTTACACCCTCGGAAACCCTGTACAGGGTCGCTATGGGTCGGAACCGACTCGACGGCACTTAACAACAACAACAACAACTGTGCAGTGAGAGCAATCATCTGTCACCAGTGGATTCAGTTTTCCTGTGAAGGGAGTTTAGATTCTGGTCAGTTTCTTAGGGGTGTTGTTGTTGTTAAGTGCCATAGAGTCAGTTCTGACTCATGGCAAAGCCTGTATAGGGTTTCCCAGGAGCAACTGCTGGGCTTGAACCCACCACACCAGGACTCCTTCTTAGGGGTGGAGCTTCCTATTCAGAGCACTTTTCTCAGAACAAGAACAGGAGCTTTACCGATACCTGCCTTCTCTGCTGTGGCACCTCAGGAGACCCCACTCCCCGTCATGGGGCCTCTCCCTGCTGTGTCCACCCACCCAAGTATCAGGATGTTTTTATTCACGAGGCTGGCGTTCTTAGAATTTGGATTCCAAGAGCTGCAACATGTGGCTCTACTTTTAGTGAGCTTGGGAGGAGAATAAACCCCCAAAACTACACCTACTGCTGTGAGTCAATTCTAACTCATAGCAAACCCTATAGGACAGTAGAAATGCTACTGCCTTGGGTTTCCAAGACTGTAAACCTTTTTGACAGCGGACAGCTACATCCGTCCTCCCTTGGAGTGTTTGTGGATTTGAACTGCTGACCTTGCAGTTAGCAGTCCAATGCTTAGCAAACTGCACCACCAGGGCTCTTAGGAGAGGAATACAAATGTATATTTAGAAGACCCCTAGCTCACCCACTTTTTGGCTATGGCCAGGGAGAGATCACTGTGTGAGGTGGAGAGGACTTTGAGGATGAGGTTCCCTTAGTCCCAGCACCCAGTTCATGCCGGCGTACTGTTCTTCCCATAACAGCTGCTGGCTGGGAATTGGTGACCTTCCTCTACCTGCCTCCCTCACCTCACCACACAGCCTGTGCCCAGCCCCCTTCTCCTGGTGTGACTGATGGTTAGCTCCTGGGACCTCCCCTGGGCTCTCTTCAGCCTCTTTGGTTATCATTTCAGGGGTTGTGTTCTTGTGTGGGTCTGATGGGTGTGGAGGCAGAAAGAATTCTCAGTGGCTTGTTTTTTGAGTCTTCCTTTTGAGTAACAATGTTGACAATAAATAATAAGTCCTGTCTCCCCTCCCCCCTTCCTTTTTTCCTCAAAACAGAACTTGAAAGGTTCCCAGAGCGGCATAGACACTTCCTCCAGGGGACACTGAAGCAGATGAATCCAGTTCCATCCCGTTTCTATTTCTGAAGCTTATCCTGTTCTTTCATCCGCCTGAGGCTCCAACGCTCCTGTGACTGGATGGAGGTGGTAGAGTAGGAGGGGTCTGCAGGTGGAAGAGAACCCGTGCCTCTAGCAAGCATTGGGGTCCCGGGCACTAGGAGGCCTTTCCTGTGTGCAGAACCCATTGCTTCATATGTTGCTCTGCAGACCACCCTCCTCTGCCCCCTCTAGTCTTTCAGGGATATTTGGCTTTGGGAGATTTCCAGGAGGCTTGGAGAGGAGGATGAATGGTTGACAGCCGAGATGCCAGAAAACCTGAGGAAGGACTGTCGGGCGCCGCTTCTCCTCTGTTCTGTTTTGATTGATCTTGGCCTGGCATATTCACAGCTCAGAAGAGGACACTGTTAGCTGAATCCAAAAACAAAGGGAGAGCTAGATGTTGTTTGCTGAAGTTTAAGGGATGTTTAGAAATGTTTGCATGGCTGTTTCGGAGCCTCGTGGCCTGAAAAGATGCCTCATAGAGACTGGACTTGGGCATGTGGTGATTTGCAGCCCTGGAAAGACTTGAATATGTCGCAATGATTGCTTTTTTCCAGAGAAACCTGGGAGGTGTGAGACTTGCTTTTCAGCTGAGTGGGTGACATGCCAGTGCTTCTTCCACATATGCACATACCTCCCAGGTCTGCATTTGGCCTCTGAAGATGAACTGTGCTGAACTGTGCTAACTCGGGCAGGCTTCGCTCTCACAGGGGGCTGGAGGCACCCAACAATGTCTCTCTCCTGGAGCTGCTTGCTTTTGCACTTTGTTAGGAAAGTTGTGGACGAGAAAGTTGCACTTTAAGGAAATGTAGGTTAGGGTTATATATCCTTGGGGGCTTTAAGTCTCTGAAAGAACATGGGGAAATTAGGCATGCCCTTGCGATGGGGCACCTCAGAGAGACCCTAGTAAATTGACCAGGGATCAAGCCTTCGAATGGTCCCAACACTGCCTCTGGAAGCTGGCATGAAACACAAGGATCATCTGGCTTCCTCTCTCCAAGACTTTCCTAACTGCCATGTCTCCCAGGTGGTGACAGTGGTCCAGGCACACCCTAATTTGATGCCACTTGCCCCGAGTGACTGCCAGCCATCTCCCATCAGGATTGAGCTTAGTTCGATACGTTTTTGTTGTGTCTCTGCTTTGTATCTACCTAGCTTTCTGCTGTGTGCTGTGGGGAATAAAACGTCATGCGTATCTTGCCTTCCTAGCACCTGTGATACTGGGGGGCAGAGGGGACAGGAAGGGTCAAAACAGGGCTGTGTTGAACACAGGGTCCTGCCAATTGGTATTTCCTTGTTTCCTCCAAGTACTGGGGTCGTCGGAGTAGTGTCTCAAGGCCCAGGAGAAACAACCTGAAAACTTAACAGTAGAGTTTGTTAAAAAGACCCTTCTAAGGATCTGTAGAAACTGGTGCCAAAGGTCACTTTTCTTTCCCGGCTTCTGCCTTTGAGCCTTTACAAGGGAACGTTCCTGGGGGTGAGAGAACCTGAAGCTGGGAGGAGCTCTTTAATGCACTTTCCCATCCAGGGAGATGGGGACAGGCTCAGATGCCCTACAACACCGATCCATTTAACTATTCCCCACCTCTACCCTCATTTAATTGGCTGTCTGCCTGAGAGGATGTCTATAAAAATATTCTGTCCGATTTAAGACTTTAATTCTAGTCCCCCTTTCCCACCGTCCTGAGTATTTGTCAGACACTGTGTGTGTGAGAGAGAGTGTGTGTATGCGGGCAGGTTAGTCATATTTTTAGATATGAAGGGCCTGCAACTTTGCTCTTGAGAATGGTTTTCTTATGTCCCACTTTCTGGCAAGAATGGCCTCATTTCTGTTTCTAGTTGTCAAAGCAAATCCTATGAATTTTAATTCTTATATGAGTACAAGTGGGGGCTTTGCGGGGTGAGTTTTCCCCTCCTCTCAGATGATCTAAATACACAAAGAAATAAGGCTTTGCCTCTCATGCAACTTTAATTGGAGAAGGGTCTAGCGGAGATGGAAAGGGATAGAACATGCACTGGAGGGGAGATCTTGGAGAGAAATTGAGTGTTGCTTAACTTGAGAGCTGGTGATCTGACCTTTGAGGAGGCATTAGAGGGAGCATATGTTTAAACTGCATTCATGAAGCGTCTGCTGAGATATAGGCCCTCGCTTCCCTCCCCACCAAAAAACAAAAAACTGGGACCAATCTTTTAAACTTTGCATATTTGCTTTTGGAGTTCCTTCCTTCCTTAGTCTTTCCTGAGAGTATAACCGTGGGCAAAGCCCGTCATATGGGAGAAGGAAAACAGTTGAATCACACCAATGATGTTTTTCATCTATAATACTTGAAACTTATTTTTTTATTATTTTGATAGCAGATGTGCTATTTATTTATTTAATATGTAAGGGAACCTGGAAATAGAAAGCTGTATATAGAATGGGTTTAGTTCTTCATTGGTTTGGGGGCCTTTTATGTGTGACTTATGACTTATCTATGTTCTGTATAATTGTCTGAATTAATTACCTGGAATGAAGCTATTATAGCTTTCAAACAGGGAATGCCTTTGAGAAATTTGTATATTTTGCAATTGCCAGACCAATAAAATACCTGGTTGAGATATACTGATGAAGAATGCTTCGGGTCCTTTCTTGGGGAGGCGGGGGGACGGGGAAGGTGGTGAGAAGAGTCTATAGTTGACATTTATGGCTCACTTGTCAAACTCTGCCACGTAGTTCTTGACTTTTCCACTTTGCATTTTCCTCTAAGCACGCTGTTCTGATACAAATGGTCTAGTACCTGTGTTTGGGAAATAATACATGTCAGTTTTTATATTCCTCCTTCCGTATAGCCTGTTCCACTAGATCTTTAAAAGAGTTGTTTTTCAGTGTGTTTGAGTCAGTTCTGACTCAGAGCAACCCAGGAAGCTGTAATCTTTGCAGAAGCAGAACACCTCATCTTTCTCATGTGGAGCTGCTGGGGGGCTCGAACCAAGCACTTTTGTGGTTTGCAGTTTGCAGTCCAGTGCTTATGGTATGGAGCCAGCATGCTCTCCAAAGACCAGTAGTTTTATTACAAGCATTGCATGACATAACAAGACCCAAGCAGAATTATAGGAATGCTTAGTTTGGGGTTTATTTCACTCTCTTGCCCCCCTACCCACCCCACAACTCCCTTCTAGCCTCTTCTGTTTCCTCAGGGAAAAGTAACACACTTGACCTTGTATGACCTACTTTGCCACTAACTGACAAAACTTGAGAACAAGTTATTTCCATTCTGAAATCCAGAGAGCGCATTGGCTCTGTAGAAGAAACACGGGACTGTGAATCACCAGCTTGGTGGTTTGAGCTCATCAGTTGCTCCAGAGATGAGGCTTTCTGCTCCTGAAACTATTTACAGCCTTGGAAACCCTATGCACAGTCCCGATGAGTCAGAACCTGAGTCAGAACTGACTGGATAGCCGTTAACGATAGATACCATCTCTACAGATAAGGAAATATTCACACAGGCACGGTTGAGGACAGAATGAGAACCTGTGGAAAGTTATAAGGAAGTTTTAAAACATTGCCTTCAGACAGCCAGTGGTGTGATCTGCGACACTCACTAGGTTGAGTTGTTTTTCCCAGAGCGCCTACTGCTACATTCCAAAAATAGCCCTTACTTCCAAATTAGTCTTTTTTCATTCCTTATCCTTTCCCAACCCTAGCTGTGAGGAGAACAGGAGGAGGGAATCAGCAATTTGGCACCTTCCTTTGGAAATGACTCCCCAGTTAGTATGTTTAGACAACACTGATGTTCTTGTTAAGTACCATGGAGTCAGTTCCCACTCACAGTGACCCTGCACAGGGTTTCCGAGGCTGTAAATCTTTATGGGAGCAGAATGCCTCATCTTTCTCCCACGGAACCGCTAGTAGTTTTGAACTGCTCACCTTGAGGTTAGCAGCCAGATTCGTAACCGCTACGCTACCAGAGCACCTTAGACAACAGTGATAAGACACAGTATTGTGATCCTTGCTCAATGATAAGTAGAAACACTCGCTCACTGAAGTCCACCCTTCATCCAGGACTGAAGTTCTGAGCATGTGTTAGTGTTCATCATGTGTTGAGTGGTGCAGACAGTGCTCTTGGCTACTAAAGGAAAGGCTAGAGGTTGGATCTCACCCAGAGGTGCTTCAGAAGAAAGGCCTGGTGATCTACTAACAAAACAGCTATAGAAACTCTGGAGCATGGTTCAATTCCGACATACACGGGGTCTCTAGGAATCAGAGTATATGGCAATTGATAGTGAATTTTGGATGGAGAAAGACAGTAACAGAAATGGAAATAAGGAACCCTAGTGGCACAGTGGTTAAAGTACTCTGCTGCTAACTGAAAGGCCTGGTTTGAAACCACCAGTTGCTCTTTGGGAGAAAGATGTGGCAGTCTGCTTCTGTAACGATTGACAGCTTTGAAAGCCCTTGAGGCAGTTCTACTGTGTCCCATAGGGAGGAAATGAATCAAAATGGACTTTACAACAATGGCGTTGGCTACAAAGGAAATACTGAAACACCACAATTTAAATGATTCAAGTTTAAGGTCATAAAAAGTTAAAAATAGCATGCTAGGAAAACATTTGCGACAATTTTGACCCCCACCCCTAAAATTTTTTTAAATATAAATTGTTAGAAAAAGTGTATACAGAGCAATAAAAAACCCTACAAAGACCCTTTTAGATACCTGGAAAGACACTTTTTTTGTTGTATGCCATTGCCCAGTGAAGCCACTGGTGGGTTTGAACCTTTCGGTCATCAGCTGAGCTTTAAGCACTGGGCCATTCATATACAAACCTTTACAGTCTTTTAAAGAGGCAACTGGAAGATGCATGGAGTTAAGTAACGCACCCAAGATCCTGCAGCTGTTTAGTGGTAATTTGGGATTTGGCCTCTATCTAGATCCACCCTGCCTCTTGTTGTTAGGTGCCATCTAGTTGGTTCTGATTCATAGTGACCCTATGCACAACAGACAAACAATGCCGAATCCAGTGCCATTCTTACAACCTTTGTTACACGTGAGCCCATTGCTGCTGCCACTGTGCCAATCCGTCTCATTGGAGGTCTTCTTGTTTTACATTGACCCTCCATTTTACAAGCATGATGTCCTTCTCCAAGGACTGACCCCACCTGATAATATGTCCCAAGTATGAGAGATGAAGTCTCACCATGCTGGTTTCTAAGGAACACTCCAGCTGTACTAATTCCAACACAGACCTGTTTGTTCTTCTGGCAGTCCATGATACCTTCAATATTCTCCATAACTCAAATGCATCAATTTTTCTGTGGCTTTCCTTATTCATTGCCCAACCTTCACATGCATATGAGGCAATTGAAAATACAATGGCTTGGGTCAGGTGCACCACATTATACTTCTTCAGTTCTAGTCATGAAACTAAACAATAAATCCAACATAGGTCTTTAATTACAAATGCAGACATATTCACTGGAAAGACCCTTGGCAGAAGTAGATCTAGATATCACAGGTTCATGCATTTATAAGTTGTTGTTGTTGTTAGGTGCCATTGAGTCAGTACCGACTCATAGTGACCTTAAGCACAGCGGAATGAAACACTGCCCGATCCTGGGACAACCTCACTACTGTTGCCATGCATGAGTCCATTGATGCTGCCATTTAGCCAATCCATCTCACTGGGAGTCTTCACCTTACCAAACATGATATCCTTCTCCAGCAACTGGTCCCTCCTGAGAATATGTCTGAAGTATGAGGGATGAAGTTTGGCCATTTTGGCCTCCAAGGGGCACTCTGGCTACACTTCTTCCAAAACAGATCTATTGGTTCTTTTGGCAGCCCAAAGCACTTTTAGTATTCTCCTCCAACACCATAACTCAAAAGCACGAATTCTTCTCTGGTCTTCCTTATTCACTGTCCAGATTTTGCAGGCATATGAGGTTATTGAAAATACCGTGGCTTGGGTCAGGTGCACTTTAGTCCTCAAGCTGATATCTTTGCTCTTCAACACTTTAAAACAATTTTGTGCAGCAGATTTGCCTAATGCAATACGTAGGCTGATTTCTTGACTGCTGCTTCTGTGAGTGTTGATAGTTGATCCAAGAAGAATGAAGTCCTTGACAACTTCAATCTTTTCTCCATTGATAACAATTGTTGATTGGTCCAGTGGTGAGGATTTTTGTTTTCTTTACAATGAGATGCAATCCGTACCAAAGGCTGTGCTCTTTGATCTTCATCAGTAAATGTTTTAAGCCCTCTTCACTTGCAGCAAGCAAGGTTGTATCATCTGCATATCGCAGGTTGTTAATGAGTCTTCCTTCAATCCTGATGCCACATTTTTCTTCATAGAATCCAGCTTCTCGGATTATTTGCTCAGCATACAGGTTGAATAAGTATGATGAAAGAATACAACCTTGTCGCACACCTTTCTTAATTTTAAACATTCATTGTTCCCATGTTTGTTTGAACAACTGCCTCTTGGTCCAGGTACAGATTCCTCATGAGTACAATTAAGTGTTCTGGAATACTCATACTTCACAATGTTGTTCATAGCTTGTCGTGATCCACACAATCGAAAGCCTTTGCGTAGTCAATAAAGTACAGGTGAACATCTTCCTGATATTCTCTGCTTTCAGCCAAGATCCATCAGACGCCAGCAACGATATCCCTCATTCCACGGCCTCTTCTGAATCTGGCTTGAACCTCTGGAAGTTCTCTGTCAATATATACTTGCAGCAGTTTCTGTATTACCTTAATAAAAGGATTTATAAGTAGGCAGGTGCAGTGGCCCCAGACTATTACTCACATGTTCATTCATATTTCATTTGTTCTCCAAACATTTAATGTGTCTCTTTATGAATTTTAGTTCAGTTTCTGAAGCCAAAAGGAATGGGCTGACCTTCCTATGGAAAAACTAGTTGCCATTGACTTTGACTCATGGTGACCCTGTGTGTGTCCGAGTAGAACTGTGCTCCATAGGGTTTTCAGTGGCTGATATTTTGGAAGCAAATCTATCTCCAGGTCTTTCTTCCAGAGTGCCTCTGGATAGATTCAAATCACCGACTTTTTGGTTAGCAGTTCAGAGTGATAACTTTTTGTTGTTGCTGTTGTTAGGTGTTACCGCGTCGACTCCAACTCAATTCATAGTGACCCTGGGCATGACAGAACAAAACACTACCCAGTTCTGTGTCATCCTTACAACTGGTATGTTTGAGCCCTTTCCAGTTCTTCTGGCAGTCTATGGTACTTACAATATGCTTAAAATAGTTATTTGTGCGACCTGAGAATTCTACCTTTGAAAAACAAGATGAAATGCTGTCATGTGATCAGGGTCTGGTTCATGTGTATGTGTGTGTGTTGGGACCTCATGCCCTACTGCTGCACAAGATCTTTTTAAAGTGTTAAAGAGCAAAGCTGTCAGCTTGAAGACTAAGGTGTGCCTGACCCAAGCCATGGTATTTTCAGTCACCTCATAGGCATGTGAACACTGGACAATGAATAAGGAAGACCGTAGAAGAATTGATTCTTTTGAGTTATGGTGTTGGAGGAGAATATTGAAAGTGCCATGGGTTGCTAAAAGAACAAACAGGGCTTTGTTGGAAGAAGTGCAGAGTGCTCTTTGGAGGCCAGGATGACCAAACTTCGTCTCTCATACTTCGGACATATTGTCAGGAGGGACCAATCACTGGGGAAGGATATCATGTTTGGTAAGGTGGAGGGTCAGAGAAAAAGAGGAAGACCCCCAGTGAGATAGACTGGCAAAGTGGCAGTATCAATCGCCTCAGGAGTGGCAACAATTGTGAGGTTGGCCCAGAAACAGGCAGTGTTTCATTCTGTTGTGCATAGGTTGCTATGAATCAGTACCGACTCATGGCACCTAACAACAACAACCACAATGTCTGAATGTTTGATGCTTACATTTTTTTAATATTCCTACACAGATAAGGAATCCTCGGGGCACAATGGGATACACATTGGGCTGCTAACTTCAAGGTCAGTAGTTCAACCCACCAGCTCTGTGAGAGAAAGATGAGGCTGTCTGCTCCTGTAAAGGTTTACAGTCTCAGAACCCGGATAGACAATTCTACTCTGTCCTACAGGATTATTGTGGGTCAGTGTCAACTCAGTGAAAGTGGATAGTAGGTAAACACACAAATAATCGAGTTCCAGTGTGAGTCTATCAGCTCCATTTCAGAAATCTAGGAGTCATTTTTGACTTTTCACTATGAAATTCTATATTCCAGTCCATCATCAAATCCTACTGAAGAACCTTCTAAATATGCCCAAGTTCAAACACTTGTCAACACCTCACTGTTTTCACCCTAGTCCAATATGCCACCCATTATTTCCTGACTGGATATTGCATGCAGAATTTTCCTATCTAGCTTCTTGCTTTCACCTCCTCCCTTCTATATCTCTTATCAACATAATAGCCAGAATGGTCTTTGAAAATGTAGGTCAGATCTTATCACTCTTCTCCAAATCCTCCAATGGCTTCCATTTTGGACAGAAGCCAAAAGCATTGCCATGGTCTACTAAGGTCCTATAGTAGATGACCCCTGTCCCTCTGTTCCCTCCTTGACTCCTTCCTGTCTAGTCTCACATGCCTAGTGCATTTCCTTGGGCATCCCAAAATGAGTTCCTTCTGCCTGAAAGTCTTTCCTCCAGAAATCCATGGCTCTCCCAAGCCTTCCTCCAGACCCCTGTTCAGATGTTACCATGGTAAAGAGGCCTTTAAGAACTATGCTAAAAAGGGGCTCACCATCTTCCAAGTCACTCTTAGCTTCATTACTTTTTCACATATTATTCTTTAGCATTTTACATTCTATTAATGTATTTCTTTTCTGTCTCTCACTTGTAGAATGTAAGCTCCATGTGAACAAGAACAGTTCACTGTTGTATTCTCAGTTCTTGAAGAGGATCTGGCTCATTCTAGGCTCTCAGTAAATATTATTGGGTGGATAATGGGTGCTACATAAAAAGCATAGAGAAAAATGCCCTGAATGTACAGAGAAAAATTAATTCTGGAAGACTCCTAACAGTATAAGGGAAATTTGAATGATAACTTTATTTAAAAACACATTTGTTGAGTTAGAAATAATTATGCTAACAAAAGTAAGCAAATTTTAAGTCTTTAGTGGTTTTCAAAACTCCAAACAAAATATTTTATATTTTGTTATAAAAATATAGATTGCACATTTATTAATTCAACATTTGTCACTTGCCCAATTCAATGAAACCAATAACATCAGTTACGTTGTGTAGCTGTCCCCAACATCCATTGTAATAATATTAACAGGAACTAAACAAAATTTCCCCTCTTTCTCCTTCCTTTCTTTTCTTGGTTGTTGTTGTTGTTAAGTGCTGTTGAGTCGGTTCTGACTCACTGTGCCCCTGTATAGAGTTTCCAAGGAGCAGCAGCGTGTGAGTTTGAACTGCCAACCTTGTGGTTCAAACTGGCCTTGCTGTCCAATGCTTTATCCCACAATACCACACCAGGACTCCTTTCTTCTCCTGGTAACCACTGTTAAACTCTAATCTCTATACTAAAATAATACTTTTGAGTCCTAAAGACTCAAAAAGCCCATTTTGAACTTACTTTTTTCTAAACACATTGTAAGTGGGTTTGGATTAAGCTTTTCTCAGTATGTGAACAGATCTTTTCAATCAATGTATTGAAGCAGGAGAGAGATGAGGCTTTCTGCTCCCATAAAGATTTACAATCTTGGAAACCTTATACAGGGTCGCTATGAGTCAGAACCCTACTAAAGACAAGGTCAACATCTCAAAGCATGGTACTTCATCCACTTAGGGTTTAAAGAGGACTCTCTCCACATTCGCTGAGGGAACTCTGGGGATGTATGTAATGGTATGAGTGCCGATAGCAGAAGCCTCATCTCTTTTCATACACAAGAAATCATCATTAGCCACATAAGATTCAATGAGATGAACCTTGATAGGCTGAAGTGGAAATTAAGGGCAGGTTGGGGTGATGGACTCTTAGAAAGAAACCTAGTGGTGGTGGGATAGGGTGAACCCAGGGGAAAATGTCAGACACATTTACTTGTATTTATTTCCAGTGTAAGACAAATTCCAATTTCAGATGTGTCAAAATGTAAACAAAAACTCTTTAGAAGTGAAGAAATATCACAATCACTTTTCAGGCTTATGTTGTTGTTGTTAAGTGCCGTCGAGTCGGTTCCGACCCATAGCGACCCTGTACAGAGTTTCCGAGGCTGTAAATCTTTACGGGAGTAGAAAGCCTCATCTTTCTCCCGCAGAGTTGCTGGTAGTTTTGAACCGCTGACCTTAAGGTTCGCAGCCCAATTCGTAACCATTACGCTACCAGAGCTTAATGTGAGGACTAAATCATATAAATATAGAAAGAACTCTTGTCGGTTCTAACACAGAGTAAGCGCGGAAAAGATTCCTGCTTTGTATCAGGTACTTAAAATGCAAGGGAGATATTGTTATCTCCACTACACAGATGTGGAAATTAAACTAAGAAAACTTAAGGATCCTGCTCAGTTTCACCCAGTGATGACTGGGGATAAACTGTGGGTCCGTCAGACTAGCTGGCTGGTATTTTTAGCCAAACCACACAGCCTGAGGACTCCACAGCTTGAACCAAGCCTTACCAGACCACAGGAATGGCAGTTGTGCCGTATATTAATTAGCAAACAGGCTTTTGTGTCCCTAGGGCTCTGAAGAGCTCTTTCTGTTTCTAGAATGAATAATAACTCATCCTTTGAGGGATTGTGACTCAGGACTCCTATAATCTTAGAGACTAGATTGTTCAGGAGTTTCCTATCCTGAACTTTCACAAGCAGGGCCTCGAAACCAGTGTGTTCTAGTGTGTCTCATTCCTGGTGGATAAGAAGACTTTTAAGGGGTATACCTGTGTAGATAATTTTAAGAGAATTGATTTCCAGACTCTCAACTTCTAAATTGATCTTTTTAAAAAATTGCCTCAGAGATCTGCTAACATTAGTAATGGTCTTTCACTGCTTTGCTGCCCCAAATCATACTACAGTGCATTGCCTTCAGGATGGAAACACCTCCAGGGCACCTAAGATAGAAGGGAAAACCTTTTTAATGATGAACATAGGCATCATCAGCCTTTAGGGACTCCTGTCCTACCCTATCTTTCCATTAAGGGTGAAGTTTGGCTACCATTGGATGTTCAATTTAGGGCAATGGAAGCAATATAAGTTAGTGCAAATCCTACTTCCAGTGAGTCGATTCCAACTCATAGTGGAACTGTAGGACAGAGTAGAACTGCTCCAGAGGCTTTCCAACACTGTAACTCTTTACAGGAGCAGAAAGCCTCATCTTTTCTACCACAGAGCAACTGGTGGGTTTGACCTGTCGACTTTGCAGCTAGCAGCATAATTGTAAGGAAAAGAAAGAAAGAAGGAAAAGGAGAGTCTTGGCTTCAACATCAGGCAGGTTTATTGAGAGTAAACCTGGAAGGGGGTACTCTTACATCACTAAAGGAGACCAAGAGTCCCTCTGTTCCCTTACAGACTGGGATATTTATGGGCCGTGTGGTCTGGGTATAGTTCTGGTGAGCTTACAATGGGCAGGGATATGGAGATTTGGGCAGGGAGGGGTATGGAGATTTTCCTGAAACCTGGAATTTCAGAGGGGGAGGGTCTCCAGGTGTAACAAAGACCCAAGCTTCCCGGGAGATCAGAAGCTCAAGCCAGACCCCATTCAGTATCAGTTGGGGTAGTTACAATGCCATTCTGTTGATCAGGCGCAAAGTCCTTCAATAATGCTTAACCCATGGTGCCACCAGGACTCCTTCATATGTTCATGCAGCAGTTCTCAAACTTGTGTGTCTCAGGACTCCTTGACATTCTTAAAAATCATTAAGGATTCTAAAGAGCTCTTTCTTATGTAGGTTTTATGTAGCATAGTGGTTACGAATCGGGTTGTGAACCTTAAGGTCAGCAGTTTGAAACTACCAGCTGTTCCGCAGGAGAAAGAGAAGGCTTTCTGCTCCTGTAAAGATTTACAGCCTCGGAAACCCTGTACAGGGTCGCTATGAATCGGAACCGACTCCACGGTACTTAACAACAACAACAATGATATATAGTTTCTGAGGTGGTTTGAACTGCGACCTTGTGGTTCACAGTCCAGTGTTGATTCTGCAGTGCCACATCAGGAGTCTATATATATGTGGTGCTGTGGGTCAATGCACTGGACTGCAAAGTCAGTTTGAACTGCAAGGATGGTGGTTCAAACTCACCAGCGCTCTTTAGAAACCCTATACAGGGGCGCTATGGGTCAGAACCAACTCGACCACACTTAACAGCAACAAACAACATATTTATATATATGTTTATACAGCTATAGTATTTGAAATTAAAACTCAAAAGTTTTTAAAAGTATATTTAGTAATTTATTTTAAAATACTAAGAATAAACTCAATGCATATTATAAATAATACACTTCATGCACAGTAAATACAATTATTTTTTAAATTAGTAAGAAGAATGGCATTTGCATTTTTAGAAATAATTTTAATGGTTGGCTTCATAGACCAATTATCTTATCTAATTCTGTATTCAATCGATTATGACATTGTTTGGGCTGAAGGATACTGGAACCTCCAGCTCACACGGTGACATGTTTGAAAAAGGGAAGATTATGTCAATATCTTTTTCAGATAATTTTGAACACACTTCTTTGGTTCTATACCCAAACTGGAGACATGTTTTTTAGGGTTAGCTGCAATGTTGAACCTGAATACTACCAGTGAACTTTTTGTTCTATAAAACCCATTTCGTCATTCTTGTTATATAAAACCCATTTTGTTCTATAAAACCCATTTCGTCATTCTTGCTCTTTGAATTGATCTTCTACCCAAGCATGATTTTGTAATGTCTTACATAGGTCATTTGGAAAATATTGGTTTTCTGAGTTATGGAGATCTTCTTTCAAGATCTCATTTCATGATACAATATTAAAATATCACACCAGTTAATATCCCTCCTATCCAATCATAAAATTCCTCAAGTGTTGTTGCTGTTGTTTAGTGCTGTCTAGTCAGTTCCGACTTGTAGAGACCTTGTATAGGGTTTCCAAGGAGTGACTGGTGCATTTCAACTAGACCTTGTGATTCAAACCAACGTTGCAGTCTAGCGCTTACCCTACAGTGCAACACCAGCACACTTTCATAATGTTGTTGTTGCAGAGTGCCGTTGAGTCGGTTCTGACCCATGGCGACCCTGTATAGGGTTTCCGAGGAGCAGCTGGTGAGCTTGAACCACCAACCTTGCAGTTCAAACGGCTTTGCAGTCTGGCACATTAGCCCACAGTGCCACACCAGGACTCCATAATAATAGCAGATGCAAATTTTCCAAAATGTTAATTTTTACTTGAAAACTTGAAATTTTATCATTGGCAACAAGTAAGTTGTTTTATTTGAAATGACAGGTTTGCTTCATTTATTTATTTTCTATTTTGGGAGTGTACCAAGCATATTCAAGTTGATATCCTTCCAATCACCTAGGCTGGATACTGGACACATTGAATAGGCCATACTCACCTTAGTTCCCTGCAATACATGAGGCACAATATATATGTATTCTACCACGTACATGACAAGGAGCTCTGGTAGCATAGTGGTTACAAATTGGGCTGCTAACCTCAAGGTCAGTAGTTCGAAACTACCATCTGTTCCACGGGAGAACGATGAGGCTTTCTGCTCCTGTAAAGATTTATAGCCTCGGAAACCCTGTGCAGGGTCTCTATGAGTCAGAACCGACTCCACTGTACTTAACAACAAGAAGCACATGACAAGAGCAAGTGCTCCCCAGACCATGGAGAAGAGATGTTCATGGTATCCCATATCCATTCAATATGCATTCTCTTTCCACGAGTGTCTGCTACCCAGCCTTCTCAGGGCTAACTACCATGGCAAGGGGGAGTGTGTGTCAAATAAGTACAATCATCACCACACTGGTGCCTGAAGTCACCCTGTGCACACAGTAAGAAATAGACATTCTGGAAGGATCCCTGATTCTCTCTGCAACTATCCCTTGGACTGGTCACTTGCTGTGGATGATGCCCCACAATGGCCACCTCTCTTGAAGCATGCACACACACACCGACATCACAGCACCGAGTGCCCATGGATGTCACAACTTCCCAACTATCGATGATAGGATCATAGCTCTCAGTGCTAGGTTCAGGGAGTTCTAATCATATCCTGTAATTGCACAGAGTCTCCCTGCAGCACTGTAGCCCCTACATAGCAGCAGGGGGTGGTCATACTAACAACAACCATTCAGGAATCAGTACGGATGTTGTATGCTTCATCCAAAGAAAGGTGGGTTGTGCCATCAAATCTCCCCACCACATATGTGTGTCCATTCAGCAGGAGTATTCCTGCACCAGAGCACCTGGTGGCCATTGGTGTAACATTAGTCCAGGGTCCTTAATTTCAACTGAAATTAAGATATTCAAGCTGTCATATCCTCCAAGACAAGTAGATCACCCCACTGGCCACCATTAGTCTGGGCTGTCTGCACATCTACCAGCATGCTCTGCTGATCAATGTTTGGGTCATATCACTCCACACTAATACGATGCTTGCTTCCATCAAAGTCTCTAGAGACATAGATCATATCTCCCAGGGTGGTGACTCCAGCAAGGCCTCGTTGAACATTTATAGGAGCCACAGAATATCAGACCCCATCCTCATCTGCTGTGTAGTCTAGACACTCCACTGAACTGAGGGAAGTGGGGTAAAAGCAGCAATGAAGCGGCAAGCTAAGCCCTGCAATGTTCAGTGGGCTTCTGTGGACCCAGATGGGGACCTGGTTGGGCAGCAGTGTGGGGAGACCTGGGGACTCCTGGGCCCAGAGTCAGTGGCGTGGCCACAGAGGACTAGAGTGGAGAGTGAAGCTACCAGCTGATAGGAAGAGAGGGCATATGCACAAGAACACCCACACTTGCAGATGGTACCCACGTGACCTGGCCCCAGTGAATGGATGATCAGGACTCAACCAGGAGAAGAAAGAAGAGGAAAAAAAAAAGAGTGATCTGATACAATTTGATGAATCTGACCTACACCTATGGATGCAGTAACCCAAAAGAGGGAATAAATCCTTACAGCAAGAAACATTCCCACCCCCTCCACACACAGAGTAGACGGAGATGGGCAACTTGGACATTGGATACCCAAATGGGGTGGGGTGGGGGGAGGGACTACAGAGGCAAGAAGTGACTGGCTTACAAGCTTTCAAGAGGGAACCTAGAGCTAGGGGGCATGGAGGAAGGCAGAATCTCCAGTGAGTACTATCCAATCTGTCTAGG